>NC_137793.1:84886120-85301120 GCF_963383645.1 Muscardinus avellanarius | reverse complement strand
CCTCTGAGCTACACCCTTAGCCCTATTTTTTGTTTGTTTGTTTGTTTTGTTTTGACACAGGGTCTTGCTAGGTTACCTGGGTTGTCCTCAAATCTGGGATTCTTTTGTCTCAGCCTCCCAACTAGTAGGATTACAGGCATGCACCAGCTCACCTGGCTTATTTTTTTGTTTTGAAGCAGGTCTCTCTAGGTTGTTAAGAGTCTCGCTAAAATCTCTGAAGCTCACAATGTACTTAAACATATCGAAGTCAATCACTAAGCCAAGCAAGGGAGGGAGGGACGGGGAGGGAATGGGGAGGGATTTGGGTAGGGGTTAAATCAGCGATGAGTACATGTTTGTACACACAAGTTTTTTACCCCCATTAAGTTGTATGAATATAATGTACCAATAAAATTAATTAATTAATTAAAAAAAAGAGTCTCGCTATATTGCGAGACTTCTAAGTACTCAGTTTCCCAAGTACTAGGATTTCAGGTAACACCCAGTTGTCACATTCTTAAACAGGGAAATTCAACATCATAAATATGTTAATTTTAAGTTATTTGTAATTTTAATATGACTCCAATAAAAATGCCATATAATTTTCTTTGAAGAATTAGAGAATCTGATTTTGGAGTTCATTCCTGAAAATTTTTGAAAAAAAGAACAGGAAAATTCTTAATAGATTTAAAGCCAATTATAAAACCACAGTCATTTAAACGCTATGGTACCAGCATGAGGAAATAACCTGGTGGACAGTAAAGTCAGCCTTCCGCTGTGAGTTCATCTTTGGGTAGGACTGAAGTTAGGACTCTTTTTCTTCTTCCTCCTCCTCTCATTTCTTTCTTCATTGTGGTTATCCTTTCTTCTTTTTGGCCATGGATGTCTAAAATAGCTCCAGCACATAAGGGGATTTAGTATTTTATAAAGATGACATTTAAACCCAAAAGATGCATGGTGAATTGTTCAATAAATGGTGTTGGGAAAGCAATCTTATATAATGATAAAAGAAAAGACGCACTCAATGGGAAAACACTTGTCTTGTGTGGCAGAAATGCCATTTAAAAGTCAGGAAAATAAGGATATGGGTGATTTCAGCTTCTTTTGCAAAGAGGAAATTTCTCTAGTAAGTAACAAATTCCTTCAAACTAGTTAGAATAAGCGAGCCACTCAGTAGAGAAGTTGGCAAAGAAGAGAAATAAGTCAAGGAAAATAAAAATGCCTAACCTCATGTACAGTAAGAGAACCATAGAGGAGATACTGATTTCTGCACATCCGATCGCCATGTTGGAAATGGAGAAACAAGAATTCATATATCGCTGTGGGAATGTCCATTGTCAAACTGTTCATGGAGAGCAATTTGGTCACATTATTTTTGAACCAAAAATTCCACCTCCAAGAATATATCCTAAATAATCTTGCAAATGCGAGGGAACCGCATTTCCCCAAAAGATATGCCCTGCAGTAATTTTCCATATCAAATGATTACAAACAACCTCAATGTCAATCGATAGATGACAAATTATGATCTGCTCATACACTACACTACTATGCGGCTATTAAAAATAATAAAGTTTTATATGAGCTAATATAGAAAGATTTCTAGAGTATTTTTAATTGAAAAAGGCAGAACAAGGGAAAATGTATAATATTCTAAAATTTTGTTATTTTGTTAGTTTCTGTGGTACTGGGGATTGAACCCAGGAGCATTCTACTTCTGAGCTAGAAGCCCTGTTTATTTTTAATTTATTATTATTTTTTGTTTGTTTGTTTTGAAGCAGTGTGCCTTGCTAAGTTGCCATTGCTGGCCTTGAACCTGTGATCCTCCTGTCTAAGCCTCCTAAGTACTGGGTTTAAAGGTGAGTGCCACTACACACCAGGCTTCCACATGAAACTGGTAACAGTGTTTAGCCAGGAACAGGGGTTAAGGGGCTTTGGAAGCCAGGGAGGGAAGGAGATTCACTGATACCTTCACTGCATATTCCTTTGTACCTGAGTTTCATATTGTGATGGGATTAGCAACTCAGAAACAAGTAAACTGGCTTCTTAAGTATTTAAGTAAAAATCGGAGAGAGGGAGAGAATGAATACGCTCTTTGCTCCCTGAGCACAGACTAAATACCCAGGGGGAGGAGGTACATGCGCCAGAAGCCTGGAAAGCTTGGATTCTGTACTTCTTCCAGCGTGTACTTAAGGATCGTGGAAGTCCATAGGTCATGGAAGACAAGCTTTAATTCTGTGGGAACAAGAATTAGAGGGAAGGACAATTAGAGTAAACATTTTCTGGGGGAGATCTGTAAAGAACCACCTCACAGACATAAGACAGGAGTACATTTGTGTGGGGGAGTAGCCTGGGAGCTGGAGAGCAGCCCCAGGCATGCCCGCTGCACTGGGACTATCGTGTATATACCTACCACGCCTGCTCCATCACAGACCTCAGTGAGAGGAAAGCAGCAGCGTCTGCTCCTGGATGCTCTAGAACCTCTGATACTTGGGGGGGCAGTGCCTGAGGCACTCAATAAACTAGGCCTGGTCTCCACTCTTCTGTGTCCAGAGCTGCTCTGCCCGCAGCCTGCAGGCTCTCAGGTGTCTTCTGGGTCCCTTTTCCTCCCAGAGTATCAGGTGTCCTTCCTGCAACCTTCCTGTTCCTGGGTTTGAGAAAGAACCTATTCCCTGGATTCTAAGTCTGACTTCTCATTTAACCCTGGGTCCTATGTCTGATGATAAAAGCATCAGGGAGAGTGTAATGTCACTCATCTTTAAGGATAGTCTGGTGTCTGTCTGTCTGTCTGTCTGTCTTCAAATCACAGTTCTCATTTGGTCCTCAGGCCAGTTCCATAGGGCAGATCTGATCTCTACTTTTCAAGTAGCATTAAAATATTTGTACAAATATTTGTTTCCCATGTACTTTTCTACACATTATATCACTGCAGCCCTGAGACCCTCATGTAGGCAAGGGGAGCTTTTGTAACTCAGGATGCACATGGAGACTCTGAAGATGCAGCCCTGGGACAGGCCTTGGAAATAATAGCTCGTAAGAAACAATAGCTTGTAAGCCGGGCGTGGTGGCGGGCGTGGTGGCGCAGCTTGTAATCCCCGCGCTTGGGAGGCTGAGACAGGAGGACCACACAGGTTCAAAGCCAGCCTCAGCTACTTAGTGAGACCCTGTTTCCAAATAAAATATAGGGCTGGGAGTATAGCTCGGAGAAAGCCCCTGGGTTCCACCCCTAGTAACACACACACACACACACACACACACACACACACACACACACACACACACGAAAAGAAAAGAAATAAGAGCTTGTGCATTTGAATCCTGACTCAATGGATTCTTTACATCTGTTTCCTCAGGTGTAAAATGCACACAATGAGCTGGGTGTGGCGCACACCTCTAACACCAGTCCTTGGGAGGCTGAGACAGGAAGATCCAGGTTCAAGACCAGCCTCAGCAACTAGAGATACTCTCAGCAAACTAGCAAGACTCTGTTTCAAAATAAAAAATAAAATAGGCCAGAGGGTATGGCTCAAAGGTAGCTAGCCCCTGAGTTTAATTTTCAGTATAAATGAATGAATGAATGAATAAAGCACATAATAAGATCTATTATCTGTTACACTGAATTGTTGTATGGTTCAGAATAATGTCAAGAATTAGCATTCTAATGATTGCCTGTTCTTTGACCTATCAATTAAATGTTATTTTAAAAGTGTGTAAGCCAGGTGTGCGCTTGCTTGTAATCCCAGCATTCGGGAGGCTGAGACAGGAGGATCGTGGTTTGCGGACAACCTCAGCTACTTAGTGAGGCCCTCTGCAACTCCATGAGACCCTGTTTCAAAATAAAGAATAAAAAATAAGGCTGGGGGTGTAGGTCAGAAATAGATTACCTCTGGGTTCTATTCCTAGCACTGCAAAAATAAAAATAAAGAGATAAAAGTATTTAGCCAGGTGTGGTAGTACATGCCTATAATCATAGTACTTTAAAGGCTGGGACAGGAAGGTTGCAGCTTCAAGACCAGGCTCAGCAACTTAGTGAGACTCTCAGCAACCTAGCAAGACCCTGTTTCAAAACAAAAAATAAAAGGACTGGAGATATAGCTCGGAGGAAGAATGCCCCAGGTTCAATCCCCAGTAACACACACACACACACACACACACACACACACACACACACACAAACATACACACACACACACACACACACACACACACACACAGTTTTACAAAAGAGGAGAGAATAATGCAGTTAAACCAATGTACCCATCATCCTCTCTAACAGTATCAATACAAGGCCAGTTATAACTCTACCTACTCACCTCTCTTTTTTTTTTTTTTGCAGGTCTAGGGATGGAACCTAGGGGCATTTGACCTCTGAGCTACACCCTCTGCCCTATTTTTTATTCTTTATTTTGAACCAGGTCTCACTGAGTTGCAAAGGGCTTTACTAAGTAGCTGAAGCTGTCCGCGAACCGCCATCCACCAGTCTCAGCCTCCCAAATGCTGGGATTACAAGCATATACCACCACACCCGGCTATTTTTTTTTTTTTTTTTTACTAACCAATTTTCAAAATAGCAAGGCAGTTCCCTAACATTTCCAAAGGTGGCGAACGGTTATTTAGAATTGCTCTTAGCCTGGTGTGGTGGTACCACTTGTAATCTCAGTACTTGGGAGGCCAAGACAGGAGGATTTCAGGTTCAAGGCCAGCCTTAGCTACTTAGTGAGGTCCTCTGCAATTTAGTGAGAACTTGTTTCAAAATAAAGAATAAAAAAATAGGACTGGAGGTGTAGCTCAGAGGCAGAATATCCCTGGGTTCAATCCCCAGTACCACAAGAAGAAAAATTCTCTTAAATATTATTAGGAATTCACTGAGTTAGACACATGTGTTACATTTCAGACTGTTGCCGTTAATATCCTTATCTATGGTCCACTTGGCCAAGGAAACCATTCTGGTTGGCCTCCGGGTCCTTTGGGTATGACTCTCGTAGTCTTTGACACTTGGTTTGCTGTTTTGGTATGACGGAGTATTCTAGGCTCACCTTGTACATTTGCTGTGTCAAGTGTGAAGTCCAAGCCGGGCGTGGTGGCGCACACTTGTAATCCCCGCACTTGGCAGGCTGAGACAGGAGGATCGCACGGGTTCGAAGCCAGCCTCAGCTACTTAGTGAGGCTCTCAGCAACTTAGTGAGACCGTTTCCAAATAAAATATAAAATGGATCTGAAAGTATAGCCCGGAGGTAGAAAGCCTCTGGGTTCCACCCCCAGTACCACCAAAAAAAAAAAAAAAAAAAAAAAAAAAAAGTGAAGTCCACCATTTCTTCAAGGAACATTGGCTAGAAGGCGAAAGAATGTCATCCATGCTAGGGAAGCCATGGTTTCTAGCCTTACACTGAATAGTTAGGAAGAAGACAATCCCAGGCCACCAGGACTACAGAATTTTTATCTACTCTTATCCATTCTATCTCAGCCAGAAAATCCTGCTTCTCAGTCACATTAACATTATTAATTATTTGTTGTATTCTACAACAAACATACAAAATATAATAACAACAACAATAATATTATAGTGCCATCGATAATATAATAATTGAAAACAGTTTAGGGTTTCTTGGAGGGAGAGGATAGGGGAGTTCTTCTGTATCCTTGGAGTATATTTGCCTCATAAAATAGTCGAGTTACCATGCTTTAGCTCTCTCTGTGTAGCAGGCCAACCAGCTGGACTCACAGGTTCGATTGTTTCATTTTGTTTTCAGCTTTAGGGACTTCTTTAACATTTCTAAGTTGTGTCGTATAATTATGTCAAATATTTACGTATTCCAAAACCACACAACAAAGTGTATGCGAATCCAGCTTCTACCCCTGTCTTCTCCACCCAGTCCCCTCACATCGATCCTATTTATTTATTTATAGGAACCTTTTATTTTTTTATATACTCTCATTGGTGCAGTAGAGTCTCACATCATAGTGTGGTTCAGAGTGAGAGTGGCACACGTGCACACAGCACTTGTGAGCTTCTCCCGGGCTCGCTCCCCACTCCCTCCCCTTCCCATACAGGATACTGAGATTGGCATCGGTGTTCTCACATATGTACACAACGTCACTGGAAGTGCCTCCTTTGCTGATTCTCCCTCTTTCCCCACCTGCTTTCTCCTGGACCACCTCCCTGGCTCCACTGGGGTTTCTTCTCCATAATCTAAAGTCCCTCTTGTATCCCGATTACTCCCGAGCTTCCACATATGACAGAAAACATATGAACCTTCACTTTCTGTGACTGGCTAATCTCACTTAACATAATGTTCTCCGGGTCCATCCATTTTCCTGCAAATAACATAATTTTGTTCTTCTTTATTGCTAAGTAGAATTTCATTGTGTGTATATTGCATAATTTTATAACCCCTTCATCTGTTGCTGGACCTCTGGGTTGGTTTCATAATTAGGCTATTGTGAATTGTGCTGCTATTAAGATTACGATGCATGTATCACTATAATATTCTGATTTCAGTCCCTTTGGAAAGATACCCAGGAGTGTGATAGCTGGATCATATGGTAGATCAATTTTCGAGGAATCTCTATACCTATCTCCATATTGGCTGCACTAATTTGCAGTCCTACCAACAGTGTATAACAGTTCTTAGTTTCCCACATCCTCATCAACATTTATTGTTGTTTATTTCTTGATGATTGCCATTCTAATTAGGATTAGGTAGAATCTCAGTGCAGTTTTGATTTGCATTTCCCTGATTGCTAATGATGTTGAACATTTTTTTCATATATTTATTGGCCATTTGCATTTCTTTTGTGAAGCATCTATTTAGTTCACTTGCCTATTTTTTTAGTGGTTTCTTAAGTTCTTTGTATATTCCAGATATTAGTCCTCTGTTGTAGGAGCAGCTGGCAAGGGTCTTCTCCCATTCTTTTGGTTCTCGATTAAGGTTCTTGATGGTTTTCTTTGCTGCACAGGAGCTCTGTAATGCAATCCTGCTTGTTAATCCTCTTTTTAAAGTCTCTGGTCTAATTTCCAGGTCTTTCTTTGATCCATTTTGAGTTGAGTCTTATGCAGGGTAAGAGGTTGAATTTAATTCCACTTTTCTACAAATGGATAACCAATTTTTCCAACCTTGTTTGTTGAAAGGCTGTCTTTGCTCCAACATATGTTTTTGGCACCTTTGTCGAAAATCAGTTGTCTGTACGTGTATGGATTTGTTTCTGTGTCTTCTATTCTGTTCCATTGGTCTATGCATCTGTTTTGTGTCAAACCATGCTGTTTTTGTAACTATCGCTCTGTAGTATAATGTGAACTCAGGTATTGTGATGTTTTCTTTCTGCATGGCTGTGATTGCTGAGAATTGTTTTGGCTATTCTGGGTCTTTGTTTTTCCATATGAAATTCAGGACTGATTTTTCTAGCTCTGTGAAGAATTTTTTGCGGGTCTGGGGATGAAACCCAGTGGCATTCGACCTCCGAGCTACAACCCCTGCCCTATTTTTTATTCTTTTGAAACTGGGTCTCATTGAGTTGCAGAGGGCCTCACTAAGTAGCTGAGGCTGTCCACGAACCGGGATCTTCCGGTTTCAGCTTTTTGAATGCTGGAATTACAAGCGTGCGCCACCATGCCCGGCTAAGATGATATATTTTAATAGGGATTTCATTGAATCTATAGATAACTTTTTCTACCTCCGGGCTACACTCCTAGACCTATTTTATATTTTTATTTGGAAACAGGAATCTCAAGCCAGTGAGGCTGGCTTTGAACCTGCATGATCCTCGTCTCCGCCTCCCAAGCGCAGGGATTACAATATAATAATTTTTTTGTGTGTGGTACTGGGGATGGAATCCAGGGGCATTCTACCTCTGAGCTATACCCCAGCCCTATTTTTTATTCTTTATTTTGAAACAGGGTCTCACTGAGTTTTAAAGGGCCTAAGTAGTAGCTGAGGCTGTCCTTGAACCGCGATCTTCCTGTCTCAGCCTCCCCAATTTATGTGTGCGCCACCACAACTGGCTTAATAATATTTATTCTGCCTTCCCAAGAGCATGGGAGGTTTTTCCATATTTTAAGATCTTTTTATTTCTTTCTTTAGTGTTTTATAATTTTCATTGTAGAGGTCTTTTATGTGTGTAGGTCTGGGGATGAAACTCAAAGGAATTCGACCTCCAAGCTACACTTCCTGCCCTATTTTTTATTTTTTATTTTGAAACATGGTCTCACTGAGTTACAAAGGGACTCACTAAGAGGCTGAGGCTGTCCGTGAACTGCGATCCTCTGGTCTCAGCCTCCCAAATGCTAGGATGACAAGTGTGCACTACCACACCCAGCCTGTAGAGGTCTTTTATGTTCTTGGTTAGATTTATTCCTTGGTTAGATTTATATTTTATTGTTTTTGAGGTTATTGTGAATGGAATTAATTCCTGGATTTTTTTCAGTGAATTCATGGTTGGTGTATAGAAAGGCTACTGATTTTTGTAGATTGATTTTGTATCCCAATACTTTGCTGAATTTGTTACTCAGGTCTAGAAGCCTTTTGGTTGAGTTTTTTTGGGTCTTCTAAATATAGAATTATGTCATGTGCAAATAGAGACCATTTTAATTCTTCTTTTCCTATTTGTATTCCTTTGATTTCCTTCTCTTACCATATCACTCTGGCCAGAGTCTCAAGTATTATAGTGAAAATGAGTGGTGATAGTGGGCATCCTTATCTTGTTCCTGATTTTAAAGGGAATTCTCACTGGTTTTCCTCATTCAATATGATGTTGGCTTTGGGTTTATTGTATATTGCCTTTATGATGTTAGGGTAAGACACGTAGATCTTTTTAAATATAATTTGTGTTTTATCCGTTTACTATCTTTAAAAAAAAAAAAAATATATATATATATATATATATATATATATATATAGTGTGTGTGTGTGTGTGTGTGTGTTCTTTCCCCTTTCCTTAAGTAAATTGTAGCATGTTAAACACACTTTTTTCTATTATGTCTTTCCACTCAGAAACCCTGCACAACACAGGCATGTAAGGTACATTTTTAATAGAACCCTAGAACTGGGATTGCCAACCAAAGAGTAAATATGCACTTAGTTGGATAGGTAATTGTCACATTCCCCTCACTGTGGTGGATTTTA
Source organism: Muscardinus avellanarius (assembly GCF_963383645.1). Lineage (NCBI taxonomy): Eukaryota > Metazoa > Chordata > Mammalia > Rodentia > Gliridae > Muscardinus > Muscardinus avellanarius. The sequence goes on along the minus strand of NC_137793.1, from coordinate 85,292,022 downwards.
TCATTTCCACTGTACAGATGCACTTAATATAAAGCACATAGCTACATGAGATCTATTATTTGTACTCATAATGAACAATCACTTAACCCTCTGACACTTGAGTCCCCCAAGGACCAACTAGTGGCCCAGTGGTCTGACTGATCTAATCTCCCGTACCATCCCCCCACTTTACTGGTGAAAAAACAGATACGCAGAGACAAGTGACCCGTCCTAAATGATATAACAAGCTACAACTTAAAATCCATGTCTTGTGAACTTGGTTTGGTTATTTGTAGACAGTCATAGTTGTTCTCCTAAGGAAATTAAGAAATTAGTGAGGACTTCTGGGAAGATGGCAACCGAGAAAAGCAGCATTTATGAGACCTGCTAACACTCAATCTCTATTGCCACAAAATCAACGCTTTTCATAGTCAGAAAACACTATCAGCAGAGAAATTTAAAAAAAAATGTAAACACAAGGGACAGAGAAAAAGAAGACTAGAACAACAACCAGAGACCAGAAAAGAAACCAGCCCATATTGTGGAGCTGCACCGGTGCCATGATGCCTCACAGCACCTGGCTCCAGAGAGGAAAGGTAAACAAGGAGCTGAAGTGAGCAGCTGCGGATCATTCGGGTATAATTCAGCAGTTCTTTCAGCGCAAAAAATGACTAAAACTCCCAGTGTCCAAGTTCGTCATGCCTTACAGGGACTCAGAACAAAGCTCAAAACCAGAAAAGAAGTACACCAGCCTCACAGCCGAGGGCGTGGCAGTGGTGCCATATTGCAGCAGTGGCTGCAAGTTCACCACACCCACGACAGCTCCAGGTCAGCACACATAATAACTGTGAGTGAAATTGCGGCCCCTACAGGAGAAATCCCAGCACTGTACCCCCAGGAACTTGCGCAGCCTTAATAATCTCCCTGGGTCTGAGATTTTGCAGTCCAACCAGTGAAGGAGTAGTGGTGGCAAAGATACCACACCCTAGTCACAGCTCCCCATGGGAAAATGCCCAGCTCGGCACCCCCACGGTCTCACGCAGCCTCGATTAACTCCCTGGGTCTGAGACTTTACGATACAACCCAGTAAAGGAGTAGTGGCAGCTGAGATTACCACAGACTCAAGATCCAGAGCACCCTAAGTGAAGTTGTGGTGACCTGGGAAAGAACCCAGAGAAGGCACAAAATTCTGAAATCATGGGAAGAAGGAACAACAATAGAGCAATGAACACCCACAACCCCACAATACAGAACCTGATAATACCGAAATTCAGAGATATCCAGAAGATCAAATCAGGAATATAACTAGAAATAATACAGGACTTTCGAAAAGAATTTAGAGGGAGTCTAAAAGAAATAAAAGATGCAATCATTGAAGTAAAGGCATCAATTCAAACTATAAACAATCAATTAGACCACATAGAGAATAGAATCTTGCTCCTAGAAGACGATCACTCCAAAAATGAACACATAATTTATAACTTAGAAAAAAATCAGACAGCAGGAATCTGACATTGAAGAAATATGGGCCCATTTTAAGAGAGCTAACCTAAGAATAATTGGAATAGAGGAGGGAAAAGAAGGTGAAACCAAAGGGATCAATACTCTCTTCAAAGAAATAATAGCAGAAAATTTTCCAAACATAGAGCAAAAGGTTGATACACAGGTCCGGAAACTTACAGAACTCCCTTTAGACAGGATCAGAGAAAAGGTTCCCCACGGCACATAATTGTCAAAATGACTAATGTGGAAGCCAAGCAGAGAATCTTAAAGGCAACAAAAACAAAAACAAAACAAACATTCAGAGGCAAACCAATTAGAATCACTCCAGACTTCCCAAACCAAGTCATGAAAGCCAGAAGGGCTTGGAGTAACATTTTCCAAACTCTGAAAGGAAACAACTTTCAGCCAAAAATTTCCTACCCAGCAAAACTATCTATCAAATTAGATGGGGAAATAAGAAGCTTCCATGACAAACAGAAACTGAAGAAATTTATATCTTCAAAGCCAGCACTAGAGAAAATACTCAAAGAGCTTAACTACAAAGAAGAAATAGGTAATACACACCAGAACCAGAGAAACAAGATTTTCCATACAGCAGACAACTAAGCAAAGAAAAATAAACAGTATTTCAAACAGAAATAAAATCTTAACATGTTAGGAATTAAAAATTATCTCTCAATAATCATACTGAATGTAAATGGCCTCAATTCCCCAATAAAAAGACATAAAGTGACAAAATGGATTTAAAAACCAGAATCCATCCATCTGCTGCTTACAAAAATCACACTTTACAAGTAAAGATAGGCCGGGCATGGTGGCTCACGCTTGTAATCCTAGCATTCGGGAGGCCGAGACCGGAGGATCACGGTTCGCAGACAGCCTTAGCTACTTAGTGAGGCCCTCTGCAACTCAGTGAGACCCTGTTTCAAAATAAAGAATAAAAAATGGGGACTTCCGGGAAGATGGCGACCGAGAAAAGCGGGGCTTAAGAGCCCCGCTAACAACCAATCTCCATTACCACAAAACCAGCGCCTTTCATAGCCAGAAAACACCATCACCAGAAAAACAAAAAAAACCACCAGGCTCCAGAGAGAAAGCGGACTGAGAACAGAGCTCAGGGCCACAGAGGAGACACACGTGCCCGAGGACGCGGCAGCAGTGCCATACTGCCGGCGGCAGCGGCGAACTCAATGGACGGCTACAGCAAGCCGAGGTGAGCCACTGTAGAACAGCCAGGCGGGATTTCTCCACCCAGAGAGCGTCTAAAGCTCCCAGTGGCCGAGCTCAGCACACGCTGCAGGGATTCAGAGTGGAAATCAAAACCAGAGAAGAAAAAATACGCCAGCCTCACGGCAGAGGGCGTGGCAGAGGCGCCATATTGCCACCGGCAGCAGCAGCAGCAGTGAATTCACCGAGTCCAGTACAGCTACATCTGCGTACTCAAGAACAGTGAGTCAAATTGCGGGCCACAGAGGAGAAATCCCAGTACTGTACCTCCTGGGACTTGACCCAGTGAGGGAGTGGTGGTGGCAGAGATATCACACCATAGGAGAATGTGCAACCTGGCACCCCCCATAGTTTAAAGCAGCCTCTATCGACTCCCTGGGTCGGAGACTCTGTGATACAACCCAGTAAAGGAGTAGTGGGGTCTGAGATAATACAGACTCGAGATCCAGAGCACCTTAAGTGAAGCCATAGTGACCTAAGGGAAGAACCCAGAGAAGGCACAAACTTGCGAAATCATGGGAAAGAGGAATAACACTGGAGTAATGAATGCGCACAACCCCACAACATCAGAACCCGATAAAACAGAAAATCAGAGATTTCTAGAAGATCAAATCAGGAAAATAACTGTAGAAATAATAGAGGTGCTTCGAAAAGAACTCAGAGAGAGCCAAAAAGAGATAAAGGATGCAATTAATGAAGTAAAGGCCTCAATTCAAAGCACAAACAACCGATTAGAACACATGGAGAACAGAATCTTGCTCTTAGAAGATGAGCAATCCAAAAATGAACGCATAGTTTCTAATCTAGAAAAAAATATCCAACAGCAGGAATCTGACATGGAAGAAATATGGGCCCATCTTAAGAGAGCTAACCTAAGAATAATTGGAATAGAGGAGGGAAAAGAAAGTGATACCAAAGGGATCAACAATCTCTTCAAGGAAGTAATAGCAGAAAATTTTCCAAATATAGAGCAAGAGGTTGATACACAGATCCAGGAAACGTATAGAACTCCCTTTAGACAGGATCGGAGAAGAGGATCCCCACGCCACATAATTGTCAAAATGACCAATGTGGAAGCCAAGCAGAGAATCTTAAAGGCAACAAAAGCAAAGGGCCAAGTGACATTCAGAGGCAAACCAATTAGAATCACTCCAGACTTCCCAAACCAAGTCATGAGAGCCAGAAGGGCTTGGAGTAACATATTCCAAACTCTGAAAGAAAACAACTTCCAGCCAAAAATTTCCTACCCAGCAAAACTTTCTATCAAATTAGATGGAGAAATAAGAAGCTTCCATGACAAACAGAAACTGAAGGAATTTATGTCTTCAAAACCAGCGCTAGAGAAAATACTCAAAGAGATTAACTACAAAGAAGAAATAGGTAACACACACCAGAACCAGAGAAACAAGATTTTCCATCCAACAGACAACTAAGATTAGTTATCTGTGGAGATTCATTATTTTTGTTAGTCTTTACCTATCTCTAAATTGTATTGTTTGCCTTTATTGTTGTTAATTTTTAGGATTTCTAGTTGGAATATTAATATACCTTCAGATATAGCATTTGGAAATATTTTATCCAATTCTATTAGTAACTTTTAACTCTGTTTACATTGTCTTTGGATATACAATATTTTTTTTTATTTTTTAGGGAGTTTGTATATTCTTCTGTTGCCTGTGCCATTGAAATCATAACCAAGAAATCACTGCCAATTTCAATGTTGTGAGGTTTTATGACCCAGATTTTCTTCTAAAAGTTTATAGTCTTAAGATTTATATTTAGGTCTTTTATCTATTTTGAGTTAATACTTGTATGTGGGATTAGGTAAGGGTCCAATTTTATTCTTTTCCATGTAATTATTATTTTTCAACAATATTTAGTTAAAAGATTATTATTTCCACCACCAAATGTTCATGGAAACCTTGTCAAAAATAACTTGACAATATAGGGAAGAATTTAGCTCTAGGTCTGTATTTAACTCCAATGGTTTATATATCTGCCTTTAGAACAGTATTACACTGTTTCAATTATTGTAGCTTTATATGGTTTGAAATCAGAAAATATATATCTGCTAGCTTTGTTCTTTTTCAAGATCGTTCTGAGCATCTAGAATTCATATTCCATATTAGGATAGATTTTTTTCTGAAAAATAAATATATGAATATATGATTGTTTCACCTAAAAAAACAGAAAAAATATGCTCTGGTAAGAAAGAAAGCAAAAAGAAATATTGAAATGTTATCTTTAAGTTATCAAAAGCTTGGTATCAGACAAATGAAACTGTTATGTGAGATTAACATTTTTAATTTTAGATAAATTGCTATAATACTAGATGTCAACCACTAAGCCAAGCATGGGAAGGAGGGAGGGGGAGGGAATGGGGCGGGGATCGGGTGGGGACTGACTGGGCGATGTGTGCATGTATGTCTACAAAAGTTTGTATCCCACTATGATGTATGAATACAGTGCACCAATAAAATAAAATAAAATAAAATAAAAATAGGGCAGGGGGTGTAGCTCGGAGGTCAAATGCCCCTAGGTTCCATCCTCAGGCCTGCGAAAGAAAGAAAGAAAGAAAGAAAGAAAGAAAGAAAGAAAGAAAGAAAGAAAGAAAGAGAGAGAGAAAGAAAGAAAGAAACTCAAGGTAAAGGGCTGGAGCAAGGCAATGCATGTTAAGTAGCCATCCTAACAAATGTGAAGTAGTATTTCACTATAGTGTTTATTTGTATTTCCTTAATGATTACTTATATTATGATAATGATGAGTGATATTCATGTGTTTATTGGTCATATAAAAATCTTTGGAGATTCATTATCTATTTTAGTCTTTTACCTATTTCTAAATTGTATTGTTTGCTTTCATTGTTGCTAATTTTTAGGATTTATATTTGGTATATTAATATACGTTCAGATATAGCATTTGGAAATATTTTAACCCATTCTATCAGTAACTTTTAATTTTGTCTTTGGATGTACAATATTTTTTTATTTTTTATGAAGTTTGTTTGTTTATTCTTTTGTTGCCTGTGCCTTTGGAATCATATCCAAGAAATCACTGCCAATTTCAATGTTGTGAAGTTTTATGACCCTCATTGTCTTCAAAAAGTTTATAGCCTTAAGATTTACATTTAGGTCTTTTACCTATTTTGAGTTAATATTTGTATATGGTGTTAGGTAAGAGCCCAATTTTATTCTTTTTCATGTAGTTATTATTTTTCAACAATATTTAGTGAAAAGATTATTATTTCCTTCACCAAATGTTCTTGGAAACCTTGTCAAAAATAACTTGACCATATATGGAAGGAAAAAAACAAAAACAAAAACGTATCACAGTTAATCAGGAAACCAAGCATGGGAAGGAGGAGGGAGAGGGAAGGGATAGGGATTGGGTAGGGGCTGATTGGGTGATGTGTGCGTGTATATCTCCATAAGTTTTTTATCCCATTAAGATGTAAGACTACAATGCACCAATAAAAATTTATTTAACAACAACAAAAAAGAAATTAGTGAGATAATTATGGTAAATTATCCCTTGGGTTTAGGACAGATTTTTTTTGTTGTTGTTTATTTTTGGTGGTACTGAGGTTCCTGGAAGCCCTTCTATATCCAGGCTACACTCCCAGACCTATTTTTTTATTTTTGGAAACAGGGTCTCTTAAGCCTGCGTGATCCTCCTGTCTCCACCTCCCAAGCGCGGGGATTACAAGCGTGCGCCACCACGCCTGGCCAGGACAGATTTTTTTTGAGATACAGCTTAACTCTTTTAGTTGAGCAGGGAATTGGCAATTAGACTGCGGTGTCAAGGCACTAAGAAATTATTTTGTGGTTGAGAGAGACAGTCATCCCCTCCCGAAAGACTGACATGTTTAAGCACCTTGCAGAATCTGTTTCTTGCAGAGCGCTTTGAGCATTGAACAAAGATGTGATTATGCTGTGCAAAACTTTGCAAATGGATGTGGATGGAGATGCAATTAATTTCCCCAGTGAATGAATAAGCTGGAAACCACAAAGCCTTCTCCCCCCTCCTGTTCCTAGAGTAACTCAGGGTTCTCCTTTGTGCTTATTTTGATACAGGCTGATTGACTTATGTCCAGTTCGGGAGGCTGGAGCTGGCTGTGCCCCTGCATCCTGGAGCCGAGCCGCCCCTGGGCTTGCAAGGTTGAGGCTGAATGAGGCAGAGAAGGTGAGTGGGGCCTGGGCTGTGCATCGTGAGTGGGGGTGGTGGCTGAAATACTTGCCTCCTGCCCTGGCTCTGCCCCTTAGATGAGAGAAGGCTCTGTGTCTGGTCCCAGGAAGCTTCTAGGGGCCACCTCCTCCCTGCTGCCTCAAGACAGAAGTCCAGAGCCACTGTGAGTTATATTCCATGGCCCTCCCTGTGAAGAAGGAAACCACCAGCTTCTCCTCAGCAGGTGCAGCTGACATTAGCTGGCCATTGTCCCCCCTGTCCACTTCCATTGAAAAATTAGCAACCGGCTTTGTTTGTGGCCGACATCGGCCCTGAGCCCAGGCCTTCACAACCTGGGAGCCTTCTGAGTGACAGCCCTGGCATATGGGAGGCAGTCTAAGTACTCCTCCTCTGGGCAGGGCCCGGGGCCTGGCAGATGGACAGCCATCCAGGGCGCCGTGAGCTGGAGGCCCACAGCCCCAGAGCCACGCCCTGTGTCCAGGTCTGCATTGTTCAGTCCTGGGCTAGAGTTTCCACAGCTCCTGCTTCACTGAGGCAGGGGAGCCAGGGCTGCAGCTTTAATCACAGGAGGTGGGTCACCAGCTGGTAGCTGCAGCTGCTGGGCTGGGGTGGCCTGACCTGGAGTCATGGATACCTTTTCCTCTGAGTCTGTGCATCTCTGCCCTATTGTGTCTTTCTCAGTCCTTCACAGGTGTCTTGTGTTCTCCTAGAGAGAGTTGGAAATGGAACAGGAGGCAACAAGGGGGTTAAAAAGAGGAGGCAGAATGTGCTGGAGACCTGGGTTTGTGATCTGAACAGACCTGGTGATAGTCCAGCCCTCCTTGCTGTGTGATATCTGCAAAGTATCTTCCCACTTTGGGCTTCATTTTCCTAGTTTATACAATGGGAAAGTAATGATCATCTTATAAGAGGTGTGTGTGTGTTTGTGTGTGTGTTACTGAAGATTGAATCCAGGAGCATTCTAACTCTGAGCCACATCCCTAGACCCCTTTTTAAAAATTTTTCAATAAAAGTTGGGCATGGTGGCACACGCTTATAATCCCAGCATTTGGGAGGCTGAGACCGGAGGATTGGTTTGCGGACAGCCTCAGCTACTTAGTGAGGCTCTTTGCAACTCAGTGAGACCCTGTTTCAAAATAAAGAATAAAAAAAAATAGGGCTGGGGTGTAGCTCAGAGATAGAATCCCCCCAGGTTCCATCCCCAGTACCGAAAAAAAAAAAAAAAAAAAATTCAACAAGGTCTTACTGAGTTGCTGGGGACCTTGCTAAGTTGCTGATCTCAAACCTGCGATCCTCCTATCTCACACATGCCCCACCATGCTTGGCTAAAATAAAAAATAAACATTCAGCCGGGCGTGGTGGCGCACGCTTGTAATCCCCGCTCTTGGGAGGCAGAGACAGGAGGATCGCGCAGGTTCGAAGCCAGCCACGCTGGCGTAAGAGACCCTGTTTCAAAAATATAAAATAGGTCTGGGAGTGTAGCCCAGAGGTAGAAGGGCTTCCAGGAACCCCAGTACCACACACACACACACACACACACACACAAAATAAAATAAAATAAAAAAATAAACATTCAAAGAGCCCTGCACAGGGTCTGGTATATAGTAGGTATTAAATAAATGAAGGTCATTATTTTTCATATCAACAGCAGCATAGATAATGAAGTAGTCTCTGTGAGCCCTTTTACAACTAAGGCTTTTCACCCAGAGCAGCATCAGGCTGGGGGACCTGGAAGGTATATCTGACCATGGGGCTCTTTCATCCTGCGATTGTTACTGAATCTCATACTTAAACATATTGTCTTGTAGTGGGGGTTGGACACCCCCTTTTTTCACTTTACTATATGTGGAGAATTCTGATCATGAAAATGATATGCCAGTTTATTTAAATCAGTGCATTAGATATGTAAAATTTCATAGGAACAGCCCCAACACACGCCCTCTTGCAGCACTTTTTTGTGAACCCGGCTTATCCCTATCCCTGTTTCCCAAAGTCTCCTCGGAGCACAGAGCTGGGTTGCTCTCCCCTGCCCCCTCCTAAGGAACCCGGGCTACATCGCCACAGATCTGGGAGTCTAACCATGGAGGCACACCTGCTGTGGGCACAGCAGACAGACTCTTTCTTGCTGGTGCCTCGTATCCTTTCGGGGTAATTAGCAATCTGGAATATTGGATGGAGCTGTATTCTTATTACAGCATGGTATAATAAGAATCTACATTTACATCAAGGTGTCTTTCGGTACTCACTCACTAGGATTCTGTGATAGAGGCAGGGCTGTGCCATCATTTACATTTGATCAGTGAGTACCCTGAGGCTCCAAGAAGCTATTTCCCCCACGGTCCACAAAATGAATTAACCTACATGCGGGCCCCTACTAGAACCATGACACCCTGGTCCAGGGCTGCTTTTCTTACTGTGCTATTGCACAGTTCTCTCTGTCTGGGGCAGCCACACATTGTCAAGCAGGAGAACCTGCCAGAGCTTTCCAGACACGCAGAGGGACCTAAAATAAAGGGTACAGGGAACAGATGAAGCAGGTGCACATGGCCACGGAGGGAACGATATGTTCTGAGAGGAGCTGATCTTGGTTTTTTTAGCTGGTGACGACAGTCATAGTTATAAGTAGCGTTGGAGTGGTCCCCGGGTGCCATGCACTGTGCCCCGTACTGCCGTGCAATTCCCAGATGTTCTCCTCACATCAGCCCTACAGTGTGGGGCCAGCTGCCTCCCACGTTTTACTGATGCAGAAAGGAAGTGTCCAACAGTTAAGGGACTTGCCCCAGGATCTCTACCTAAGAAAGCGCTGGATTCCAGGCCCATCTCTAGGACCGCGCAGTTGACCCAGTAGGTCTGGGCTGAGAGTGGCTGTGTTCATCAAAACATTTGTATAATAACGTCCCCCAGGTTCCAGGTGGGAATCTGACTTTGCAGGGCAGCTGGGAAGCCTCCTGAGCAGTGAGCCCCATTTCTCTGCTCTTCTCCCTTTGTTTGGAGGCAGTGACCATCTGGAGTCCCAGGCATCTGCCCCTGAGCCTCGCCCTTCTCCCTTCTCCTCCCACCCCAGCCAGAGGCACCTTCCCGCTGCACGCTGGCCCCTCCCCCAGGCTTCAGCTCTTTGTCATCTCAGGTCACTGAGAGCCAACACCTGCCGGCTGATGCTGACGCAGGCGGGGACACCACCCAGTTTCCCCAGGCCTTCAATTTCCCAAATGGATCCATTTGGTTAATTGTGCACTCACTCCTAAGCCCCTCTGCCCGTCAGCAAGGAGCGGGCCTCCCCGCCCAGAAAGTCCAGAAACATCACCGGGGTCAGGGCAGACGCGCAGCTCGGGTTTAGAACACGTGACCGTGGGTTGATTGGTGGGGTTGTGGCCCTGGCATTTCATTAGCAGGCCGTTTTGCTTTCTCAGCCCACCTCTGTCCCTAAGCCGATTCCAAGTCACTGAGGCAGCGGCCTTAGCACTTAGCCATCATTTCCATCAGTGGATGCTGAGATGGACGGGGCAGATGCAGGCTGCCATGAAAGCAGGTCTAGCCGCAGGTGATGGGTCTGCCTCGTCCCTCAGCTTTCCTGCCTGTCCCAAGCCCACCTTCCCACTAAAGGCTGAGGCGCACAATGCTCCAGACAGCCTGTCACCGTCTGAATTCCACACGGTCTGAATAAGAGGACCAAAGATTATAGCAAAGAAAGGCACTTGGGGGGGGGGTTATCAAACCTAAAGCTCCCAATGGAGCCCACAGGGCGTTTGGTGCCAGCACCTGTAGCTGCCAACAGTTTGCAACCAGACACCCAGACAAATGGTGCTTCTTAAAAGTCAGGAAGAAGCCTCCCTGTCTGTTGCCTCCCCTGCTCCCCCTCCCCCTCCTGCCTCCTGTGTTTTCGCGTCTCAGGCAGCCTGCGGGATAGCAGTTGGATGCAGACTGATGTCTGTTTGGGATGTAAATGCAGAAGGCAGGGGGAGGCCGGGAAGGAACAGATGCCGCTCCCCCCTGCTGGCTTCATCCTCTCCTCTTTGCCCCACTTGTCACCACAGACAGGAATTTAAAAAATGCAACCAGGATGTGCTGTTCTTGGAGTCTCAGCAGCTACACCTCCACTGACAGCAGCGTGGAAGTTGCTGCGGAGAACTGACCCAGCTCCCTGTTGACATCCTGGGTCCTGAGGGAAGAAGCTGGCCTCATAAGTGATGTCGGGTGCTTTGAGGAAGAAGACTGTGGCAGAGACCGGAAGAGGGGAGCCCAGAGATGCTTTGAGTGGTTTGGGATCTTGTAGGAGCCTCTCTTTCTCTCTGGCCCCAAATAAACTATTCCTGTGCAGATACCCACACATCAGTTCTGAGAGTAAGCAACAGCTCTCGGCCACTGAGCCCGTGTGTAGGATCTGGATCTGCAGGGGCTACTTGATAGGCAGAGGAGCTCCGAAAGCCCAGCTTCTCCAAAGCCCTGTAGCAAAGCAGCTCGCCGGTTGTAACTTAAGAGAAAGAGAAAGACCCAGTAGTTTTCAAATACCAGGTATGCTGGGCCCGGGCTTAGAGGCTAGAGGTCTACATTAATTCTTAAGCTCATTTAATAACCGTCACCACAGCCTTGCGATGAATAGGCATATTAGTCCCACTCTTAAAAACCAAAAAGCTGTAGTTTGGGGAAAGATTAAGCTAAGCACCGAAGACCGTGGGGCAGGTAAATGCGCTGAAGGTGGTACTGGACCTCGGTCACGTGTGGCTCCAAGTCCTGCCATCTTGCATGCCAGGGGGAGTGTATATCATTTCCTTTTTCTTTCTTTGCTTTTGTTTGTTTATTTGGTACTGAGAATTGAACTCAGTGGCACTCTACCTGTGAACTACACCCCCAGCCCTTTTTAATTTTTTTTGTTTTGTTTTGAAACAAGGTCTCCTGAGGTTGCCGAGAGTCTCGCTTAATTGCTGAGCCTAGTCTCAATCCTACAGTTCCGCTATCTCAGCCTCCCAAGTGCTGGGATTGCAGGCAGGTGCCACCGTTTTCGCTTGTCATTTTTTCTTGCCTAAACTCTGACTGGAGAGCCTGGTGCTCCCCTGGTCGGCTTCCTGTCTCCTGCTAGAGCCTTACCCACCACTACTCACTGGAGCCCATCCTCACTGCTGAGAAAGGCCAGAGACAACGGGGAGGACACGTCCTTGTCAAAGCTAGTCATCCCCCTAGAGGGCTGCAGGCCACCTCTCTTTCCCCCACCCCCAAGTTTCTCCCATAATCTTGTCTTTAGAACTATTGTCTGTTAAAACTGGGCTTGGAATCCTCCAAATAGAGGGAGGAATAAGCAGCTTAACGTGAGTGCTGCCGTGAGCAGATGTGTCCAGATGGTGGGTCCTCAAATGGACAGTGGTCTGGACACCAAATGGACACCCTACTCAGGGGGCGTGGGAATTCACCTCGCAGTGCTGGGCGCGGAGAAGCTGAGGTTTGAAATAAGGATGGCTGTGGGTTCATCCAGATCTCTTCCTCTTGAAAAGCTGCTGAGAACAGGGTGGGAGTGTGTGTGTGTGTGTGTGTGTGTGTGTGTGTGTGTGCGCGCGCACGCGCGCGCGCAGGGTTCATCTGCTCTTGAGCCTCCTTCCCTCTGCAGAGTAAATTTTATACAACTTTCTATGGGATTGGCACTCAGACCATGACTTGCTAAAGGGGGCACATGAGAACTTGTTCTAGGTCTTTTTATTTTTACGTGTGTGTGTATGTGTGTGTGTGTGTACCCCTCAGACCTTATTTTATTTTTATTTTGAAACAGGATCTTGCTAGGTTGATGAAAGCCTTACTACTTACTGAGGCTGTCCTCAAACCTGTGATCCTCCAGTCTCAGCCTCCCAAGTACTGGGATTATAGGTATGTGCCACCATTCCTGGCTCTATTTTTACTATAACTAACCAGGTTAAAATCCTAAATGTTGCCGGGCGTGGTGGCGCACACTTGTAATCCCCACACTTGGGAGGCTGAGACAGGAGGATCGCACAGGTTCGAAGCCAGCCTCAGCTACTTAGTGAGGCTCTCAGCAACTTAGTGAGACCCTATTTCCAAATAAAATATAAAATAGGTCTGGGAGTATAGCCCAAAGGTAGAAAGCCTCTGAGTTCCACCTCCAGTACCACAAAAAAAAGAAAAAATCATAAATGTCAAAAACCTAAGGCATGCCAGATGCAGCGGCACACACTTGGGAGGCCAAGGCAGGAGGATTGGAAGTATGAGGCTAGCCTGGGCAACTTAGCAATACTTGGCCTCAAAATGCAGCTCAGTGGTAGAGGGTCCCGGGTTCAATCTCCAAAACTCTACATACACAAAAACAACCTAACATTTTCTCCTCTTCTTCTTCTTCTTCTTCTTCTTCTTCTTCTTCTTCTTCTTCTTCTTCTTCTTCTTCTTCTCCTTCTTCTTCTTTTTCTTCTTTTTTTCTTTCTTTTTTGTGTGCTACTGGGGATGGGGAAATGGGGAACCCAGGGGCATTTTACCTCTGAGCCACACCCCCAGCCCTATTTTTATTCTTTATTTCGAAACAGGGTCTCACTGAGTTGCAAGGGGCCTCACTAAGTAGCTGAGGCTGGCTTCGAACCTGTGCGATCCTCCTGTCTCAGCTTCCCAAATGCTGGGATTACAAGCCTGCGCCACCACGCCCGGCTCCACTAGCATTTTCTTAAACTATTTTTTTTGTGTGTTGTACTGAGGATGGAACCCAGGGGTTCTCTACCTCTGAGCTATACTCTCAGACCTATTCTATATTTTATTTGGAAACAGAGTGTCACTAAGTTGCCGAGAGCCTCACTAAGCAGCTGAGGCTGGCTTCGACCTGCGCGATCCTCCTGTCTCAGCCTCCCAAGCGCTAGGAGTACAAGTGTGGCCACCACGCCCGGCTTAAACTCCTATTTTTAAATTAGAAATTTATAGTTTTCTTAAATCTCCCAAATTGTAACAATTATTTGTTTGTCTCGTTAATAAATCCAAGCTATTTTAATTCTTTGGAATATCTGAAATGTTTAAAATATAATCATTCATTTCCCTTTATGAAGTATCATAATTTTTTCTAACCAAGCTTTTCAAGTCCTCTGTAATTGCTTTCCTTGTTAATACTTTAAGTAACAGCTTTACTGAGATATAATCACATACTATAAATTTATCTATATAAATTACACAACTCAAGGATTTTTATTTTTATTTATTTATTTTTTTTGGTGGTACTGGGGGTGGAACCCAGAGGCTTTCTACCTCCGGGCTACACTCCCAGACCTTTTTTTTTATATATATATTTTATTTGGAAACAGGGTCTCACTAAGTAGCTGAGGCTGGCTTCGAACCTGCGCAATCCTCCTGTCTCAGCCTCCCAAGCGCGGGAATTACAAGCGTGCACCACCACGCCCGGCTCAACTCAAGGATTTTTAAAGCGTATCGTGTATCCTTAGTGCCCAGAGTCAGGCAACTACCAGAACAAGGAATCTAGGACATTCTCACCAGCTTGGCCACTTTCCCCAAACACTCGCCTTCCCTGCCCCCACCCCAGCCCCAAGCAGCACTAATGTACTTCCTGTGTCTGTGGATCTATTCTGGATCTTTCTTATAAATGCAGTTATATACTATGCGGTCTTTGAGTGTCTGGCTCCTTTTACTTAGCTCTGAGCTATACCCCCAGTCCTATTTTATTTTTTTGTTGTTGTTGTTTTGCAACAGAGTTTCAGCAAATGCCAAGGACCTAAGTTTCTAAGGCCAGCCTCAAACCTGCAATCCTCCTATCACAGCCTCCCAAGTACTGGGATTATAGGCGTGTGCCACCGCACCCAGTTTTAGCAAGATATTTTTGAGGTTCATCCATCTTGTCGCGTTCATTAGAACTTCGCCTTCTTTATGGCTGGGTGAGATCCTCTTGCAGGGACACAGCTCATTTGGGTTTTCTAGTGATCTGATGGAATGACTGGGGTACACGGCAGTTCTTTTTGAGGAGCCTTGGAGCTTCCAATACTAATTTGAAAGCTCCCTTCCTGGCTTTCTGTCTCCATCTTTGACCTGCCTCAGTCACTCCACCCTTGGGGACCCGTCACCCAGGGCTATCACCACTCCCGCTCCATCCTGCCTCTGGACCACTCCCCGTTAGTGACAGGGTGCTGGGAGCACAGCTGCTTCCTGGCTGGTGTGACAGGGCTGCCTTCTCAGCCCACATGGAGAGGGGGCTGGGGACTTTCCAAGCCTCTCTCTCCAGCTGTGAAGAAAGACTGTCTAATTGCTGTGAAAACTTTCTCCCTGGGGGTAGAAATCAGGGTGCCAACGCCTGGGAGAAGGGCCTTGCTGGAGTGACAGAGGCTTGATAGAGAAGGGGCCCTGCAGAGCCCCTCCCCAGAGGCTGGCACCACCCTAGCAGGCTCTTTAACCCTTTAACTTCTATCTCGACAACCTGTGTTCCCTGCTAATCTTTACATGGGAGGGGGCCAGAGAGCTGAGCAGATCACTAGCAGGACCTGAATAGTGGACATCCACAGGCAATCCACATGCCCCCGTTGAGCCAGCCCATCACCACCATCAGGTCAGCCAGTCAGGAGGGCATGCTGACGACATTCGTGAATCCTTCCCATGCCTTTCTCGGCCAACCTCTCTTGGAGGGTGAATGAGCTAGCAATAGTGAGGAGAAGATGCACAGGCCCGGGGAACCCTAGAAAGCCTCTGGATCACAGTACGGGTGATGGCTTTCCCATGACCCAGGGACGGCGGGTGTGTGTGGCAGAGCTGTCAACAATGTCAGCAAAGATAGGCAGAGTCCTCCGGCCACCTGCATACCATGGGCTGCTTCTCTCCCGCTCCCCCCCCCCCGTCCCCCCAGTGGTACTGGGGATTGAACTCAGGGCATTCTACTTCTGAGCTACCCCCCCAGCCCTATTTTATTTTATATTTTGAGACAGGGTCTCATTAATTTGCTGAGAGTCTTGTTGACACTGTCCTCGAACCTGTGATCATCCTGTCTCAGCCTCCCAAGTACTGGGCTTACACGTATGTGCCATCACGCCCATGGAGCAATGCCAGGCTAGGATGTGCCAGGCTCCAGCTGGCCTTGGCTCAAAGAGACGGCACGATCACTTCTTGCATGGATGGGGATAGAGGTATGAAGACGATCATTCAGCATTGTTGCCCTGGGGAAATAAAAACAACCCGAAGATCTACAAGTGAGTAGTTAAAAGATTTGTGGCAGACCCATACAGGATGGTTATGCCCAAGAATAGGAAGTCTCTGTGGTCCAACTCTTTGGCTTAACCCAGCAAGTTACACCATGCAGTGAGATGCAGCCATCTCCCACCTGAGCTATGGCTGCCCCTGGTTGGGGGGCGCAACCTTCTTGTGGGGCTCTGGCCCTGCCAGTGGCTCTGAATAGCATGATGCCCCACAGAGAGCTTTCACCTCTCGAAAGTGCGGGGTGAGTGCTGGACACTCACTGGATCTTGTGGTGGTCACCCCAGGGAAGGGGCTCTTCCTGCTTCCTTCTTTCTTCCCCAGCTCTCACCATCAAATTAATAAATAGTCGCCAGGCATGGTGGCACACGCTTTTCATCCCTGTGCTTGGGAGGCGGAGACAGGAGGATCGCGCTGGTTTGGAGCCAGCCTCGCTGGCTTAAGAGACCCTGTTTCCAAATAAAAAATATAAAATAGGTCTGGGAGTAGCCCGGAGATAGAAAGGCTTCCAGGAACCCCAGTACCACACACAAAAAAATTAATAAATAGTCAACTAGTTCAGGTTTCAACTTATAAATTAGTTCTTGGTGTCGAGCTGAGCAGGAAACAGCTGCTTTTTTAGCCACATCCCTAATCCCGAACCCAGGTGTCCTTCTCCACCCCCACCCCCAGGAGGGAGCAGGTACCACCTGACACCCACGACCTCTGTGAACTTAGCAGAGGCTGGGAGAGGAGGCTGGACCTGCTGGGTGCCTGCAATGGTTAAACACAGCCCCTCACTCCGCCCCCATCCCTGCTCCCCCACCACACACACAATGCCAGGGATCCAAGCAAGCGTGAAACACAGCCAGGGAGCAGATGGAGACCACCCCTGAGAAGCGGGGAGGGGGAGGAGGGTCAGTACCGTATACAATCTCATTTTGGCTATGTGACAATCAAAGATGCTGCTGCCGCTCTCCCCAAGCCCAGGAGCTGGGATCAGAGAAGAGTGTTTTCTTCTGCCAAGGGCTTGGCCCCACGGAGCGCAGCCTAGTTACCACCGCTTCTCAGAGGGAAGCAGGAGGATCACATGGACAGACTGATTTTTTTTTTTTTTTTAGGAACTGGGGATGGAACCCAGAGACATTCTACCTCCGAGTTACACACCCAGCCCTACTTTTTATTCTTTAATCTTGAAACAGGATCTCACTGAGTTGCAAAAGTCCTCACCAAGTAGCTGAGGCTGGCCGTGAACCACGATCCTCCTGTCTCAGCCTCCCAAATGCTGGGATTACAAGGGTGCGCCACCACGCCAGACTGATTTTCTTAGAAGATGATGAGACACGGGGACATTTCCTCCGCGGTGAAGAAAGAGATGGGAAACAGCTTAGTGGCCGGTGCTCCCTGAGAAGTGGGTGCCAGGAGCTCTCCGCGGGGCTGCTCCCTTCTGATAATGCCATATTCCTAAGGTCCCTCTGCCCTTCTTCTCCTCTCCTGCTGTTCTGTCTCCCCTGAGCAGGCTGCTCACTATTGATAGATGGCATTTGACTTCCTAGGAATACCCCTGCCCCAGCCTTCAGACATCAGGTGGCTGAGAGGAGGGGCCCATGCCTGGGTGGTCCTCTGTTGCTCCTCTCCTTCCCTGGCTTGTGAGAGAGGCGGGGCAGCGGAGGGCTGAAGGCGGGAAGTGGAGCAGGGACTGCGGGCCTCAGTCCTACCAGGTTCAGTGCTCGCTGAAGGTGGAGTTCAGCACCCAGAGCAGTTAAACTGGGGCCCAGGATGAGAGCTGGGGACACTGAGAGGAGGTGCTTCTGAGGTTGGAGTATCTGAACCCCTAAATTCAGAGAGTCTGCACTGGGGAGGAGAATATAGGGTGGCATTGAGGGTGGCTCGGGTGGCACTGAAGTCAGACGGAAAGGAAAGCTCTATGAAGCAGCCGGGAAGGATTCCAGGAAGAAATGAGCACGGCCGCTGAGCGGGGAGAGGTCCCACTTCCCAGGATGCTGAGCAGCTATTACTGTAGGTATTGCTCTTACTTTTATTTCCTGGGCTTACCCAGTAACAACAGATCTATCATATGTTGTATCAACCAAGGATTTATCAGACCCATTTGTTGGTGCTCTTCCAAAATTGGAAGTGTCTGAGAAGATGGCTATTCACCCGGCCCACAAGTATTTATTGTATTGTCTCACTGCAGGGGGAGATAAGACACAGACACTGAGCCCAGAGGTAGAGTCTGATGTGGGAGATAAACATGGGGACAGGAGGAAGGGACCACTGGGGTGCACATGGGGCGTGCTGGGGAGCAGAGGGAAGTACCTCCCCCTGACAACGGGAAGCAGCGACACTGTCGTGGCTCGGGACCTCGGTGTACAAAGGGACTTTCACTGTAGCAAAGAAAAGGAATAGGATTTCCAGCCCATGGTGGGAATGATACAAGCCTGGGAGCTGGATGGGGACACAGGTGCAGGTGCTGTGAGAGAAGAGGCCGCACGGGGGCTGGAGAGCCGTGTAGTGAACGAGGACACAGATCTCATCCCTTAGGTTTCTCAACTACTTTTTCTGCCAAGACATAGGTGATAGGGCCGGTCACAAACATGGCACAAAAAAATTGCCAGGCGTGGTAGCATACGCCTATGATCTTGGTACTTCGAAGGCTGAGAGAGGAGAATCACAGGCTTAAGGCTGTCATTGGCAATTTTGTGAGATTCACAGCAACCTAGCAAGAACCTGTTTCAAAACAAACAAGCAAAAAACAAATTAAAAGGAGCCGGGTTATAGCTCAGAGGCAGAATACTCCTGAGTTCAATCTCTTGCAATACACACACACACACACACACACACACACACACACACAGGAAAGATAGAAAACAGGTGAGAGTGTAATTACTACAGTATAACTGAGCCCCTCAGATCTATTTTTGCATGTAAATCACTCGTGAGTATTATTGGTTCATATTAGGAACAGAGTACTTGAGAAATATCTTGCACCTTAGTGAGTCTTCAGTCCCTGCTGAGAGGGCCTGCCTCCCTGTCCACACGGAACCCGCAGCCCAAGGTGGGGTGAGCCGGAGCTCGGCGCAGACTTCCATGAGCCCACGTGCATACCCGCTCCTAACTTGGACGCCCCTCATCCCTCCAGTTTCAGCTCCTCTCTCTGAATCCTGAACAGGCTACTTCCGGGCAGCTATAGTAATACGCCCGGCTGCGTTGTTTGTTAAATCCAATGCAGAATGGCTGGGTTTTGCGTTGGCTGTGTGGGCTTTTATTATCTCTCCTGTTCCCCCACAATTTCCTGTGGCAGTGATGTGTGAATGTGTTCCTTACTTAGATTTGTAGTACTATTCTAGTCTCTTGATTAGCTCGTTCCAAGAACTAATTGCTGGCGTGTGGCCTTAGTAGCTCTAATCGGCTGGTATATGCCTAGGCGTCGGTTCAGGCGTGCAGCCTAGGAGAAGCTGTGGAACTGTTTTATTCATGGCTCTCAGGCAGTTCAAACTGAGCATACACCGTGCCAAGCTCCTGATCCTCCTGTGCCCTAACTACCAGACTTAACTCCCTTGTCTGTATTCTTTGCATTCGTGTGTGTGTTTGTGTGCGCGCGCACGTGCGCGTGTGTTGGAGATCGAACCCAGGGGCATTTCTATTTCATTTTTGGAAACAGGGTCTCACTGATTTACTGAGAACCTTCCTAAATTGCTGAGGCTGGCTTTGAACCTGCAATCCTTTTGTCTCAGCCTCCTTAGTCCTGGGATAACAGTGTGCTTCCTCCCATCATATTCCTAATGCCAGTTATCGGTATCTTAGTTCAGTTTCCCAACTTAGAAATCTGATGCCACTTCTCACGTCAGATTGCCAGTCATCAGAGCCTGTTGACTGACTCAGAGATGGTCTTGCAATACAGGGACCCTTTCGTCATATCCCCTCCCTCTGTCACCCTGCCCAAGGGCACCTGTGGATTTGGAATCTGGGAGATGGCCAGGAAGGAAGGAGGTGTGGTCTAAGCTACCTCACCAGTGGTTGCACTCCCATCTTGGAGTGGAGGGATGTTTTAGGGCAGAGAGAGGCCTGCAGCTAAGCCTGAGACCGGCGGGGCGTGGTGGCGCACGCTAATTATCCCAGTACTCCCCCACCTGCTGGCAACCACAGATCACTTTACTGGCTACACGGAGTTTTGCCCTTTCAAAAATGTTATATAGTCGGAATCCTATAGTATATATCCTTTTTAGAGTACTCTCTTTCCCATAGTAATATGATCCCCCCCCCCCCGCCCGGAGACTTGACTCAGGGACATTCTACCCCCCAAGCTATACCCCTCAGACCTTTTAAAATTTATTTTCTTTTGATACAGGGTCTCACTAAGTTGCTCAGGGTGTTGCTAAATTGCTAGGGCTGGCCTTTGAACCTGTGATCCTCCCAAGTACTGGAATTACAGTCATGTGCCACTGCTCCTTAAATGCAGTGATAAGCGCTTAAGTTTCCTCTGTGTCTTTTCATGGCTTAGTAGCTCATTGCTTTTCTGCACTGAATAATAATCCATTACCTGGATGTATTATCCTTGACGTATCCATTCACCCCTTGAAGGACATACCGGATGCTTCTGAGTTTTGGCGATTATCATTAAAGCTGCGCTAGCCTGCCTGCAGGTTGGTCATGTTTTCTTTCTTGCACTTAAATTGCCGCCTGACATTTATGTCCACCATTTATTTTCTTTCTTTCCTCCCGAAATGTCAGCTCTATGGGAGCAGAGGAACCTACCTGTCACCCACACGTGTATTCTCTAGGACAGTGCCTGCCCAGGCCGGTCTGTTCCATGAAGGAACACCTTCTGAATGCTGCCAAAAACTCTGTGGCGGCTCGTGCTCCGGGAGCCGGGGAGCTGCCAGCTGAGCCGTCCCGGGCTGCCAGTCTTCTCTCCCATCACTTCAGATGAGTTGTGACCACCAGCGCAGCCTGCCAGGAGCGGAACGGGGCTGTGGGAATGTGAGGAGCTCCTGAAGGTGACAGCTTGTGGGAGGGAACTGCAGGCAACTGGTCCGTCTGCCAGGCACAGCTTGTGGAATCAGCACCCAGGGCCCCCAGTCTGGGGGAAGAAAGCAAACCAGGACCCAGGAAGAAAGGAAACTAGGGAAGCAGGCTGTGACCACGATTGGGTAATACTTATAACTACTGACTGCTAATATTGATAACAATAACGTCGGGTAGGTAACTTGAACGCCCCCTTTGTCTCTGTGAGCTCGAATCCTACCCTGCGGCAGTGACTACCATGATGGAGCTTTGCCCAGACTGGCCACGGGCTTTCGGTAGGAACTGTGTTGCAGAGTCCTCACAGTGGGCTCTGGAATGGGTGCTGGAATGATCTCCATAGTCACCCGGGAAGCGCAAAGCTCTGAGGGGCCAGTACTTGCCCGGAGCCCCTCACCTTGAAGTGGGGAGGGACTTCACACAGATGTCTGGCTACCTGGCCAATGCCACTGAACTGGACTGGACTAAGAGGCTGCTGTGTCCAACGATGGTCCATCAACACCCAGCTCTGACTCACTCCGTCTCAGACAGGTTGGATGTGATCTCACAGGCTTGCAGATTCATGGCCTTGAGGTCAGGCGGGGCAGGTTGCTCCCCCTGTGTAAGACAGCTGAGGTTCTACAGGTATACACCTTCACAAGGTTAAAAGAAAAGGATCAGCTGGTCAGAGTGGTATGCCTGTAATCCCAGTATTTAGGAGGCTGAGACAGGAGGATCGAAGGTTCGAGGCCAGCCCTGACAATTTAGCAAGGCCCTGTTTAAAAAAATAAAATAGAGATTGGGGTTGTACCTTAGAGGTAGAAATTTACCACCTTCCCCCAAAACCTGCAACCTGATTTGGAGCCTGCCTAGAAGTTTGGGAGTCTAGGAATCTGCATGTTTTTTGTTTGTTTGGTTTGGTTTTGCGGTACTAGGAATGGAACCCAGGGGCATTCTACCTCTTAGCTACACCCCAGCCCTATTTTTTATTCTTTATTTTGAAACAGGGGGGTCTCACTAAGTTGTAGGGAGCCTCACTAAGTAGCTGAGGCTGCCCTTGAACCAGGATCCTCCTGTCTCAGCCTCTGGAATGCTGGGATTACAAGCCAGCACCACCACCTGGCTATCTGCATGTTTAAGTAGTGCCTTGGGTCATTCTGAAACCCATCCTGTTTCCTTCCTGTGTGGGAAAATTGTCAGTAACACACCTCACCAAACGCCTTTTGGATTCCTAACGAATCCAAGCCGACTACTTAACATGGCAAAACATTTCATGTTCAGGTGTGCCTTTTGTTTTTTTTCCAAGTGTGTAGAGGGTTTGAGGGGATCCAGATCCCTAAGAATCAAATCCTTTGTGTACCCCAGTTCTTAGTATATTCTCTGTCCACACACGATTTCTATTTTAGATTTATTTCCTTTTGTTCTTAAACTTCCTCTTGCCCCCTGCCATGGGTCTCCTTTAATGTTCTTACACAGCCGGGCCTGGGGCTTGTAATCCCAGCATTTGGGAGGCTGAGACAGGAGGATCGCACAGGTTTGAAGCCAGCCTCAGCTACTTAGTGAGGCTCTCAGCAACTTAGTGAGACCCTGTTTCAAAAGAAAATATAAAATAGGTCTGGGAGTATAGCCTGGAGGTAGAAAGCCTCTGGGTTCCACCCCCAGTACCACAAAAATAAATAAATAAATAAAATGTTCTTACGCTCCAGAGCTTATTTTTTTTTATTAGATATTAAATGCTTCCACAGACACATGTGCTTGTAGCATGTGCAGGTGGTAT
Source organism: Muscardinus avellanarius (assembly GCF_963383645.1). Taxonomy (NCBI): domain Eukaryota; kingdom Metazoa; phylum Chordata; class Mammalia; order Rodentia; family Gliridae; genus Muscardinus; species Muscardinus avellanarius. The sequence goes on along the minus strand of NC_137793.1, from coordinate 85,269,200 downwards.
GTTTAATCTCCATAACTGGTATGGTGGGGAGGCTGTATTTATTACTTAAGTTTCCCATGTCTAGGGAAGCACCTCCTCCCTGGAACGTCCTCCTGCGTGGACCTGGCTTTACCCTGTGAGGCCAGACAAAGCAGGTGTGCCCCCTCTGCCAGCATTCCTCAGCAGTCACGGCGGCCCCTCTCCATCCTCCTCTCCTCCACCTTGCTCACAGAACTGGGGGTCTTGCTCGTGGCCAGATGCTCCTGTTCAGATGTTGCACTTCACCCCCTGCACTCACCTCTTGCGTGGCTGGAAGGGTCCGGGAGGAGCAGGGAGATGGTGTGACTGGGCCCGGGTGCCGTGGCTGTGGGGGAGTTGGAAGTGTGGCCCTCACTGCTGGCGCTCCAGAGCTGTCCCGGCCCCTTGCTCCCTGGTTATCAGGATAGAGGAACCCCAGGCCTCTGCTGGGATGGGGTGCCCTCAGGCCGGCATCTCTGCCCTTACTCTGCAGTCGGCTCCTTGAGCTCAGCCTGGCGCCTCTACACCTCCCCTTCCCTGGACTTAGATGGAAATCTCACCTCAAATGGGAAGGAAGCCATTGCCTGTCTTCCATGCCCCCTCCCATGTCTGTATCAAATAACCCGCCTCCTCCTCCTCTGCCCTGCTGTGACGGACCAGCTCGGCCGGAGCACTGGGACCGTTGGGACAGGGGTCTTGGAAGGTGGGCAAGGATTCGGCTGAGGGTGACAAACAGACACAGACAACTCAAGGATGACCAGCAGACCTTTAAATTTTTTGCCTTGAATCAATACTTTTTAAATGGCCTATTGTGTGTAATTTTTTGAAACCAGGCAACAACCTCAGTGGAGCCAAAGCCACCTGTGCCTCTTTTTTGCTTTAATACAGGATTTGGAGTATTAACATATCTCATAAGCAACAATTGAGTTATTTGTTGATTTTTATGTATTTGAATTGTTTGTTTTAAAGGTCTAACCTTTATTTTGATTTTTCTCTCATAATCCGCATCTATAACTCCTGGAGCACTTTAAATTTTTTTTTATAATTAGAGCTTTTACCTATTATAAGGCCAAAAGTTCCTGGTGGTAAGGGACCTCTTACTAAGGTGTTTATTAATTGTACTCCATTAGTGGATAAAATATAATCTCCTCCTGCAGCTAAATCTAGTCCTGTGCTGTCAGAAGTGGCTCGAGGAATATTAAATATCGTTGGTATTTTTTGTTTTGAATGTTTGGTTTTTAACCCTCTTTCTTCTACGGGGCTGAGGGCTTGCCCCTCTGCTCGTTTTTTGGATTCCCCTCCAAGGGAGATCCATCTTTATGAAACTTTGATCTACATTTATTTTTTCAATGATTTCCCTTTTAGCCGGGCATGGTGGCGCATGCTTGTAATCCCCGTGCTTGGCAGGCTGAGACAGGAGGATCGCACAGGTTCGAAGCCAGACTCAGCTACTTAGTGAGGCTCTCAGCAACTTAGTGAGACCCTGTTTCCAAATAAAAGTAGAAAATAGGTCTGGGAGTGTAGCCCAGAGGTAGAAGGCCTCTGGGTTCCACCCCCAGTACCACCAAAACAAAAAAAACAAAAAACAAAAAATGATTTCCCTTTTTACAGCGAGGGCATAATCCTGGTGCTTTCTTAGCACTACTATTATTAGTTTTCTTATGATTATTTTCACAATCTCTACTCATGTGTCCTGATTGGCCACATGAGAAACACACCCCGTTTTCGGCCCAAGGTGTTCTTTTATGAATCTGCTTTATATATGAATTAATGTTTGTCCCTTTATAACTCCAGCGTATGCCATTCCCTGAATGACTGCTGGTGAGGCATCTGATGAATGCCCCATGATTACCTGTTACCTTCTCGCCTTCTTAACCTGGTGAGCCTTTACCAGTGAGCCTGCAGTGCTCTGGCGAGGACCTAACTTTGACTGAAAATTAAAGAAATTTATAAGAGAGAGATAGCTTACCTTCCAAGACTCAGTCTGAGAAGACCACCGGGGGTCTCGAGCCCCACGTTGGGCGCCACCTGTGACGGACCAGCTCGGCCGGAGCACTGGGACCGTTGGCACAGGGGTCTTGGAAGGTGGGCAGGGATTCGGCTGAGGGTAACAAACAGACACAGACAACTCAAGGATGTTGTATCTGAATGTAATTTGTAAGGTAGTGGGCAAGGAATATATACAGTTTAGAGAAATTTATTACATCATTGGATAACTTTGGCTTACATACAAGGTATTTTTTTTTAGATCAATGGTTTTTGTACACAATTTAACTAGGATACCCATCATTGTACACATCTCGATTTGGCAGCACATGTTGACCAGTTACTAGACTTGTGATACAACATTTTTTTTTTGTATGAAGAGATCAAAGCTATAACTAGAAGTTATCGTTAAAATTTTTTATATATTTTATATATTGTAATAAGTTCTTTTTTATTACATATATCTAAATATCTCTTTTTATTTTATTTTTAAACATTGTAAAACACCAAGTCTAATGTAACCAGGGAGTTTTGCACGGCCTCCTTTTCTAGTAGATAAACAACTCCTCTTCTAATTGTTTTGTTATGCTTTTCTTTTGGGCACAAACGCCAAACCGGTCTTGCTCTAGTTAATTTAAAATAGGATACCTTTTGACCATTACTATTAACCCATCTATCTCCTATCTTTGTAAACTCCAGTAAATGGTACTGATTAGCTTCTTTTCCCTTATGGGTCTGTCACAGCCTATTCCCAATAATGTAAGCAGGACCAAACTTAGTCATAATAGTAGGAGGCGTGGGCCTTAGCCTTCTTCTTTCTTCTAACTGTTTAAGTTTTTTGTATGACTAAGTTTTCTTTGGGGTTTTTTTTGAAGTATTTTTTGTTGTTGCAATATATCCAGTAATGTGCTGAAATCCCCCTTTTTTCCCTCTAGCCAATTTTACTACAGCTTGGAGCAAGGCAGGGGGCGTCTGAGGGCTCAGACATATTACCAGAAAATTTATCTTCCACGGAATCAGTTTTACCTGTACAGTCTTGATTCCGGGACCTCGTCCTGCATCACTGGAGCCATGTTTGTGAAAAATTAACAGAATCATTACCAAAGGACAATGGCTATGAAAGAACATCCAGGACCAGGGAGCATTCTGCAACAGACCCGGTCTTCCTCAGGGCTGCTTTCCTTGAAGCTTGTGCCACGTCATGCGTGCAGGGTCACGCAGACTCCGAGGAAGGCAAGGTCGTGGCACCCTGCCATCTTGTGAGCACGATTACAAACCAACATTGCATACCTTTTTATTGCAGTGAAACTCACAGACCGTGAACCATTTTACAGTAAACAACTTGGGACAACCCCTTTTTGGGTCCCCTCCTCTGTTTGGGATTCTCTTTGGCTTAAAACAAACTTTCATATTTTTTACACCTATAAAAAAAATGTAAAATTCAGTCCATTTATAATGTGTGCAGCTGCTACGTCTCTCCAGGTCCAAAGCATTGTAAGCATCTCCAGGGAAACCCAAGCCTCTTAAGCAGCCCCTCCCCATTCCCTTTGCCCCCTGCCTCTGATCCCCACCAATCTGATGCTATGTATTTACCTAGTCTGGATATTTCTTACATGAAATTTATCCCTGGGATCGTTTAGCACACAGCCTTGTGTGCGGATCTTTCTCTGGGCGTGTTTTGGGGCTCACCCACAGTGTAGCATGTTGTCACTGTTCCATTCCTTTCTGTGGCTGCATAGTATTCCATGGCGTGTGTGCACTGGAGTGGTTTTCTCTGTTCTTCTATTGATGGACATTTGGACGGCTTCTGCTTTCTGGCTTTCATGAGTGGTACTGCTCTGATCTGTGTGAGTGCCTGCTTTTAATCCTTTGGGGCATAGGAAGAGCATTCCAGGGACATATGGTCGTTTTGTTTTTGTTTTTGTTTTTCAGTATTGGGAGGTAAACAGGGTCATTCTACCTCCGAGCTATACCCCCAGCCCTATCTTTTATCCTTTCTTTCTTTCTTTCTCTCTTTCTTTCTTTCTTTCTTTCTTTCTTTCTTTCTTTCTTTCTTTCTTTCTTTCTTTCTTGTGGTACTGGGGAGGGAACCCAGGGACATTCTACTTCCGAGCAATACCACCAGCCCTATTCTTTATTTTGAAACAGGGTCTCACTAAGTTGCTAAGGGCCTCACTAAGTAGCTGAGGCTGGCCACAAACCACGATCCTCCTGTCTCAGCCTCCCAAATGCTGAAATTACAAGCGTACACCACCACGCCCAACTTTTTATTCTTTATTTTGAAACAGGGTCTCACTAAGTTGCAGAGGGCCTCATGAAGCAGCTGAGGCTGGCCGTGACCCTGCGATCCTCTGTCTTAGCCTCCCAAGTACGGGGATCACAAGCGTGCACCACCACGCCCGGCTCATATGGTAGTTTTATATTTAACTTTTTGAGGAACTGCAAAACTACATTTCTTATAATAGCAGCTTCATGCTGGGCCTTTCCTATATATCCAAAGGCAGAGAGGTTGGGCAGGAAGGCCCTAGCGAGGAGCCTGCACACCTGGGTCCTTTTCCCAGCTTCACCACCGACCTGCAGAAAGAACCTGAGCCAGTCACTCCCCTCTCAGGCTCTCGCTTCCCCATCTGCTCCCTCCCTTCCACAGCAAGAGGATTGTGTGAAATTAACTCATCTATAAATTATCTTCCTCTTTTAAGATTTCTTTGGAAAAATTAGGTTCCCAGGAGTAAAAAGGGAAACAATTGTTAGACAGCTAAATGCAGCGATCTCATACTTTTTCTAAGACATAAGACATCTGAAACAATTGGATTTTTTTTTCCTGCCAGTGTGTTTCTGGTTAATGGCTAGCTTCATCATCTTGTTCCATCAAGATTCCCCCAAAGAAAATATCCCTTCCCTTCCCATCGCTTCCTACTGCTTGGCAGGCCTTGAGCAAAACACAGTGGTCACAGGGCCAGCGCTGGACGTCCCCTCTGCCCTCCCCTGCTGCAGGTGTTATGGGCTGGAGATGTGTGAGCCAAGGAGAGGCATTAGTGGGCTCGTGGGGGACAGTGTAAGAATCATCTTAGACAGTTGCTGGGATGCCCCCGGCCACGCGCCCCTGAGGGGGGATGTTCTTCCAACTCTCCCATCCCTCCTCCAGCTGGTTGGTGTCCTGGCCAGAATACAGCTTAGTCGGGAGGCCTTCACAGTGTACCACCCAGGTCCACGGTATGTGCTCTCTTGCACCTCCTAGTGGTTTTCTAGGAAAACACGAGGTTTTGCTTTGTTTTGGTTGTTAAAAAGCACACAATCTTAATGGCTTATGATTGGTTCATTTTTTTTTCACCCATTCCTACATCCACTCATCACTTATTTCTGAGCGTCTGCTGTGTCTCTGGAACTGTGATGGATTCTAGGTTAGGACAATAAATGAGACAGAGCACCTTCGCTTATAAAAACCTTCATTTGCATAGTGTGGGAGACAGACAAGTGACCTTCGGAGTATTTACACAGTAAAGAGTCCCATAAGGAGGGGAATAAAGGTTTTGCGGGAGCATAGACAAGGGCCTTCTCAGACTTACCTGACCCATCATAGCAGAAAGGACAGGCTCGGAGCGTCTGGGCAGAGGTTAACCTATGCAAAAGTCAGTGGTCAACATGGACCACATTGCTCTAAGTACCTGCTGGGAAAGCAGTGCTGGCTGGAACCCAGAACGAAGGCGAGGGCGATGGGAGGAGAGCAAGAGAGGCGCCTGGTGCAGGCTCTGCGCCTGTCAAGGAGGCTGGCTTTAACCCGGAGGCAGCAGTGAGAGTGGAGCCTTTGGGAGCTGGACTAGTCACGTGGCATGCCTACATTTGCACCTTACTTATTTGCAAGGGGGCGAGGTACTAGGGATTGCACCCAGGGGCATTCTATCTCTGAACTACACACCTAGCCCTTTATATTTATTTTTTTAATTTTGAAACAGAGTCTCAATAAGTTGCTGAACTGGCCTCGAACCTTTGATCCTCCTGTCTCAGATTCCCAAGTACTGGGATTAGAGGTGTGCACTACCAGGCCCGGCACATTTGTGCTTCGTAAATAACAATTCTGGCCAGGGGTGGAGAATGAGTTGGGGGCTCAGGTAGAAGTGGGGAAACCACTTGGGGAGCTGCGTGGTGACTTCCACATAACATGAGGATGGTCAAAACCAAGGAGGAGACAGTGGGAAGGGAGCCAAGAATGGAGCCCAGAAATATACAAAAGGTTGAGGCTGGTGCTGGGCTCAGCGCCCAGGGAAGAAACTGCTGAAGTGTGAACCAGAATCCTTCTGCTTGCCCCACACCCTGGCACAGGGGAGGCTCCTCCTCCTCCTCCTCCTCCAGTGGCCTGTGACCTACCTCCACTCCAGGTCTCCAGAAGGATGGCCTTGACATGGAGCCCTTGCCCTGCCCCGTCCTCAGCCCCTCAGTCCCCCTCAGATGGGAGGCGGTGGGTGTGTGCGGTGTTGTGGTGGGTGTGTGCTCAGTGGTGGGTGTGTGCGGTGTCAGTGGTGGGTGTGTGCACACTTCCAGTTGCCACCACGTAAAACAGGAGTGAGAGGCCCATGTGTCCATTAGCACTTGTGTTCAGTCGCTGCATTAATGTGCAGCTGTTCATCTGGGAGCTGGGGGGATTCTGCGACACAGCTGCTTGCCTTCCCCCTTGACTTGGCCCCAGGAGAACAGCTAACGGGACCAGTTTTTAAGGCTGTGTTTTGGAACCTCAGGCAATCTCAGCCTATACCTGAGCCTCAGCTCCAGGCCATTCTTACACTTCTCTCTCAGGAGGAGGGAGGGAGGCTCAGTGTCTTAAGGATCCTTCGAGGCTCCTCGACTCCTGTAAGCCCTGAAATGATTTCTTGTACTTGAGAATACGATGAGCTGTCAGAAATGTTGCTCTTTCTACCCAAAGCCTGTTTCTTCTGGGTCCCCGTCTCACCACTGATGCTACCTCCCCCCACCCCACTTGGTACTGGTGATTGAATTCAAGGGCATTCTACCTCTAAGCTATACTTCCAGCCTTTTTATTCTTTATTTTGAAACAGGATATTACTAGGTTGCTGAGATTCTTACTACAATGCTGAGGCTGGCCTCAAACCTGTGATCCTCCTGTTTTAGCCTCCAAAGAACAAGCTCTACACCACCATATCTAGCTATCTGACATTACCTTTACAGGGACAATATCAAAGATCACTATAATTGCCGGGAGTGGTGGCGCACGCTTGTAATCCCCACGCTTGGGAGGCGGAGACAGGAGGATCGTGCAGGTTCAAAGCCAGCCTCGCTGGCTTAAGAGACCCTGTTTCCAAATAAAAATATAAAATAGGTCTAGGAGTGTAGCCCAGAGAAGGGTTTCCAGGAACCCCAGTACCACTAAAAAAAAAAAAAAAAAAAAAAAAATCACAAGATCACTATACTTTAGCTGCATAAAATAATAGCAGAACTCACTCATTAAAAAGCAAATCTCCTGGGACTATAGTTCAGTGGTAGAACACTTGCCTAGCATGCTCAAGGCCCTGAGTATCACCCCTAGCACAACAAAGAAAAAAAAAGAAAGCAAATCCTTTGAAACTGGGCATGGTATACACACTTGTGAGATAGAGGATCACAGATTTGAGGCCAGCCTCAGTGACTTATCAAGACTCAGCAACTAAGTGAGGTCCTGTTTCAAAATAAAAAATAAAAAGGGTGGGAGGGTGTAGTTTGGAGGTAGAATGTGCCTAGGATCAATCCCTAGTACCATTAAAAAAGAAAAAAAAATACTTTGAAGCCAGGCATGGTGGAACATGCCTGTAATCCCAGTACTTGGGAGGCCAGGTCAGGAAGACCACAGGCTCAAGGTCAACCTCAGCAACTTAACAAGACTCTCAGCAACTTAGAGAGAGAGAGAGAGACCCTGTTTCAAAATGAAAAATAAAAAGGGCTAGAGGTATATCCTTTAAGCAGTCAAGGTTTCACCTGTCTAACCAGGATCTGGGCTGCTGCCACTGTCACCATGCCCTCTCACCCTGGGGTCAAAGGGCATTGCTGTGACCTTGTCTCTGCCCTTGCCTGAACACACTTGTTTCCAGGCACACTCAGCACATGGTTCAGGGAGATGCTTCCTACAAGCCTGTGTGTGGTGTCTTCTGAGTGCTGGGCCTGCAGACCAGTATGCATTTTCTTAACTGACCTGTGCAGAGGAGCCTTCTACAATGGTGGTCCCGAACTGAGTGTGGCTTTGCCCTCCTGGGACCAGTGCAGTGCTTACAGCCATTCTCAACTGGTGGCAGGGGTGGACTCTACTGATGTCTGAGAGGCAAAGGCCGTGGTGCTGCTAAACATGCTACAGTGCCCAGCACAGTTCCCCATGCCAAGAATTGTTTGGTCTCACGATGCAAGATGGCACACACCTGCAACCCCAGCCCTTGAGAGGCTAAGACAGAAAGATCAGAAAGAAGTTCGAGACCCTCCATAGCAACTTAGACCCTATTTCAAGTAAAAAAATAAAATAGAGCTGAGGGTATAGTTCAGAAATGGAATGCTCTTGGATTCTATCCCCAGTGTATCTCTCTCTCTCTCTCTCTCTCTCTCTCTCTCTCTCTCTCTCTCTCACACACACACACACACACACACTCTCTCTCTCTCTCTCTCTCTCTCTCACACACACACACACACACACACACACACACACACACACACACAGTGCTGTTCTAGGTCACCTGCTGCTTTATGACTAAAAGGACCCACGAGTCCTTCAGAGCCCTGTAGGATTACTAGAGCACCCACAGTTCAGGGAAGACTGACGTGCTGTGTTTCTCTCCACAGCTGAGCTGTGCCTGGGAGGCCCACTCAGAGCAGCTCGCGGCCGCAAGACCCCTAGGGCTGGGGAGCAGGGAGCGGGGCCTGGTGCCAAGGATGGCCAGGCAGCAGCCGCCGCCCTGGGTCCGCACAGCCTTCCTCCTCATCCTCCTCGGTCTCGGTGGGGCCATCGAGATTCCCATGGATCGTGAGTCCTGCTCATCTGCTTTTCTTTTTTCTCCTGGTTTTGGGCAGAAGAGTGGGAGGGAAAGGGAGCTCAGGGAAGAGTTAAGACCCTTAGAAGAAGGTTAGGGAGAGGAGAGGGCAGCAGTAGATTCTGAGACTCAAAGCTGGTTTTTCCTCCGAAGTACTGATGTGGGCTCACGTTTGAAAATGTAAGATTGTAGGTTTCAGGGATGATCTCTAGGGACTGTTGGTTGGGCTAGTGCTTGGGCTGCCCAGAGCCTGCCGAGGGGAACCAGATGTGGCCGTGTTTGGGATTCTGAGAGCCACTTGGAGTTCTTCCTTCCACTAACCTCCCTTGACCCTCTGGGGTCTTGCCCTTAAAAGTAATTTCCAGGGTGGTGGGTAGTTCTCACTTGCCTTTCTGATGCTATATCCAAAGCTAACCCCCTAGGCCCTCTTGGCTCTAGTGGGCAGGAAGGAGGACAGATGGCCTGGAAAGGATTGGGAGGGACTTATCTTTGCAAAAAGCCTAGTTAAATAAGACATTAAAATAAAGCCACACTAGTGCTGCCATGGGAGAAGCAGGCATGGGTTCCTTCCATTTTCAACTTCACCTCAGTAATGTTGGAAAGTAAAATCAGTATCATCCTGCTTCTCATGATGGGAGTGCTACCTGCCCATCAAAATCATAAAGTAGCCGGGCGTGGTGGCGCACGCTTGTAATCCCTGCACTTGGGAGGCAGAGACAGGAGGATCGCGCAGGTTCAAAGCCAGCCGCGCTGGCTTAGGAGACCCTTTTTCCAAATTTAAAAAAAATATATAAAAAAATAGGTCTGGGAGCATAGCCCGGAGGTAGAAGGGCTTCCAGGAACCCCAGTACCAAAAAAAAAAAAAAAAAATCATAAAGTAAAGCCAGGCGTGGTGGTGCACACTTGTAACCCTAACATTTGGGAGGATTGCGGTTCGCGGAAAGCCTCAGCTACTTAGTGAAGCCCTTTGCAACTTAGTGAGACCCTGTTTCAAAATAAAGAATAAAAAATAGGGCTGGGGGTGCAGCTCAGAGGTAGAAAGTCCCTGGGTTCCATCTCTAGTACCACACACACACAAAAAAATAATCATAAAGTTAGGGCTTCCCACGCTGGCTTCCTGCCATCTCCCTGGCCCTATCTGTTGCTGTGTTCCTAGATTGCTCCTTGGCCCTGCCTGCAGGCACGGCCACCTTTGCCACATCTCTGACACTTTTCCCGGATGTCAAAGCTTCCCAGTGCCAAGGTGTTGGAGCCTCTACCATCTCTGACCAGCCAGCGCTGACTTGGGCCCTGTCTAGTTGACTGAAGTCTAGGGAGGGTATGGGAGAGTAATGTGGCCTCTAAGACTCCCCAAGCAAGACACTCCTCCTGACCCACATCACCAATACCAGCTGCCCCAGAGGACTGGCACCTGCGCCAGAGGACTGACAGAGGTAACGATATGCTGAACCCAGAAGCAAGATGGGCAAGGACCCTGCTGCCCTCCATCACCCCCAAGTGTGTCCACACATGTGTGCACTTGTGCCTACACATGCACACATGTGTGTGTATACACATAGGGAGGGAGAAGAGGAGAGTTGTGAAAAGAACTGATCCCATGGTGACCGTCTGCGGCTGGCTCAAGGAGTGTTTCTCATTAGCAGTCCCAGGCAGACATCTAATAAGGAGCGTGATGAGGCCAAGTCCCTGGGGAGGAGAAGGGTGCAGAGGAAATTGGGTTATCGAGAAAGTGGTGAAGGCTCATTTCTCTTCTGCCACCTCTCCTCACTCACTCACCTGCCACTCCAATCCCTGGGGTATGGGGGGAGGGCTTTCTGGAAGGTGAACCCATAAATAGATGGCTTGGGGATTTCTAAACTCTGCTGGAGACAGAGGTGTGATAGATAACCCAAGCAGTCAGGCTCTTAAGTACTGCCCATGGCAGGGAGCGGAGAGCGCCCCAACCTCCCTACCACCACCCTCCCACCCCAGTGTCCAGCTCCCAAGGAGCCTGCGGGGAAGCCCCCTTCCATGGTACGTCCACGGAAGCTCAGGCTCTTCCTTGCTCAGGGTCACAAGGAAAATGGGCAATGGAGCCAGCAAAGAGTTCCCTTTCTCTTGACTCCCCATTGGCACTCGGCATGCCCCACCCCTACCTCTTCATCCTGCCCTTCTTGGGACTCACCAGAATTGCTGCTGCCCTGTGCTGGGAAGAGAGCTCAGAGCTATACATGGCTCATCACACGTGATTCTCACAGCTTACCCAGGAAGCAGGTGCAAACTAGAAAACAGGTGAGGGGCAGAGCCCAGGGCATGATGGCAGAACCTGCTTGGTGTAGAGGTGAGTTCTCTGCCTCTCTGTCCCAAGCGGCCCAGGCTGCCAGGAGCGTGCCCCATGTGTATCATGCCTCACCTGCTGCTGTGGGTGTAGTGGCCACCCCAACATCTCCAAAATGAGTCTGTGGAAGCCGAACAGGAGATGCCAGCAAGGCCAGGCCCTGAGAGAAACCTCGGGAGTTGCCCGGAAAGAATCTCTTCAGCTAGATTTTTCCTTGGGTCCAGGACTGCAGACACTGCCATATTAGCTGATCTGGAAAAGACCCATTGTTAATGTTCCCTGTCTGTTAAGAGGGACTCAGGGGCTCAGGCCAGAGGCTACCCTGATGGGGGAGGGGTCCTACTCATTTGCCCCTTTGGGAGCATCTCTGTGTCCCAAGGGCAGAGGCCCTGCTTCTGCTCTGGGGCGTTTGGGTACAGCAGGCTTCCTGGAACAGAGCCCTGACTGCTGCACAATCCCTCATTGAGAAGCCGCCAGTGAAGTCACACGCACCTCCTGCCCCCCACCCCGCCGGCTTCCTCCCTAGCCCCCGAGGAGAACAGTGTAACCTTTGAAACAAAAGCAAAGGGTCACCTCATTAGCCAGCCAAAAAGTGAGTAGGCGGGGCGCTTGCCCCTTGTCCCCTCCCCACATCCAGGGCAATCAGCACCTTCTCCCAGGAGCCCACAGTGGAGGGCAGTCAAACGGGAGAGACCTTTCTTCCCCACCTTCATCCGCAGGATGGCCACAGCAACACACACACTCCTGATAGCCATCCCATTCTCTGAGGGAGGATGCCAGAGGTCTAGGGATGGAGCCAGGGAAGGAGAGAGGAGCCATGCAGCCTGGGCAGGCAGCCACCTGCCCGGCGCAGCGGTGGAAGGGCTCCTCTCTCCATTGGAAGCCAAAAGAGCAAATTCACCCTCTGCTTGACTTCATCAGACAGTGAGCTCCGTAGGAGAGCAGGGCAGGTGGTGCGACACCGCACAAAAGCCTGGATGTCCTTGTCCCCAGACAGGCTGTCCCCACTGCCTTCTCCCCGCAGCAGCGGCTTGTCTTCTGGGTTGATTCTTTTCCCTGTAATAAATTCTTTGGGAGCACGGTGGTGACTTCACATGCCACCGTCCTTTTAGGCAAGTAGACTGGCAAGAGGCCTTTGGCAAGATAGTTACTGTGGGGCTGGGAGTCTGCTGTCCCCAGGCCCACAGTAACTATCTTGCCAAACATTGTTGCTGCTGTGAGATTGTTCCCTCAGGGAGGTCTCCCCTCCTCCCCAGAACATCTAGGAGAACAGTGTGCTAAGCCGCCACCTGGCAGCACTTCTCTAGCCAAGGGTGGGTGTGTACCGGAAGCTCTGCACCAGGCCTTGGGAGAGAGCTGTACCCACTCTCCCTGCATCCAACTTCCCACACACCTTAACCGAGTGACTCCCTGCCCTTGGATTTGGGATTTTAGATTCCCTGGACAATCAGCATCCAGGGCGCTTTCCATCAAACTAGCTTGGATTCTATTAAAGAAGTCTGGCGCCCGTGTGGGCAATAAAGCCCTTCCCGGGGCTTCTCACTGGGGTGAACAGATCTCGCAGCTCTGAAGACCCAAGAAGTGCCAGCTGACTCTTGAAGGGATGAAGCCAGGGTCTGGTCTGGTGGTCAGAGGAGTCAGCCCTGCCCCTTCCCTCCCCTCCGATCCCATGCCAGCCACGCCAGCTTTTGGTCTTTCCATAATGCCTTTTCTTCACCCAGCAGGAAAGTCGTACATAAGTGAAGGTGCTGCTGTTGGGAGCTCCGTGAAGCATGTGTTCAGAAACTAGGCTCTTCCCTTCTCCCCCCACTTCCAGGGCCTGTTTTGGTTCCCTGCTCAGGCAGCCCTGGGCAGATGGTAAATTTAAAATGTTTTTTTTTCGGTGTTATAGCGGGCCACACCACCCCGGCCCACTTCAAACCTCTTCATAGGTTAGAATGTCAGACTTTCCCCTGCTCAACCCTGCCATACGTCACCCCGTCCCTTGTGACGTCCTGCACCTGTTAGCTTAACTTGGGCTCCCCCAGGATCCGCTTCCACTCTCACTCTACTCAGGTCTCTGCCCCAATTCCCCATGGCCTCCGGCTCCCCCAGGCAGCTCTTGCTCCTAAACTGCCACGGGAGGCTGCCACACCCATGTAGACCTGACATGCGGTGAGATGCGAATGTCATTCTGCTTCTGATGTCATCCTAAGGAAAGACATTTGGAAAAGTGACAGCAGCACATGTGCTCTTTTCTTTTTTCTTTCTTTCTTTCTTTCTTTCTTTCTTTCTTTTTTTTTTTTTTTTTTTAGTGGTACTGGGGTTCCTGGAAGCCCTTCTACCTCCAAGCTACACTCCCAGACCTATTTTATATTTTTATTTGGAAACAGGGTCTCCTAAGCCAGCACGCGGCTGGCTTCGAACCTGCGCGATCCTCCTGTCTCTGCCTCCCAAGCGCGGGGATTACAAGCGTGCGCCACCACGCCCGGCTTACATGTGCTCTTTTCTGCAGACACACTTTAGCGGAGCCTTTCCCTCCCACCAAGAACACGCACCACCTAAAACCTTGTTATATGAAGCGTGGACTACCAGCCTTGGCATTGCTGAGGCTCTTGGCAGAAATGCATAATCTGAGGGGGGGTGACGGTGGTAGAGCATTTGCCTAGCACGTGTAGGGGCCTGAGTTTCATCCCCAGAACCAGCAAAAAAAAAAAAAAAGAAAGAAAGAAAGAGAAGCCCGGTGTGGCTGCTTGTACCTCTAATCCCAGTACTTGGGAGGCTGAGTCAGGAAGATCACCGGTTTGAAGACAGCAGAATCCAGACCCCACCCCAGACCAGCTAAACCAGAACCCAAATTTTAATCAGACCCCCAAGTGATTCATATGCTTGTTAAAGTTTGAGAAGCTAGAACTCAAACATGTACACACACTTGTACAGGAGACACCTGTGCAGAAGCACATGTGTACAAGAGGGTGTGCACATTCCAGGTGAGCGCTGGAAGAGATCTGTGCCACCTGCCTCTCCCCTTTTTGTGAAACATACAAAGAGGCGCAGTAGACTCTGCCATATCCCCGGCATCTCTCACTCAGGAGCAGGATCCTACAGGGCCATGTATCCCTGCCATGATGAGGGTAATCATCCATCTGTCCCTAGAGTTTTCCAAAGAAAGAGAAAGGAGGAGACAGAATGTGAAGAGAAGGTGTGTTGGGAGCAGCGCAGCCTCCATCCTTGCTGGGCGCTGGGCCTTCCACACCTTGGGCCTCTGCCCTGTGGCAGTGGCCCAGCTCTGTTCCTTCTCTGACACCTCCACCCGGCCCTCAGCCGCCTCTTCCCTTTGTTGGCCAGGGAGCCCCGTCCCTCAGAGCATCGATGCCAGGGAGCACCTTCAGAGCCTCTCTAAGCAGCACTGTGGCTTCTGGACATTTGGCCTTCCCTGGCCACTTCCCCCTTTGGTTGAAGCTGGTCTTTCTGCTCCCCCGCATGGTTTTAGTTGCTCGGGGGAGGCATCACCTTGTCTCTGAAGCTCCAAAGCCCTCGCTGGGTCGGTTCCCCAGCCCTGCTCAGCTCTTCATCACGGTCCCCAGCCCCCTCCTCTGCATGCTGGGCATGAGGACGCCTGGCAAGGAGTCCTGTGTGATAACATGTTCTTCTCTTCTCCCTCTCACAATGCTAACCCACCGGAACTAACAGCAAGCATTCAGAACGAGCGTAAGTCCCCTTGTGTCTCTGGGAGATGGGAAGGTGGAGGAGGGGTGGGGAGAAGACCTCAAGAGGAGACACCTGGGTTCAGTGGGCTCTCCACCCCGGAGCCCCGTAGGGCGGTCTCTCACCACATAGCAGGGAAGAGCATATCCCGAGCATCCTATTGCTGGGTGAGGCAGAAGAACGGGTCAGAAGAGGATCCCTGTATGGACACTGAGGAGCATTGCAACTGCCCCGCTCCCATAGTTTCCCATGGCTGGCACAGGACCCGGGGTGAACACTGTCCTGGCATGCCAGTGGTCCCTGAGCAGCTCCCTGGGACTACGTCCTCTCTCAGCTTTTGCCTCAGTATGGTTGGGGCATCTGTTGAACCTCAGGACTCAGCACCACCATGGCCCCTAAGTTCTAGGAATGTAGCAGAGTCTTTTCCTATATTCATTTAACACATGCTTATCAAGAACTGCTGTATGCCACGCATCTTCTCGGCCCTGGGATATAAGACCAGGTATAACACAAACCTACCTTTCAGCTCCTCAGAGGGATGCTGTGGAATCTTCTTAAAGGGATTCTTAAGCTTAGCCTTTGACGTGTGCCCCCTTATCTGCAGTCACATACAAGAAGCCTGGTCTCTAGAATAGGTACTGCCCACATTCACTCACTGCTTGCCCAGTGGCTACTGAAGCTGTTCCTCAAGCTGGGCCCCACACAGGTCCCTGCAGCTCTGACCCCCACCTTGTGCCCGGTTACAGTGACCCAGCCCCCGACCATCACCAAGCAGTCAGTGAAGGACCACATCGTGGACCCCCGTGACAACATCCTGATCGAGTGTGAAGCCAAGGGGAACCCTGCCCCCAGGTGAGTGCAGGGAAAGGGGCCTCAAAAGATGGCATTAAACCACCCCCACCTCTGGGCCTGATTAGGCACCCAAGGCAAAGGAGGCAGCTGAAAAACAGGTTCCTCCACTGAAAAGCCATCCGTTCAGCACCCATGAGGCGGAAGGTACAATTTAGTTAACTAGAAACTAAGAAATTTATCAGATAAGAAAACTGGGAGGTAGAAGATGTGAGTGGCAACCAGGCAGGGTAATACATGATTGCAACTTCAGTACTTAGGAGGCTGAGACATGAGGATCACCGGTGTGCAGCCAGCCTCGGCAACTTAGTAAGGCCCTTAGCAACTTAATGAGACTATTTTGAAGTAAAAAATATAAAATAAAATAGGGAATCAGGCATGGTGGTACATGCTTGTAATCCCAGCATTTGGGAAGCTGAGACAGGAGGATCACGGTTCGCGGCCAGCCTCAGCTACTTAGTGAGGTCCTTTGCAACTCAGTGAGCCCCTGTTTAAAAAAAAAAAAAAGAATAAAAAATAGGGCTGGGGGTGTGTGTAGCTTGGAGGTAGAATGCCCCTGGATTCCATTCTCAATACCACACACACACACAAAAAAAGAATAAAATAGGGCTGAGGCTGTAGCTCAGAGGTAGAATGCCCCTGAGTTCCATCTCCATTCACACACACACACACACACACACACACACACACACACACACAAGTGGCTTAACTCAGTTCACAGTGAAAAGCTAGGATTAGATCTAAAGTCCTCTTTCAGTAGGACATTTTACCAATGATCACCTTCTGGGAAGTTCCTCTTCCTAGTTACCTTGAATTTTCCCTTCTGAGCTGTCTCTTCTTGTGTGTTCATTAGACTCAAATGAATGTCAGCAAACCCGGGTCTAAAGCCTGCTCTTTCCAGCTCTGCTGACCGTCCTTACTATCTCCTTCAACCACCTAACTCCCCCTGAGACAGGACTGATGGCCTCCTGAAGAAGAGGCAGAACAGCAGGCAGAGACTTTGCCATTTCCACAGCCCCTACTTTGAAAGGGGCAGAACCTCAATTTAAACGGATGTTTCCAACCCCCCAAGGACAGATTTGTTTCTGCCAAGTGATAAGTGGCAGATGTTAAGTTATCCACACCCACCTTCAAAGTGGCACCCACAGAGCACCGAGCCTGGAGCCCTCGGGGCCTCCCTGGCCCCAGAGTGGCACTGGTGTTCTTTGGGGTCCTTCCCTCCTGGCTCCTCTGTGGGGAAAGTGACTTGACACTGAGCCACCATCGCTGCTCCTGCTTCTTCTTCTGCTCTTACCACTTTTGTCTCGGGCTGCTGAGAACATGAGGCCTGGCTACAGCAGACACACGCTTCCTCCCAGGAGAAGCAGAGAGACTTTCATTTTATTTATTTTTGGTGCCGGGGATGGAACCCAGGGCTTTGTGCATGCTTAGCAAGCACATCTCCCAGGAGCCATCCCCCCCAGGCCCAGAGCGGCTGGCTTTCTAGCCAGCCCTCAGTTTCATTAGGCTGCCTGTGCTTTAAAAGCCACCTCTCAGCCCGGTGTGGTGGCGCACGCTTGTAATCCCCGCGCTTGGGAGGCAGAGACAGGAAGATCGTGCAGGTTCGAAGCCAGCCGCTCTGGTCTAAGAGACCCTGTTTCCAAATTTAAAAAGTATATGGGTCTGGGAGTGTAGCCCGGAGGTAGAAGGGGTTTCAGGAACCCCAGTACCACCACCAAAAAAAAAAAAAAAAAAGCCGCCTCTCTGGGCTGAACTGAGCAGGGCAAGGAGAGCCTACGCCTTTGCCTTAGAGGTGGCAGGGATGGAGCATTCAGGTGAGTGAAATATGGATTTGAGTTTGCAACTCTAGCAGATTAGGAATGTCTTGAGGTGGCAGGAACAGCTAACTCTGAATTTTAAAATATCAAAACCACTGCCTAGTCCTCAGTTAGGTACCTTTAAGAACCCCCCGGGGGCTGGTTGAGTGTCCACCACTTGGAGCCGTATGTCTCAGCTCAGCTGGGTGAAATGCTAATGCCAGTGCCCTGGAGAGTCCTGGGCGGGACTTTGCATTTTCTACGGCTCCTGTGGCTGTGGCGGTGATCGTGGGGCTGGGAATGGAGGTTTGGCATTGATCCGGGACCTGGGATCTGACGTCCACCCCCACCCGCCATGCTCCCGCTGCCCACAGCTTCCACTGGACTCGAAACAGCAGATTCTTCAATATCGCCAAGGACCCCCGGGTGTCCATGAGGAGGCGGTCTGGGACGCTGGTGATTGACTTCCGCAGCGGCGGGCGGCCCGAGGAGTATGAGGGGGAATACCAGTGCTTCGCCCGCAACAAATTCGGCACGGCTCTGTCCAACAGGATCCGCCTGCAGGTGTCCAGTGAGTATCAACGGGCTTGCTCTTGGACAGATGGGGAGGTGCAGAGAAAGTCACTCCCGGGAGGCCATACTTGGCCTGTAGGTGCCCTCCCTG
Source organism: Muscardinus avellanarius (assembly GCF_963383645.1). Lineage (NCBI taxonomy): Eukaryota > Metazoa > Chordata > Mammalia > Rodentia > Gliridae > Muscardinus > Muscardinus avellanarius. The sequence goes on along the minus strand of NC_137793.1, from coordinate 85,250,903 downwards.
GGTCTCTCCCAGCTCAGAAAGACCCCCTGGACTTCCAGGCCAGAGTTTGCCACACTTGCTGGCCACTCTGAGCTTAGGAGGAGGAGAAAGGAAGAGGACACTTGCTGATGGGTGCCCACCCTGACCAAAGGCTCCTCTCTCCCCTCCTCTCAGGGGCTGTCCCTTGCTTGGCCCCAGGGCCTTGTCCTCTCTCTGACCTTTCATGCTCTAGTTTCCCCTGCCCCAGGCCTCAACCTCCATCTCTCTCTTTTTTTTTCTCTCTCTCTCTCTCCAGAGTCTCCCCTGTGGCCCAAGGAAAACCTGGACCCTGTCGTGGTTCAAGAAGGTGCCCCCTTGACACTGCAGTGCAACCCGCCGCCCGGCCTCCCATCTCCGGTCATCTTCTGGATGAGCAGCTGTAAGTCTTGGGAACCTGGTGTTTTATCCAGAGACTAGTTTTGGGAAACAGGATGGGTGTGTTAAATGGAGGGTTTGTCCAAAGTTGGAAAACCATGACTTGGGAGAGACAGATGCAGCGAGCACATGATGAGAACATAGCTCCACAGAGGGTGCTCCCTCTGCTAGCATGAGAGTTTGAATCTTGATTTGAGGAGTATCCAAAGGTGTATGCTCCTTCCCTGGCCTTAGGGTCAGTCGGATCTTTTATTGCAGAACAGAAGCTTGAAAAGTGTAGTCACAGAGCTTGGGCATAATGGACAGGGAGGTCTGAGTCTTGGGCCAGGGAGGTCTGAGTCTAAAATCCTGCTTCTCCGTCACTGCTTTGCAACCCAGGACGTACCCGATCCTCTGCTTTCTTATCTGTAAAATGGGAAAATGCTCTTCACCAAGGTTGAGAGAACTAGACCAAGTAACATCAAGCTCGCAGCTCCACCTGACCTTCTGTGAGGCTCATTCATCAGAACTATGATGGCGATCTTCACTGTTACCATCACTACTAACCTCTCACTGCACCTCTGCTTCCTTATAGCCATGGAGCCCATCGCCCAGGACAAACGTGTCTCCCAGGGCCATAATGGAGACCTGTATTTCTCCAACGTGATGCTGCAGGACATGCAGACAGACTACAGCTGCAATGCCCGCTTCCACTTCACCCACACCATCCAGCAGAAGAATCCCTTCACCCTCAAGGTCCTCACCAGTAAGTACAGGCCCCTGCCCGGGGCTGGGGCCAGACGAGGGAGCCCTGCAGCCCCACAGCCCTGGGTACCTGAGTCTGTGGAAGGCCTGTTTTCTGAGGCTGACCTAGAAGTCCTTCTTGCTCATTGTGTCTGAATCACCGGAGCTGCCTTCAAACAGTGTCTCTAGATTCTGAAGCTTGAGTCAAGCCCAGTCTTCCTCTAAGTCTGAGCATCTCACATTTTGCTGGGAATCTGACTCACACACCAAGGCCCAGCTTGGTCTTCCCTCCACAGCAGTGGACCTCTTTGAGTTTTTAGTTGTCCAGGTCAAGTAGAGGCCCACTCATTTGAGATCCATGGCTTCAAGTGATCATCAGGCATTTCTATTATGCACTCAACTTATTTCTTTCTATTTATTACTTGGTTATCTTTATTTCTAGAAGAAAGCCAGAGCACAAAATATTAAGATTAGTGGACATACCAAAATAAATTTTATTTGATTCTTTATTACATGTTTACTGAACCACATGGAATCACTATGTTTGTGAGTTGCGGGTTTATGGTTTAGCTTTATTCTTTGTTGTTTAATTCCCTGATTCTGTTTGGCTGATACAAAAGCAAGTCTGCATTTCCTGACCCATTATGGTGTTGGTGGCCCTCTGCAGGCGTGCGAGGAACTTAGTTAAAAAAAAGGCAAGGACAGTCAGCCTGGAGCTTTTGCCATAGTCCTCAGCTTGCTCAGGACCTTGAAAGGTGTCTTTGTTGGTTACACCGTGGAAGTGTAACATGCTTTCCAGAGTGGAGCCCCAGACAGCCCTCTTTTTTGTCTGATTCACGCTGTAAGTGGCTGCTCATGCTGAGCGCAGTGAGGAGCGTGGGGAGCCCAGGCCACGAGCGCCACGTGCGGGCTGGCAGTGTGCACAAGGCCGAGGAAAGAGGCTGCACCCTGGCTTCCAGCAGCCCACCTGGTGTGAGAGGTGTGCAGGAGCCCATTCCTCATTCAGTACAAGTGGGGCTTCCACCCCTTCCTCATCAATCCCTGGGATGACAGGACAGGCGCATTGGGGACTCCATGGCCACCGCTGTCTCTGTCGTGACAGAGGGGTCCGTAGGAAGACCTTCCTTTTTGTTCTGTTTCTCGTAAGTGCCTTTTCCTTCTTCATTTTCTTTGTTCTTATTTTTAACTTCCTCTCTTCCTTTTTCTCTTTCCTTTCCTCCCTCCCTCCCTTCCAAGTGGATGCTAACTGACCATCACATGACAGCCCACAGGACTGCCTGAAACCCGGCAGGAGCCCCGCTTGTTCCTGGCAGGGAGACCCCGCTCACTCTGCTTGCCCCCCACCCTGGCATTCTTACTCGACGCAGGCCCAGGGGACCCTGGAGAAGAAAGTCGCTTGGTCTGCAGCATCTTCCCAATGTACCTTGGTGACTGCCTGCCAGCTGGCTGAGCTGGGAAGGACAGAGCAGTCTGTCCAGGACTCGAGTGGCCTCAGTCGTCAGGACAGGACTGGCAGGGGGAGGAGCCGGGCCCTCAAGGGCACCGTGCTCCTGAGCTGAACCCACACAGCCTTGGCATTGGCATCTGGACCCCTTTCTCCCTGCATAGGGCAAGGCAGGAAGTCAGCCTGTTTCTCCTGGACCAGACTCAGGCGCTTTCTGCCATCCCGGGCAGAGGCTGGGAGATGGAGGTGGTGAGGAGCCCTCCTCTGTGATGCTAAGCACTTAGAGCTTCAAGCTACATGTAGACAGTGAACTTTCCAGAAACATCCTTTTCTCTGCTAGAGGACATAAGGGATGGCTGTTTCCACTTCATTTATGGGTCCCCTATTCCCCTAAAAACTCTTTCCTCCAGATGACGGGAACCCCTCTAGGTGACCGGGATGGAGCGCTGCCACTTCCTGGAGCTCTCCCAGCGCAGCTCTGGCTAGAAGCAAGTTCTGGGCATCTGAGCCAGCCCAGAATTGGGCACAGTTGCTTTAAATAGCACAGTTGGGCGCTCTTGACTTTCCTGTCTGGGAAGGACACAGGCTTTTTCTTGTACCTTCAGAACCAGGTCTGGGGGTGGGAAACAAAAGAGTCTGCCCACAGTTCACTCATTTGGGAAGAAATAAATTTCACCACACTCAGGATTTTATTCATTACACTAAATGAAGGGAAAAAAGATGTATAATACAAAATACTGGGCAGTCTAACATTATTTTTTTAGGTCTAGGGGTATAACTCCATGGTCCAGTGCTTGCCTGGCATGCCTGAGGCCCTGGGTTCCGTTCCTGGGACCACAAGTAGAGTAGAATAGAATAGAACCATTTTTAATTTGTTTTAAGATGAAAAGATACCCAGTGGAGCCGGGCTATCAAGGATGCACATGTCCTTCCGTGCCCTCTTACTATAGCAGGAAGGATAGCATGGGGCCTCCTGCTAAGAGTAAGAGAAAACTCTGGTGAGGGAGGAGGGCTCCCCCTGAGGCCAACAGTGGAGCAAGTTCCGTGCTCCCTTCCAATGTCTAAGTGATATTCTTAGAGGAGCTAGAAAGTCTCCCTGAATCCCTCATCTGTGTTCCAGAAGCCACCAACGTTGAGGTGACTTGTGATCAAGGTCACTCGTGGGAGCATGAGAAGAGGGTGCTTCCATCTGTGTGTGTCACTGTCCTCCCCATCAGAGGGAGGGAACAGCCCCTCTCAAGACCAGCCATGGCTCCCACCTACCCCGAGCCACCTGTCCCTTCATTCCACTGCTAAGTTCCCACCTTTAGCACCAGATATCCCCAAGCCAACTTCCCAGACAGGTTAAGGTCTCTTACCACAAACCGCATCTCAAGAGCTAGTTCTGAATATTGGCCATCTTCCCACCGGGTGTTAAGCAGATTGGCAATGCAACGCAATGCCAGTCCCAGAAAAGAACCCGCATACCCTCTCATAATTAGTTGTTACGGGATTTGATCTGTCTTCAAATATGCAAATGTTTTGGCACAGCACCTGTCCTCCCCCAGGCAGTTGGACTGTGTCCTGGGCTACTCAGGGCTGTCTGCTTGGCTTCCAGTCAGCCGCATCCCCCCCACCCCCTGTCGGTTTTGTCAAAACTTGAACCCTGGAAGGGGATGGAGGTGTCAAGTAAAAAGCTATTTAAGGACATTGGTGTGTTTGTGTGTCCTATCCCCAAATGTCTTTCCACTAAGGTTTAAAGGCCCAAGGGTTTTTTAAAAATATTTTTTATTAGCACATTGTAATTATACATCATAATGAGGTTCAATGTGGTAAAAAGCACATGCGCACAGCTCTTTGTGTATTTTTATGCATCCTACCCAGCTCCCCCCTCTCCCTCCCCACAGGAGTTAGTGAGATTGGTAGTAATAAATTCACATACTGCTATAGTATTATTTGAAGCATATCTTTCTTCAGTCCCTCTTCCCCCCCTCCCTAGCTCTTTCCCCATCACCCTTCAACTGTACAGAGCGCCCTCTCTCTCTCTCTCTCTCTCTCTCTCTCTCTCTCTCTCTCTCTCTCTCTCTCTCTCTCCCTCTCTCTCTCTCTCTGCATTAAAGTCCCCTATGTTTCCTATTTTCTCTCTAGCTTCCACGTATGAGAGAAAACAGAAACCATACAATCCTTGGCTTGCTAAGACTGACCGATCTCACTTAGGGTAATATTCTTCTCCAGTTCCATCCATTTTCCCACAAATGACCTAATTTTGTTCTTCTTTATGGCTGAGGACAAGTCTACCATGTGTATAGACCACATGGTTTTAACTACCTCTGCTGTGTGTGCTCCTTAAAAAATATCTTTACCTTAACACAGTTTACAGAGCCCTAATCTCCAGGTTAGGAGATTAGGGCTCCCCAGGTTAGGAGATTAGAGCCCTAATCTCCAGGTTAGCAGGCCATTCCCAACCAAGGTGTGGAAGTCATAGCTCACAGTCTCGCCCTTCTGTCCCAGGCCCCCTTCGAATCCTAGAGCCAGGTCCTCAGCCAGGACCTGCTCAGTGGAGCTCCCAGCGGATGATTCACAGAGACCACAGAGTGTCCACCTGGTCACACTGGGGAGGCGCTTGTGCTAGGCTCTGCCAAGGGTCCCTCTGCCCCCATTTCTATTGATGGCTTTCCTCCTCTCCCATCGCCTCCCGCCCACCCCTGGCTCTGAGCAGGACTTCGCTCTTCTCCCCAGAGCTCACTAACACTCCTTTTTCTTCAGCTGCCCCATGAGCTGGCCTTCCTGCAGTCCTGGGGATTGAGGACTCTGACGAGAAGCTGGGCCTGAGACGGCTGCTGCAGGACACCCCTAATCCTGACCTCATTTGTTCCAAATATAGTAGGACCAAGTCCAGTTCAAGGCTCATTTCTTTAATTTCAAAAGAAACTTATTTTATTCTCACCTTCCTTTGCAGGATTTAACCTTTTGGTCCCTTCTTGGGCTGTTTTGCTGCTTGTTCCTCACCGAGCACATTTCTGTTCCAAGCGTGCCATGGTTTTCCTTTGCAAAACACTGCTGGTGTTCTCCCTATTGTTTTGTGGCTTTGCGTTTCTGTTTTCTCTCCCGATGTTTGCCTCTATGACTTCCCCCGGCCTCCTGTTCGCTCACCCTCTTTTGTTTATTGCAGACTACCCCCATAATGACTCGTCCTTAAGAAACCACCCTGACATGTACAGTGGTGAGTCGTGGCGGTGACCTTGGGAGTAACCTTGCCTGTCTTAACCCATTTGCCTAACTTGACTGATACCGTGTCACTAACTCCTGTTGGGTGGCAGGTCTGACAGCTGGCCAGGCCAGGGTGCCAAGGGGACACCACAGGACATTGTCTGCCAGGAGGAAGGTCACAGTGTGGGAGTTGGAGGGGGCTCATGTGGTGGCAGGCCTCGGTTTGCTGAATTCTCAGCAGGTGGCTCACACCAGGGTAGAGCTGCAAAAGAGCTCCTTGGGGGGCTCAGCAAAAACAGAGAGACATCAGGGGTGGATGGACTGAGAGTACCTGAGGACAGGTGCGTGCCCACAGTGAGGAAGAAATGGGAGGTGTGGTAGTGGAGCAACCACAGCTGGCTTTTAGCTCTTCAGTATCTGGATATGAATTGCCTGCTTTGCAGCCTGGTCTTAGTTCCTGGGAGCAACACATTATAGGTAGATCCCAAGTCTCTTTTACATCCACCTGGGAAATGGAGTAAGCGCCTAGCTTGAAGTTCCTTTCCCGGTGAGTGCAAATGAAGCTGAACCACGCATTATACCCGTTTACCGTGTGCCTTCCCTACGCTGGTAGTGCATGCAAATGCAATGTCCACCAGCCTACACTTGCAAGTCGAAGAACAAATACAGTGAGACGTGTTTGTTCACAATGGGTTACTCAGTCTGATTAATTGGAGAATTAGCTATTTTCACACCTGAGTTCCCCCTTATCATGGCTCAAGAATGTCTTGTTTTCCTTGAGCAATCAGAGAAATTATCATTTGCTGGATCTGGCGAAGCAGCTGGCCACCCTCATCAGTTATGCCTCAGAAGCCGAGACTGCAGGTCCCTAAGGGGGTCATTGGGGCTCAGATACATAGAGTACTGTGTGAGCTAATAAAAGCAATGATCTATGTCCGGAGTGGGGGATGGGATGAGGGAAGAAGAGAGACAGGCTTGGCACCAAGTGGTTAGGACCACAACAAGATTCTGCTGAGGAAATTTGCTGCCTGAGGAAGCAGGGGACCTTCGTTGGATTCTGGGCATTGTTTGTTTTCAAAATAATGGGGCCAACCACTATTGTGTCAAAAGCCCCAGAGTACTGATATGGAATGTGCCTTTTTCTAAATTGGATTTCAAGTAATCTATTATAGGAAGTATTCTGAAAGCCAAAGTGTATCAGCCAGAAGGGTCACTTAGAGACCATCTGGTCCAAGTGCCTTACTTTATATAAGACAGACTATGCGGAGAAATGTGTACATAGAGGCATTTTATCAATGGAATGAGACCAGGTGATTTCAGCCACTTGAACCAGTGGTCAATATTATTACAAGAAAATGAATGACAAAATATGAGAAACACCCAGAACTGTGACAGCAACAAACCTCACAAGAGCTCAGATGCAGACTTGACCCCTTGTCCTCAATCCAAGGTAAGATGGAGCTGACCCAAGTAAGAAGCTGGTGGAAAGAATATAAGGTCAACGTGAAGCATGTTGGACAAAGAACAGCTAGGCTGATGATTCTTTTAAAAAGTAGGACGTAATGCCGGGCGTGGTGGCGCACGCTTGTAATCCCCGCGCTTGGGAGGCAGAGACAGGAGGATCGCGCAGGTTCGAAGCCAGCTGCGCGCGCTGGCTTAGGAGACCCTGTTTCCAAATTAAAATGTAAAAATAGGTCTGGGAGTGTAGCCCAGAGGTAGAAGGGCTTCCAGGAACCCCAGTACCACCAAAAAAAAAAAAAAAGTAGGACGTAAAAAAGGAAGAAGGGAAAGTTTCTTCCTGAGTGCAGAGAGATGGACAGAGGGACAACAAATGCCCAGCATCTCTTTGTTTGCCTTTGCAATGTGGCATGTTGCTTTTGTAGCAGTAGGGCCACGCCACACTTCTCTTTTGTTCTAATGATTTCTGCAGTGGGTTGGTAACCTCTGAACATGGGCAGATGCCTCCTGCCCTGCTGAGTGGAGGGGAAGCCACTTGGGATTCACCCAGGCAGGAGCAGTTTAAAATGTGTGCTCAGAGGTAGACTCCTCCAAACTGAATCCAAGCTCCAGGACATACCCTTGAGGGACACTGGGCAAGTCATTTAATGAACTTTAATTTCCTCATGAACCGAAGAGATATATTATCAGCCTCATAAGGATGGTTGTGAAGGTTAAACAGATAAAGTGCATATGATTCCTGGTAAGATATTGTCCACATTATCAGTGCTTCCTAAAGGCAATGTGTTATTGGCTTTAAAGGGAAGAGATTCATGTTAACTGTATTGCATATAGTTCATCTGTTTCTGAAATTAAGAGGGACAAAGAGAACATGAAGAGAAGCCAAGAGAAGAAAGTACTATATGGAAGGGGAAATTTTAGAGCAGACTAGAGAAGCAAAAGCTGTCCAGATCCTCAACTGTGCTAAGAACTGGGAAAGAAAAAAAACACCTAACTGCTCTACTGAGGATTTAAGTTAGATGTATAGAAGAAATTTCCTGGCAGTAAGAGGCATCAAATGTCACTCACTAGACACAGAGTTTCTCTCATCTTCTGGAGTTGTTTGGTCAGCCATTCCTAAAGGCAGAGAGGTGGACAGTATGCCAGGAATCCAGCCCCCTGAGTCTCTGGTTCTCAATTCTGAGAACTGAAGGCAACAAAGCAGTCTAGATGTGAGATCCAAGGGCTCCTAAAAGCTGGTTTTGGCAAAGATTCTCAGATACCTCTGATTCATTGGGCTTGCTTGTCCTGCCAACCACAGCACTGGCAGAAGGAGCAACCAATACCGTCAGCATCCTTGACCTTTCCTTCCCCGGGAGACTAATCAGGAGCCGTTTTCCACTGGACCTTAGACACCACTGTGGTTGAGGCAGCAGCATCTCCTGGTGTTCCCTGGCTGACCATGTACCCAAGGGACCCATGATCCCACTCTGAACCACATGTTGGAAGAGAGCAGGAGAGGACCGCTGACCTTTGGGTAGAGAGCAGACAGGCCCATGGAGGAAGTGCTTCCTGAATCCACCTTAGCATCTGGATTCTGAAGTTGGCCAGGTATTAGATCAGACCCCACTCTGAAGGTCAGGAGGATTAGCAGAAACATCATCAGGTGGACAGGCTCTTCAGGGATCCCTGCCCCCAGGGTGAAAGAGGATGTCCAATAACATTCAAGGAGAGACACTCATCCTCTACCATGTAGAGTTTCGTAAAGTAATCTACTTTGTCTTAGTAATTACTGATTCCTGTGTCTAACCAGGGAAGGAAATTAGGCACCCTTCCTTAGGAACAGTGGCTCTCCAAGCCACCGGCTGGAGCATCCTTCCTAAATCTTCAAGTAAATTCTTCCTGCTGCAACTGACCACATCTTCATAACCTCCCCTTTAGTGACAGCCTCCTTGTCCCTTAATGATGTCATATGTCACACCAACTCCTCTACAAGCTTTTCATGCCCTTAAGAAATTCAGGTAAGATGCTTTGGGGGCCTCTTAATTCCCTGCCTAGCTTCTTTTTCTCAAGCTTGGGTCTAAGTGTGTCTAATAGCCACCAAAGAGAGATGAAAACTTAGCTGAGACCCTGAGAAGAGTAAAACATAGTGGAAGAGCTTCGCCAGAACGGCTCACTGAAACAGAAATATCCCTCTCTTTCACCTTGCTTGCCCTCAACTTTTTCTTTTATTTGATTTAAATTTTTAAAATTCCCCAAATTAGGGCCGGGCATGGTGGCGCATGCTTGTAATCTCCGCGCTTAGGAGGCAGAGACAGGAGGATCGCACAGGTTCGAAGCCAGCTGCGTGTCCTGGCTTAGGAGACCCTGTTTCCAAAATAAAAATGTAAAAATAGGTCTGGGAGTGTAGCCCGAAGGTAGAAGGGCTTCCAGGAACCCCAGTACCACCAAAAAAAAAAAAAAAAAAAAATTCCCAAAATTACCTGTGAGAAGTAGGGACAGACAGGTTCTCCATCTGGAGACAGGCAATTTAGAGTAGGTGCAGGGCACAAGTTTTGGTGCTAAATAGTTTAGAATCCAAAGCATACTGAGCCTGTGACCTTGGGCAACTCTATTGGCTTCACAGAACCTCCATTTCCTCTGCTAAAAAAAGTGGGAAAACACCCCCCCAAGTTTATTGTGCAGTTTAAACATGGATAAAATGCTCAACAAATGGTGGCCCCGAGTACTATCTGTGACTTTGAGGGTGTTCTGTGGTGGTGTTGTTATAGCCTTCCCCCACCCCGTGATACCAGGGATTGAACTCAGGGCATGATGCCTCTGAACTATACCCCAGGCCTTTTTATCTTTTGTTTTGCAACAGGGTGTCTCTAGGTTGCTGAGGGCCTTGCTAAGGTATTGAAGCTGGCCTTGAACATGCGATCCTGCTGTCTCAGCCTCCCAAGTACTAGAGTTACAGGAATGTGCCACCTCACCCAGCTCTTTAGAGCTTTTTAATAATCACAGCACCCAAAGGGTAACTGTGCTGACGTCTCCCTGTTCTCACTTCTTGCTGGGCATGTGTGCTTGTGGAACTGTGTGCTCTGGTGTGAATCAAGTGTCCACAGCGTCACAGGTTGGTTCTGCAGACTCTGTCCCTGCAGGAAATGCGTATGACCTCTTCCACATCACCACAGGGTGCCATTGCTTGACAGACTCACTAGCCCAGCGTGACAAGAGCCTCCTCTCAGAGCTGTTTTGGTGACTCTGTGCTAAAGGTTGGGAGGAGGCTTCCTTGGAGACCTGGATGCCACCAGAGCTGATATAGATGGTAACCAATTAACCACATAATGGATTAACCCTTCTGTAGCCACTGTTGTATATGTGTGTGCTGGTGGGACAGAGGAGGACATCTACAGAAAGAGATAACATACAGGGTAAACTGTTGCCTTTTTTGTTTTCTTCTCCCCTTTAATTCATTCATCCCAACACACTTATTGCATATCCGCTATGTGCCACGGTGTATGTATGCTTCATTCTTTCTTCCCTTAACCAAAAAAAGCAAAGTAGAAGCAAACTCTATGAGATGTACCTCCCAATGGCTAACAGAGACAGGCTGAGCATCCCTAGGACAGAAGCCCCCTGGTCCAGCCAAGACAAGCCAGTCCAGAAAGCTCCATTAGGAAGTACCAATTACACAGAGATAGAGCCCCCACCATTCTATTCTCTCTCTGCCAGCACCAATTAAACCCCAGGATAAATGCCTCTGTTCCCACTCCAGGCATCTCAGAGGGCTCCCAGGTCCTGGAAGCTCTGCCTTCCCTCCACCTCCCACTGGTCTAGCTGAATCCAAGACCCATTAAACCCCCAGGCAGGCTCAGCTTATAGTTTTATTTTTAACTCTTCTCTGTGATCATACATCTTTGAGCAGGGAATGCCGCCTCTAGTTTGCCTTGGGGTTGCTGGTTAAGACATCCTTGCTTTTCTTTGTCCTTTTTATCCACTTCCACAGAGCTGCACCGAGAGCCCTGGGGGGAGAGGCGAAGCTTGGGTTGGGTTGGGTCCACTCTGCGCTGGTGCACCCAGACTGGCCTGACCCCTTCTACAGGAAGACCTTGCCATCCTAACAGTGTCACATTTCTGAGCTGCCTGGCCTTTAAGACCTGCGTGAATTTCATTGATCTCAGACCTGAGGCTGCTCTGCCTAGTTGAATTGTAGATCACCTTGTCCATCTTGGCTGCCACTTTCCCTCCCCCACCACAGTATCTCTCATATGCAATTAACACCCTCCTCTCCAGCCCCCACCCAAAGTCATTAATGAAGAGGCAGAATGGTCTGGCCCCAAAGTGATTTCCTGTCATCTCTGCTCATTAATTCTCTTCATGTCTTTGCTAAGCCATTAATATTTCTCCCTGCAAGTCCAACTGTTTATTTGGGGCTTTATGGCTTCATCCTAGCTCCTTGTCTTCAGGGACCCAAAGAGCAGGTTGTCTGTCCTGTGTCCACAATACACGCTTTCACCTTCTCGCATATGCCTGTCCAGGGAAGAAGGACTGCTACTGAGATGGCCTGCCCTGGGGGCCATCAGAGTGGCCTCTGGGATTCCAACACAAGATGCTCAGAGAATGGACCTCTTGCTGCTCAGACAGCCCCCTTCCATTCCAGGGAAGGGAGGTTTCCAGGACTCAGGGAAGCCAGGCTCCTCTTGGAAAACCCTTTCAGAGCTCAGAGCTGGTCACACACATGTGCTAGTGGGGCCAAGGAGCCAAAGCTCCTAACACACCTCTTAATGATGCCCCAATCCTTGGGGTAGTTTGGGCTGGGAGGGTCCATGGTGGGGCATGATGGCATTTTTCTCTAGCCCAACAGCTTCAGCCCATCCGGGTCAGCCCTCTGAGCAGAAGGCTCATGGGAGCTTATTTTGTCCTGTTTCAGCCCGAGGAGTTGCAGAAAGAACACCCAGCTTCATGTATCCCCAGGGTACCTCGAGCAGTCAGATGGTGCTTCGTGGCATGGACCTCCTGCTAGAGTGCATCGCTTCCGGGGTGTACGTACAGTTTGCACCTGCCTTTTAGCCACCCTCCAGGAGGACTAGATGAGAGTTTGCCCATGCTCTGTTCTTGTAGCACTGGGGGACATACCAGTAGTACTGCAAAAAAGGAAGCAGTAGCCTCTAGTTAGTGGGACTTTGCAAAATATAGTCATCTCCACCCCATTCTGGCCATCTCTGTTTTGAAAAACAAGACAGGGAGATGGCTAAAAATCTTACATGTGCATTAGGATCCCAGCTAAGTCACCCAGGCTGTCTGTGACTGAGCATCCTCCTCTGAATAGAGAAGCCACCCTCCTGGGCCAAGCACACTTTTAGGACACCTGGTATACCAGGCTCTTTCAAAGGCAAGCGCCAGACACATTTCAAGAAAAATCCTTTGTTTTCTGCTTGGTCCCTCTACTAGCCCAACACCAGACATCGCCTGGTACAAGAAAGGTGGGGACCTCCCATCTGACAAGGCCAAGTTTGAGAACTTCAACAAGGCTCTGCGCATCACTAATGTGTCTGAGGAAGACTCTGGGGAGTATTTCTGCCTGGCCTCCAATAAGATGGGCAGCATCCGGCACACGATCTCGGTGAGAGTAAAGGGTACGTTGTGTGTATTTATCATTATGATTATTTTGCCAACCCTAAACACCATGACTTCCCTTCCCTCTGACAGTGGTTGGGGGCAGCAGAGTGGGTGGCCATGGTGACCTGCTACAGTGGTGTCACCTCTGGATGTGAGACTGTGTATGTATGTATGGGGGTAGAGGGTGAAGGAAAGAGACTCACCTTGACCATCACTCAACTCTCCTTGGTGCCAGGCCACCTCAGCAGGTGAATTTCCTCCCATGGCCCATGTGGATCATTCCCAGAGCCTGTTCTTTCTTTCATTTTGCATTCCCATGCATGGCGTGGCGTCTTAGCTCTGTGCTGTCTGTGTATCTGTGCATGGTGCTGTGCTTCTTTTTAAGAGTGGGGGATCATCATGGCCAAGATTCTTTTTTAAAATCACTTCCCTCTCCCTAAAGCAGAGATGGCCCACCTGAGCGATCCTAAGCAGTAGAACACTTGTCTTCATAGGTCTCAGGCTGAGGGAGTCACTTCTCAGCCTGGATGATTGGCATGATTACATGAGGGGCCAGAGGACAAGAACTCCTTAGCCCACAACGTAGAACATCTCAGCCGTGAACTAGGAGGTTTTTATCCTTTGGTGGTGGTGGGAGGTGGGGAAAAAGATCATCGAGAACCGAATCCAAAGATCCTTTGTTTCAGAAAAATTCATATAAGCACCTATTCGCAAATTTATGCTAACAATTGAAAGTGTTCACTAACTAAAAACTGCTCCAACTAGAACTCAGTGCCTCACAGAGTGGAGAGAAGGCTTTCCCTAAATGGTCTGATCTTGCTACAATAGAAATCCAGAGGGACCAGCCCAGGGCAGTGAGTTGAATCCTTGGGTGCACATCATAAACACTGATAACCTCTAAAAGCATCGGCCACTCAAGGCCTCCCCTAAGGAATCTGATTTAGTAGCCTCAGATGAGCCCCAGCAGTCATGGTTTTTAAAAGGCCCTTCAGGGGATTCTAATGAGCAGCCCCAGTTTAGAACTCCTGTTCTGTGAACTTGAATGGATAAATTTGTCATTGATGCATCCAGGCGAGCCATGAGCAGGCTGGATGGAGCCATGGCCTTGAAAGTGAGCCCTGGGACAGGCGGTGAGGGCCTGGTGCTGGGCCTCGGGCTCCTGCCTTCCAGCAGAGAGCCTGCCTGGTTCCTCCTGCCTGCCCCCATGCCGTCCAACTTGCTTGCCCGTGCCTGCCTTGTCTTCCAGCTGCTCCCTACTGGCTGGACGAACCCAAGAACCTGATTCTGGCTCCTGGTGAGGACGGGAGGCTGGTGTGTCGAGCCAACGGGAACCCCAAGCCCACTGTCCAGTGGATGGTGAATGGGGAACCTTTGCAATGTAAGTTCAGCCTTTACTTTTTTTATATGGGTCAGAGGAAATGTAAGCATTAAGAGCAACCAAATGGGGCAAAAAAGAAAAATAGATGGAGATAACTCAGAATCCAACTTGAGGACAGCAGCTGGTAGAAGCAGGTGGAGGAGACGGGTAGAGGGCAAGGCCTTATGCACCTTTATAGACCTTTATTGTGTGCCAGACACTGTGCTAGGTGCTATCCTGCTCTTAATTTTTTAATCTCAAACACTGATGATGAAGAGATGAGGCTCTGATGGGCGCATTGACCGGCCCAAGATCATATGGCTAGTTAGTAATGTGGGGAAGTTGTGCATCACCAGGAAACTGCGCTGCGCCTGCGCCGGCCAGCACGGAGCCTGTTGTCATGGTGAGGAAGTCTCACTGCCCAGGCCACGGAGGAGATGTGTATGCGGCCTGCCTGCCCTTTGCAGTTCCCTCTGCCCTCATACTACGTTGCGGGTGAGGCAGGCAGCAACGCTAAACTTCACGGTGCTGTTAAATTAATGCAGTCCTGGACTGGCAGCTGAGCCCCGGCCCTGGAAAGGTCACATGTCACTCCCTCCAGGGAGTGCCTTAGGGGCGCGCCTGGCAGGAAGGTTGGTTTCATGAAAATTGCCTGGTAGGGAGATATTTAACTGCTGGCATTACCCTCCTTGGAGCCTTTTTGCTGAGTGGGGACAGGGCCGGGTGATAAGGATGCTGTTGACTGTATTTACCTTCTGCTGATTCCCCAGTTCCAGGCCCAGACTCCCTATCTATGGAGCGGCGCCAATGGGGCCAGACTCCTTCAGCCCCCTCTGCCTGCTTCCCCTGTTGGTCTCCATGGCCCTGGATGAGCTCATGAACTCCACGAGCCCAAGCATCTGCTCCCAAGCCCAGAAATCTCTAATGGCTGTAGATAAGAAAAGAGGCTGGGTATAGTGGCACATGTGTGGTCCCACAGATCAGGAGGCTGAGATGGGAGGATTGCAAGTTCAGGGCCAACCTGGGCAGCTTAGTGAGACTCTGTCCCAAGATAAACTTTAAAGGGACTGGGATGTAGCGCAGTGGTGGACCACTTGCCTAGCATGTGTGGAGCTCAATCCCCAGTACTGAAAAGAAAGAAGAAAATTAAGACGAGAAAAGTGTCCCTTCTTTACATTTCTAGAAAGTGCCTCATTTTACAGCTCATCGTTATTCTCTTATTTTGTTCTTCTTTGGAGTAGAGGAAAGATGGAAGTAAAGTTTACTCATTTGGTAGGTGAAAATAAGACAAAAATATATTGATTTGCCCAGATCCCAGGTCCCACGGCTACCCCCCAGCCTCTGCTCCCTGTACTCCAAGCCAGCAGTGCGTGAGCACTATGGGTGGGACCATGCTCTCTCTCTCTCTCTCTCTCTCTCTCTCTCTCTCTCTCTCTCTCTCTCTCTCTGGGTAGGACATGTTTTCTGGGAGCTTTGGCAAAAATAGGCCTTTTGGTTTGCAGCAGGAATAAGCCTTTTTCTTTCCTTCCTTCCTTCCTTTTTCTTTCTTTCTTCCTTTCTTTTTTTCTGGTCCTGAGGACTGAGCCCAGGGGCATTCTACCTTTGACCTACACCCCCAACTTTCTTTATTTTTTATTTTGAAACATGGTTTCACTAAGTTGCTGAGGTCCTCACTAACTTGCTGAGGCTGGCCTCAATCTATGATCCTCCTGTCTCAGACCTCCCAACTATTGCGATCGCAGGCGTGTGTCGCCATACCCAGCTTACTTTATCCTTTTCAAAACCTAGTTCAGGATGAACTTAACTTACATCGAACTAAAATAATAAGAAGAACAATAGTAATCAGTATTGCAAGACCTCTGCTGCTCTCTTTGTGCGGGTATAAAGTCTCAGGCTATCTTCACAAGACCCCATGAGGTTACTCCCATTCTTCAGACTGGGAAACAGCCATGGAGAGTTTGATTATTAATGCTGATAGGTTCTGTGGCTAAATGTCTATTTCTAAAGCTTATATTCTTAACTATGCCTGCCCAGATGTTATTTGTGCAAAGCAGAGATTCATATACCCACAAAGGCCAAGCACTCCTGGCTCAGCACTGGTGAGGCCAGGAGCCGCATCTTCTAAGACCCGCCGGGGCTGACTTCCAGAGCACCTCCAGGATCCCTGGACAGAGCCACAGAGGCCCCTCTCTCTGCCTGGCTCCATTTCTCACAAATAGCATCTCTTTCTTACCCGTAGCGGCACCACCCAACCCAAACCGCGAGGTGGCCGGTGATACCATCATCTTTCGGGACACCCAGATCAGCAGCAGGGCCGTGTATCAGTGCAACACCTCCAACGAGCATGGCTACCTGCTGGCCAATGCCTTCGTGAGCGTGCTAGGTGAGCACACCCTCGCCGGGGTTTCCTCTCCATTCCCTTGCGAGGGAGTCCCCCTGAGGCTCATTCATGTCTTATACTTTATTCTCTGGAGATGAGCCAGGCTGAGCAGGGTGGGAGTAATTAGGGATGGAAGACTTAGACTCCACTGGGCTGGATGAGTGCAGAGGTAATTCCATTAGAGGAGTTGGTCTTGGTCCCCTCACTCCTCATATGAGGGAGGGTGATCTGTCTCATCTCCGTGGTGTGCCCATCTTGGCTTTCTGTGGGTATGCTGTTCCCCGTGAGTGTACCCTGGGCACAGGTAGCTATGAGGTGCCTTAGGGCTGTGGAGTGGTAGCTCTAAAGCCTGCTGGATAATTAGGAGAAAGACTTTGTAAAAGCTGTATTGCATGTAGGGTAGATAAAGGGTAGGTAGATAGATGAACTTACTCCCTCCTCATCTAATCCTTGGAGGCTTCTAGGAGCCTCTGGAAGGAGGGAAGGTTGATAGGAGAAGGTGCCTGGGTACCTGAAACACTGCTGTAAGGAGAAGGCACCTAGAGGTAAGAGCAAGGTGGGAGAGGCAGGAGAGTCAGACTTGGTACCCAAGATTGGTTTTCTGGGAATTTCAGATGTCCCGCCTCGGATGCTAACCCCCCGGAACCAGCTCATCAGGGTGATCCTGTACAACCGGACACGGCTAGACTGCTCATTTTTTGGGTCTCCCATACCCACACTCCGATGGTAAGTCCCAGGAGACCAGGTCTCCCAGTGGGGGTCGTCTGGCTCACCATTCTGGGTCCTCTCTGGTCCATAATAGGTATTCAGCAAAACCTGGGAATCTTAAGGGGTCAGAGCTGAGAGGAACATGGCAGATCATCTGGCTCAACTCAACTTATTTTACAGGGCAAGAAACCAAGGCCCAGAGAGAGGCGGGGACTTTTCTGGAGCTACTTAGTGGTAGAGGCAGACCCTAGAGTCTTAGTGCTGCCCACTTCAGTTTGGGGCTCCTTCTGCCACCCCCACATCTCTCTCAGTTGCTGGGGTGCTGCCCTGGGCCAGTCCCTTCTCAGTATGCTGTGGTCTCTGCTCTGTTGTGAGGTTTAAGAATGGGCAAGGAAGCAACCTGGACGGTGGCAACTACCATGTCTATGAGAATGGCAGTCTGGAAATTAAGATGATCCGCAAAGAGGATCAAGGCATCTACACCTGTGTCGCCACCAACATCTTGGGCAAAGCTGAAAACCAAGTCCGCCTGGAGGTCAAAGGTAAAAGAGAGGCTTAGCCAGGAGAAGCTGGGGGTAGGGCAAGAAAGCTATGCTCACAGTTGCCCACCATGATACTCCCTTTGAAAACGCACCCTACTTAAGGTTCCTCAGTGTGCATCTGCTTGGCCTCCCGGGGCTTCCATCTGACCCAGGTACTGGGAACAATGAGTCACAGGCTATATCATCAGCTTGGTCCAGAGTTAATAAGTAAGGGACGCCTGCTGTCTGCCACTGCTCCCCACTACCACCGGGAATTACACTTTATATTCCCAAGCCAAAAGGAAAGGATTCGGAGGGGGTTAGTTACTACATTCGATTACCTACATTGGAACTCCCCTCCATTATCACAAGTGCATACTTTCCCTGCCACCTTCTGAGCTTGGTCCAGGGCTTCGAGGTCAAGCATGCGTGGCCACATGGGGGTGGGGGCAGGGAACAGGGAGCCGGTCAGTGGCAAGCTCCCTGGCCATCTCCACAGACCCCACCAGGATCTACCGGATGCCCGAAGACCAGATTGCCAAGAGGGGCACCACGGTGCAGCTGGAGTGCCGGGTGAAGCACGACCCCTCCCTGAAGCTCACGGTCACCTGGCTGAAGGACGAGGAGCCCCTCTACATTGGAAACAGGTTTCAGTGCCGCCCTCTCTCCTGGTGCTCCTTTGAGGGGCGCTTTGTTTTCCCATGCTTGTAGAGCCATGCATGTCACTAAGGAGCTACTGGGGAGGGGGTGATGGCCTTGGTGGCCCCCTCCTCAAGGGAGACCACACCCCCCCCTTCTCCCTCTCCCCTCAGCTCCCTGCTGCTCTCTCCTTCACCTCTTTTTCTCCCACTTTCCCATCTCTTTTTCTCTTCATTTCTTGCTCCCTTTCTTCTTTGTCATCTCCTTTTCTTTTACCCCTTCGGGTCTTTTTCTTCCTCCTTGGCTGCATCCCAGTCTCCATCCTCTCAGCCCTATTTGCAGTACTCCCGTTCTCCTGTAGAGGGCAGGGTTGGTCCCAGCCCACATTGCCTTTTTTTTTTTTTTTTTTTTTTTTTTTGGTACTGGATACTGAATTTAGGGGCATTCTAGCTCTGAGGTTAATGAGAGTGTCACTACTTGCTGAGGCTGTTCCCAAATATGCGATCCTCCTGTCTCAGCCTCCCAAGTGCTGGGATTAAAGGTGTGCACCACCACACCCAGCTTATTTTTTGTTAAAACAGAGTCTTGATACGTTGAGGATCTCACTTAATTACTGAGGCTGGTCTAGAACCAGGCCGCCCAAGTGGTCACCTTCCCTGTTGTAGCCAGTGGTGGTTCTCAGCCCTTATAACTCCTGGATGCGTTTGCTCTGCTCCCATTCTGCCCTGCCCCTTGCTCCAGACTCTGATTTCACTCAGAAATCAGGTATTGAGTAGGACCCAGCAGTGATGTGTTTAATGGTCCCACTGGGGAGTTCTGGTGCGCAGTCAGGCTTTTTGTCCCCTGATCCCAACCTTGCTCCCCAGGCTCTCTTTACTGCCCCTCTCTGTCTGGGGTGCAGGCTGTGCCAGGCCCTAGGCAGGGCATGGGTACCACAGTTCCAGCCACACCTGACTTTTGCAGGGTACACCCTGCTGCCAGGCACCCGTGTTCCAGCGTTCAGTTGCACTGAAGGGTTTACACTCCTGTCCTGCTCTGGGCCACCTCCGCCCTCTAAGGGAGGAGTCCAGAGGGATGGAGGAAAGGGTGGCCTCTCCAATCCTGAGTACAGAGAAGATGTATCTGGGCTGAGGACCGACAGAGCTACAACTTGGGAAAGAGGAGGAATATCAGTCAGCCTCTGAGGTCTGGGCCTGACGGTGCCCTAATTTGAGAGGTATGTGCTGCACAGGGACGGCCCAGAGTCAGGCAGGCGTGGAATCTGAGGGCAGTGAACATGTAGCGCAAGGCCACTGGAGCTCCACCACCTTCTCTTCCTCTCCCTGGGTTGTGGCCAA
This sequence comes from Muscardinus avellanarius, assembly GCF_963383645.1. Taxonomy (NCBI): domain Eukaryota; kingdom Metazoa; phylum Chordata; class Mammalia; order Rodentia; family Gliridae; genus Muscardinus; species Muscardinus avellanarius. The sequence continues at coordinate 85,231,171 of NC_137793.1, read as the reverse complement.
GTGCTCCCAGTCACCCAGGAGGTCTCGCTTCCCTCCATGGTTCGCAGGAGGAACCATGGCTTCCCAGCCTGGCCTTGCCAGTTTCCTCTTGCAAGGTGCTCGGCCCCCACCCCTGCCTCCTCCTGACCACTGCACGGCACCTTTGCAGGATGAAGAAGGAAGATGACTCCTTGACCATCTTTGGCGTGGCAGAGCGGGACCAGGGCAGTTACACGTGTGTCGCCAGCACTGAACTAGACCAAGACCTGGCCAAGGCCTACCTCACCGTGCTGGGTAACTGCACCAACTTCCCCTCCTGATGCTGCCTGGCAGCCAGAGTGGGTCCTTGGGGTTTCAAGGGCAGTGCCTGCAGTCAGCAGCCATCGGGTGTGGCGATCTCTGCGTTAGGGAGCTGCTACCTTGAGGATGTGCTGAACAGTGTGCAGCTCCCCTCTCCTGGGTGGGATCCTTAACTCCCCACACCCTACAGAAGGGTGCAGGGCGACAGAGAGAAAGCAGAGAGGGGCGTTTGTGATCCTCCTTTTGCACTAACCATACTACTAAGTCGATTAAAATGACGGGGCAGGAAGGCCAGGCTGTTTTGTGTTTGTGCTTCTAACAACCTTCATGGCCTTCCTGGCTCACTCCGTTCCAGTCTCAGTGGCATCTAGTGCACTATACACGTGATGCCCTCTCTCCCTGTCCCTGTGTTCAGGCTGGACTGTCAGCGCTGAGATATCTCAACCCAAGGGGAAGGTGGAAGCAGATCCCCGCTCTCCCCTCGGTACCTCTGCACTCTTTCTGGGCATTGCCATGAGCCTTGGTGCGCCCTTGTCCCTTCCGCCGTGGAGGGGCATGGTTGCTTGTGATGGTGGGTTCTGCCACAGTAGTAATATGGGGATGGGAAGGAAACAGAGGTCCCATTCCAGCCGTGGAGGGAAGATAAGATGGTCTCTGCGAGGTGGGGGCTCTCGTGGAAGGGAGGGAGAGTCATGCCTGGAGTACAGTCAGAACAGTTGTCACAGCCTTGGCTGCCTATCCCATTCTTCCAGAACACCTTTAACTGATAACTGCTAACCTGGATAACCCGTCTTACCTTTGCAGCCGATCAGGCCACTCCAACTAACCGTTTGGCTGCCCTGCCCAAAGGTAATTCATTACTAATTGGGGCCCTCACAGGTGCCTTGTCCAGGCCCCTGGGGGTGGAGTCTAGGCAGAGGAAGGCACCTCAGGAAAAGATTGCTGTCTGGGCTCATGGGCGCCCTGCTCTCCCCACCACACTTGACCTTCAGGTGCTCACATCTGCTACCTTCCTAAGCAGCCCCAGCCCTGCTTCCAGCTCCTTCTACAAGCAGAGCTCAGAAGTCATTGGCCACCACTTCACCCCCTTCCCTTACCTCTAGCCACACTCACCTCTCCCTCAGGGTGGCCTGTTCTCCCCTAGCTTGACTGTTCAAGGGCCAGTCAAGAAAGCCTATTTCCTTCTGTAGGTCCTTGGTTTGCAGCTTCTCCAAACCTGCTACTTTATATCCATTTACAATCTGTACACACACATGTGCACACATACATGCACACATACACACGCACACTAAATGTGGGCTCATATGATGTACCTTCCAGGTTCTTCCCGTTACCAGCCAAAATATAGAAAGGACTGATTCCAGAAGCCATGACAGGAAAATAATCTTGCCACCACACACGATTCAGTGGCCAGATGGTTTCATCCCCCAGCCAAGATGGGGCATATACCCACTACAGCAATCCCAGAGAGATTAGAGGCCCCCAAAAGTGTTGCCCTCACCCAGTTCAGAAGCCTGCTGGGCTCCTCTGCCCCATGTGTATCACTTAAATTGCTAGGCTGTCTCCCTCTCCTCCCTGGCCTGCCCTTTCTCCTTGTGTCCTCTCCATCTTCCTTCCCTGCCTGCCCTGCTCAGCACTCCAAACCCCTTCTGGGCTCTGGACCCCTCAGAGCCCTGGCTCACAGAGCAGACGGTAAATATTGTGAGAAAATGAGACGCGATCCCGCGCTTCCTCACCAGCTTTTCTAAATGTGAGCAGGAGTTGAAGAAAAGCCTTTTCCAAATACAGTGCTCTAAAAATGTCTGCAGCAACAGGGTGGGCTGGTCCCAGTTCTCTCTGTGCCCTGCATGATCCTCTTCATTTCTCTGCTCCCCATCCTTTGGTACTTTGGGGAGGTGGAATTTGGAGGTCTCTTCTTTGTTCTTCTTTGGGCCCCAGAAGGAAGGGGGTGGTCCCCGTGAGGACCCTACACAATGAGCTGGGATTGGATCCTGCAGGTAATGAAGCCCTAAGCCCACCAGGGACCCATCCAGAGCCAGGGCCATCATAAAGAGAAGCCGGCCCTAACTCAGGGGTCCTGTGTGACGTCTTCTTCCTCTGCTACCAGGACGGCCAGACCGACCCCGGGACCTGGAGCTTACGGACCTAGCTGAGAGGAGCGTGAGGCTGACCTGGATCCCAGGGGATGATAACAACAGTCCTATCACAGGTTAGCTCAGAGCCCTGGTTCTCCAAAGCCAGAGAAGAGGGCTAGAGCCATGCATGGAACGCACCTGTAATCTCAGCCACTCAGGAGTCTGAGGCAGGGCCAGCCTGAAAAACTTAGAAGATCCTGTTGCAAATAAAACAGAAAGGGACTTAGGCTGTAGCTCAGTGGTAGAGCACTTTCCTGGCATACATGAGGCCCCAGGATTGACCCACAGGGATGTAGTTTGACCCCTGGGGATGTAGTTCAGTGATAGAATTCTTGCCTAGCACACATGAGACCCTGGGTTCAATCCCCAAGATTAATAAAAAAAAAAAAGATGCAGGTAACATCCTTGAGCCAAGGACCTTCCCTGGTGTCAAATCCTACCTCTGCCCCACTGGACATGTGCCTGGGCTATTCTCAGAGTACATGAGGCCTTGGTTCCCTTCCACATCTTGGGAAGAATTCTCCTGTGCCACTGTCTACTGAGGCGAGATTGTAAAGATGAATAGGAGCTAAGGAGGAAGTTGGCTAACTCAGCTCCCAGAGCAACTCTGTGCCCCTTTCCCCTTTCAGACTACGTTGTCCAGTTTGAAGAGGACCAGTTCCAACCTGGGGTCTGGCATGACCATTCCAAGTTCCCAGGCAGTGTCAACTCAGCTATCCTCCAGCTGTCTCCCTATGTCAACTACCAGTTCCGGGTCATTGCTGTCAATGAGGTCGGAAGCAGCCACCCCAGCCTCCCGTCTGAGCGCTACAGAACCAGTGGAGCACGTGAGTACTCGAGGACTCCCTAAACAAGCCCGGACCTGAGTCCTCCCGGTCCCCAGCCACGTGAACTCAGATAAGTTAAGTTCTCCAAGGCTCAACTTCCTCACCTGTGAAACAGAATAATCATAGTAGCACCTACGTCACAGGGCTACTGTGAGGACTCCACTTGCAATGCATGACAGGTACATATCATGAGGCCTGCCAAGTAGTGAGCACACAATAAATATTAGTTGTCATTTTATTATCATTAATGATCCTTGGTTATCTGCTTAAAAGGGAGAGCCATGGCAAAGATGTGTGGCAGAAATATATAATTTGATGTTATATCAGATTTCTTTTCTGAGCACATTGGCTAATATTTCTGAAATCATATAGAGGGTGAAAATGCTCCCCCCACAAAAAAAAAATTAAATGCCAGGGATAATCCAGTCTGGTATGAAACATATTTAGTAGATAATCCACGAAGGGGATAATCCGCATTGAGTTGGTTTATTGACCACCCACAGTGTGGAAGGCCTTATGATAAATGCTGTCTGGTAAGGGATTAAAATATCAAAGAAATGAGCTCTGCTTTGGGAGTTTAAATCTTAGCTAGGAAGGCATATCTTGCACATGAGAAAGAGACAGTGAGTTCAGTGTATATAGATGCTAAGAAAAGCCAGTGCAGAAATGGGACCGGCCATGTGGGAGGGAGATGTGTTGCTTATCATGCCCTGCTGAGGCACAAATTGAATTTCAACTTTGTGTTCGGGTTCCAGCCCCTGAGTCCAATCCTGGTGATGTGAAGGGAGAAGGGACCAGAAAAAACAACATGGAGATCACATGGACGGTAAGATCCCCTTCCCGCCCTGTCTTTGATGGGCCTGCTCACCTGACGGTATGCACCTCGGAGCCCCCTCCCTTTTTAAGGAAGGAGGATTGAACCCAGGGCACTCTATCACTGGGCTACACCCTCAGCTCTTTTTAGTCTTTATTTTGAGACAGGGTTTCACTTACATTGCCCAGGCTGGCCTCAAACTCATGACCCTCTTGCCTCAGTTTCTCAAGTTGCTGGGATTACAAGTATACGTCGCCATGCCCGGCTCTCTTTCTTAGAGGCCAGAGTGAGGTTCAGACTATCCATCCATCCAGTTTGGGCAGCCACTTTTCACTGAGAAACCAAGCTCCTGTCTGGACAGCACAAATATCTGGGAGCAAGTGCCATAGACTGTCAGCCTAGGAAAAATCAGAGAATGCCAGAAAAATAAAATGGACATCGAAGAAGGAGGAGGGACTCAGGTTAGACTTTACGAAAGAGCTGGATACGCACAGCATCGAGCGCTGGTGCGTCCTGGGTCCTTGCAGCAGTTCAGGAGTGGGGGAGAGAGCAGCATTCGCTCCATGTGCAGGCGGGCCCCTACTAACGACAGAGAGGTCTGGATGACTTGAGGGGCTCCTGCAGGCCCGGACTGTCAGCCCCCACTTGACCTTGGCTCACTGACTACATTTCCCAAACACGACTTGGGATATCTGGTCTCAAAGTGGCCTTTTCTAACCCACTTCCAAGTCTGACAGATGCAAGTACAATCTTGCATCTCACTGAAATAGTAGCATTTCTGAGCTTTTGCCACAAGTAGTGAAAACAGGGAGGTGCTCGGCGTCATGATTATGCTGTCTCTCTGAAGGCCTGGTCTCCAGCAGCCTTGGCCACAGAGAGCAACAGCTCTGGTTTGAGCCCAGCATCGGGACACCTGAGCTCCAACTCTGTACAGTAAGCTTTGGGGGGGCCTGAATCCTAGACCAGGTCCTCAGAGAATATAGAAAAAAAGCCAGCATGGTGGCACATGCCTGGAATCCCAGTACTTGGGAGCCTGAGACAGGAAGTTCACAGGTTTGAGGCCAACCTCAGCAACTTAGTGAAGCCCTCAGTAACTCAGTGAGACCCTGTTTTAAAATTTTTAAAAAAGGCTTGGGGTACCTAATATCCAACGTGGTGGAGGTACAGTGGTGTAGCTCATGGGTCCAATCCCCAGTACCACGGAAATAAAGTAAGTATGTAATTAAGTAATTAGTTGATTAATTAAAGAAAAGGGTTTCACCCACCTTTAAAGAACTCTGATGTGGAAACTGGGGCTACAGCTCAGTGGTAGAGCCCAGCATGCACAAGGTTCTGGGTTCAGGCCCCAGCACCACAAAAACAAAGTGAAAAGAACTTCCTTGAGAAGGACAGGACAGACGTGCTTGATTTGGTAGAACTAAAATCGGTCCTGGAATTTCAAGCTCATCGTCAAGAGGCCTGCTGTGACAAGATCTAAACTCTTCTCTTTCTGACTTTGGAGAAGATCATATCTGTGCCACTTTGCTTGCTGCACTTGTCCTAGGAAGACGTTCTTTTGAAAATCAAGCTTTCACTCCCTTTGCATCTGCAAATGTGGAGGCTCTGAGTCAAAGTGACTGGCTGGGTTGTGGGTAAGGATTTTGTCATAGAAAACCTACATATGGCGGAGTTCGCAGGACTCCCAGCTTTGGGGGACATAGCAGAGGGGGGTTGCTCTCATCTACTGGGCAAGAGGGCCAACCAGCCTCAGCCAGGCCCAGGAGGGTGCTCAGCCAAGCCAAGGGTGGACCCAGTTCCTTGCCTGCAGCCTGTCCACCCTGCCTGTCTGTCTGTCTCTCCCTGCACAGCCCATGAATGCAACCTCTGCCTTTGGCCCCAACCTGCGCTACATTGTCAAGTGGAGACGGAGAGAGACTCGAGAGACCTGGAACAACGTCACGGTGTGGGGCTCCCGCTACGTGGTGGGGCAGACCCCGGTGTATGTGCCCTATGAGATCCGAGTCCAGGCTGAAAATGACTTTGGAAAGGCCCCTGAGCCGGACACTGTCATTGGGTACTCTGGAGAAGATTGTGAGTACCCACCCCACACCCCTCCCCAGCAGGACCCTCAGCCAGGCCCATGCTCACAGGCCAGGAACTGTGAGGTGGGTCATGGGAGGGCAGCCAGTTGCCAGGAAACAGAAAATCCCCACAGTAACCCTGAGCACACAGCAGTATAAACACCAGGAGTGAGACTGTTATCACCCAGTACTAAGTGAGATTGCCAGGCATCACCACTCCGCTTAGTACCCACATTTTACATTTAGTTGTAAAGAGGGAAGCCCCTGCCCACAGTGAATGAAAGCAAATGTCAGGCTTGAAAATCGAACTTAGTTCTCCAGATGCCCAGCTAGGCTAAGTACTGCCAACTCATGCTGGTACCAGGAAAGACTTCAGTACTGCCCATCTTAAAGAACTATAGTGAATCTTTCCAAGGAAACTGTCTTCCCATAGGTGAGGGAAGCTTTGAGGGGTAGAGAAACCTACAGAGCACCAGACCAGAATGTTCCAGACCAGACACCTGCCTGTATTCCCAGTGCTGCTCCCAGCCCTTCCAGTTGAGCATAAAAAGACAATTTCTTTGGAGGCTGGCTCTGGGTGGATCAAGACTCCAGGCGTATATGTGGAAGCATGTGCCTGGATGCTCAGAGTGTGGCCTCTCTGTGCCCAGCATATCAGCTCTGCAGGCTCCTGAGCAAAACAGAATTAATGGAGTCTCCTCTGACTCAGGGCAATCTGCACCCTGTTTTGTCTATGTCTGACCCAAGAATAGAGCATAAGGGAGGGAGGAGGCTTGTAGAAGAGAGTCTGGGCCCAGAGCTAGATAGTAGTGTGGACAGCACAGCCTCTGGTCATGGGCTTTTTGGATCACCCCAAGTTTCCATTGCATCTGTCTGTACTGGGGCCTCTGCTCTGATGGATTAGAGTGACATAGCAGACCTGCTTCTGGACCAAAGTGGAGAACAGAGGGGCAAGAATGGTTGTGTGGGAGGGAGTAGCCATGCCCTTCCAGGAGGTTACAGGCTCAGACTCCCTTTCTGAACGATCTTAGGGCATCTCTGGTCTATGGGTAATGTTTCCTCCTGGCAGAAAACAGATGCACACTCAGAAAAGACTGTTTATGGTAGATGGACAGGGTTAGAGGGCAGACATCAAAGTCCATAAACATCCTTGAAGGCTAGCAATGGTAACCATTATGCCACTCTGAGCCTTGATGGAGAGAGGATGGATGAGTCACCATGACCTACAAGGACCACCTTCAGGAGCCATGGCTTTGGGTACAAGAGCCCAACGCTATCAACCTGCAGCCCAGCAAAAGGAAGCCCGGACAAGCTAAACTCCTCCTACCTCTCTGTCTGCTGGTGTTGGCTCCTCCTATTGGCCAATGCCATGCAGAAGCCAAAGAACAAGAAAGCCCAGCTAATAAGGCCCATTGAGAGTAGCCTCCAGCCACAGAGTAGGTGGGGGAAGACGGAGAGTAGGACAGAGGGGCAGATGAGCCAGACCATGAGTGTCTCAAATAATTGCCCTCCAAATGTTTGCATCACTCCCATGTGCTCTGATACCCTTTGCCCTGAGCTTTCCCCCACTTCTCTGAGTATAGTCTGATGGAGGAGTCATAGCCCTAGTTTTTCTAGAGTGCCCAATGGAGTACAGTGGAGATTCAAGCCAGCTAATAACAAGTCAGAGGGGCCCCTAGAGTCCAAGGGCCAGCCCTGCCTGTATAACCGGCTCTCTGTCCCAACACATTGCAGATCCCAGAGCTGCTCCCACCGAAGTTAAAATCCGAGTCATGAACAGCACAGCCATCAGCCTTCAGTGGAACCGCGTCTACTCCGACACGGTCCAGGGCCAGCTCAGAGAGTACCGAGTGAGGAAGCCAGCTCCCGACTCCTCCTAACCACCCGGCTCGCTAACCAGGGCAAGGGCGTAGCAGACGCAGGGCCGAGGCTATTTAGAAGGGGGCATAGGGCATAGGGTAGTTACTGGATCCAAAGTTGATTCAAAATGATTTCTAGAATGATCTGTTCAAAAATACACCTGGGGGAAAAAAGACATACACACACACACACACACACACACACACACACACACACAGAGTCATGTGTTGCTTAACAATGGGATCTGATATGATGTTTTTTGAGAAACTTGTCATTAGGAGATTTTGTCATTGTGCCAGCATCGTAGAGTATATATATGAACCCAGGTGGTTTAGGTCAGTCCCTCAATATGGCCTCTTAACGCAAGAAACGCAGTAAATGCAAGATATTCAAGGCTGTCGCCAAATATAACATGGCATACTATTTTAACTTTTTAAAAAATGGAAGAATAATATAGGTGTGGTGGCACACGCTTGTAATCCCAGTACTTGGGAGACTGAGACAGGAGGATCTCAGGTTCGCAACCAGCCTCAGCCACTTAGTGAAGCCTTCCGCAACTTAGCGAGACCCTGTTTCAAAATAAAGAATTAAAAATAGGGCCGGGGGTGGGGTGTAGCTCAGAGGTAGAGTGCCCCTGGGTTCCATCCCCAGTACTGGAAAATAAAACACGGAAGAATAAGCTGGGGTGGTAGTATGTGCTGGCCTGTAATCCTAGTGCTTAGAAGACCAACAGAAAGATCATGGGTTTGAGGCCAGCACATGGTAGCTTAGTTAGATGAGATCCTGTCTCAGATAAAAAATAAAAGGGGCTGGGGATATAGCTCAATGGTAGAGTGCCACTGGGTTCAATCCCTAGTACCCCCCCCACAAATCATAAATAATACATAAACCAGTAACAGTGGTTTATTATCTTTATCAAGTAGCATGTACTGTACATAATTGTATTGCTGTCCTTTTATACGACTCGCAGCACAGTTAGTTAGTTATACCAGCATCACCACAAACGTGAGAATGATGTGTTCCATTTGGCCTCTTGATGGCTGTGACATCACTAGGTGATAGACCTTTTCAGCTCCATGATCATCTTATGGGACCACCTGCATATATGAGGTCCTTTGCTGACCAAAGCATCATCATGCGGCTCATGGCTGTACACATATACCCACACCCAGATGTGTCTTGCAGATGTGCTGAGACACTGCTTGGCAGACAGGCCTTCCAAGGGTGGCAGGTGGGGGTTGTCATTGCCTAGCACAGGGTTTGTTGTGTGTCACATGCACCTTCATGTACGGGATTGAGGCGCTGCTGAGCTACACCCTCCTGTCCTCTCCCAGTGGCCCCTGCAAGGCTGTTTGCCTCGCCCAGCCTGGTTTGGAGAAGCCACCACTAACAGGCAAAGCCACCGAAAGGGTGGGAGTGCCACTTCCCTGTTGTCACAGCCAACTCTGGATTACCAACATGTAGGTGATCGAGGTCCTGGGCTTCCCTGGTGTTCCAGCTGTGAGCAGTTTCTGCCCCGTCTTCTGTCTTGGACAGGGCGAGCTGAGGTGGGGAAAAGGAAGAGAAAACCCTGGGTATGCGAGTCTCGGTTGCAAAGCTAGCCAGAAAGTGGGAGAGGTTGTAATCATGGGCTATTGCTGGTTCTGTGGCCTCAGAGGTCATCAAGAGTTGGCTGGTGGACAGTTGGGGACAGAAAGAAAAAAAAATTAATTTGGCAAGTCAAGAAAGAAGGCCAGATTATGTGTTCCCTTTTGGACCCACCCCAAGCAGTTGGCTTGCACCCTTCACCTACTTGCTGGGTGTTTTTCTGGCTAAATCTCCCATCCGTCCCTCTAAGTCTGAATCTCCTCCTGACTTTGCTGTGGGCAGCCTGGGTGTCACTGCAGTGGCAGCCTGCCCCGTGGCTTCTTACCTACTGCTAATCCAACCTTGCTGCACCCTGCGACACTACCACCCTCCATGGCCTCCCATCCCAACCAAGCTTTGCCACCAGGCAGCCCTGCACCCCCCGACTTGGACATGTGACTGTCTCTTGAACACGTGACTGTCTCATCTCTAAAGGTCTTCACACAATGTGAAAAGAACCCGTTTGATTCAAAGGATTAAATCAGCCTTTGCTCACATTCAGAATTCTGGGGTGACCTGTTACTTGTCTGCTGCCAATCTAAACCATACTAATCTAACTCAAGGTGATGCGGTCTTCAAGCACAGAGCAGAACTTTCCTTGCCTGGACCCCTGGCTCGTATCTGTGGTTCTGGCAGGGATTCCTTGAGCAGCATGTTACCCAATCTGGAAATAAATCTTGCGATGGGGCAGCTCAAATGTAAGTTTGGCCAATTGGCCCATTCCGAGGTGTCATTACTCAGAAAATGAGTGAAGCCACAACGTTATTTCTTGTTCAGCATAAATTCATATTCACTAGTGGCTAATGATTGAGGCCTGTAAAGAAGCTCCCTCAGGCCTGTGTGGAACTGGGACTTGGAGTCTATAGTGACCAAAGGGAAGACCGTTCACTGCCACCACCACTAACCACTAACCCGGCCTGCTGTCCAAGCCCTCACCAGCCTGCCTCTGTCCTGAAGGCCTACTACTGGAGGGAGAGCAGCTTGCTGAAGAACCTGTGGGTGTCTCAGAAGAGACAGCAAGCCAGCTTCCCTGGCGACCGCCCCCGGGGCGTGGTGTCCCGCCTCTTCCCCTACAGTAACTACAAGCTGGAGATGGTTGTGGTCAATGGCAGAGGCGATGGGCCTCGCAGCGAGACCAAGGAGTTCACCACCCCAGAAGGAGGTAGGTCTGATCCTTCAAGGTGGGGCAGGATGAGGGTAGCACACGCTGGTGGGCCAGGAACAACTCTAGCACGGCTCACCATGGACAATGCAAGGTGCTTTCTGCCTGGCCTCAAGGAGCTGATAACCCGCAGGCTGAGCAGCTCCGTCATGCCCACGGAGCCTCCATCACCACGGCTACCTGCCCCCATGGGAGGCTGTATCTCAAGAGAAGACCTGGGCAGTCAACAGATGTGATTTCAAATGGGCTCTGCAGAATGGCCCCAGACAGAAGGAACATGAGCCTCCTGGCCCCTGGATCACTTGCTCGCCACAGCCTGAGATGGTCACGAGTCTCTCCACATCGTCAAGAAGCTCTTGTCGAGTCAGCCTATGTGCCGAGGCTCTGCTGAGGGCCGTCCCGGGGTAACCCCTGCCTCCTGTGGCTCATGGCTTGACCCAGTCCAGGCTTTGGACATCTGTGATGCCCCTGATCATCTCTCTGTTCTTGCCAGGCCTCTGAAACAGTTCTCATTTGCTCTACTTCTGTTTCCCGTTGTTCCCTCTTTCACTGTCCTTTCTTCATTTTTCTTTATACCTTCATTAGTGCAGTGCAGTTATGTGTCACGGTGAGATTCAGAGCGAGACACACACACATGCACACACTGCTTGGTTTGTCTCCCTTCATATTATCCCCCAATTTTTCTTCTTCTCTTCCTCCTTTCTTCTCTCCTTTGTGCTTTCCTCTTACTTTCTTTCTTGTTTTTTCCCTCTTCCTTGGCTTGCTTTTCATCATCGGCCTTTCCATCTCTCCCTCCCCAGGTGCTCCATCCTGGGTTTCTTTCTCCTCAACCCTGAACCTAGCATGCTGCCTGGCCCCAGGGCTGAGCATCCTTGTCTTAGGATGGGACACTACACCCTCTCTACAGAACAGCTGCAATTGGTTTCCTGCCTGGTAACGAATGGTTCTGCCTGATTTGGAGATATCTGCAGGATCAGAGCTTAATGTGTACCAAATCTAGGATAGTTGCTAAAGGAAAACTTGATTTGCCTCTTCCCCATTAAAATAGCAGCCTCTGCACCATGCTTGTCCTCACACATGGGCACAACGACATCCTGGATGGGGTGGTGGGCTCTGGCGCCTCTGGTTCTCCTGGGTTCTGGCTCGGCGGCTCTCCAGCATGGGGGGACCGCCCAAGGGCAAGGCCTTCACACTTGTGCTTTGTTTTTTGTGTCTTCCTCCTCCTCCCTGCCCCATCCCTCATCTCCCCCACTCTCTCCTCCTTCCCCAAGTACCCAGTGCCCCCAGGCGTTTCCGAGTCCGGCAGCCCAACCTGGAGACAATCAACCTGGAATGGGATCATCCAGAACACCCCAATGGGATCCTGATTGGATACACTCTCAAATACGTGGCCTGTAGGTTCTGCCATCTCTCTCCCTCCCTCTCTCTGAGATAAGCTGGGAGTCAGAAACCCTGATTTCATCCTTTTTCCTGAGGAATTGAGATAGTCTATGGGTATTGGACACTGTGGAGGGATGGTAGGGCTGAGGTAAAATTTCCCCATAAGAGTACAGGAGGAAGGTGCAAACCAGTCCCTGCTGTCCCTACACAACACTTCCTGCAGGGAGCTTCTACTCTGACAGGGGAGGCAAAAGGAGCTCTGGTCAAAGGAGGGAAATGTTCCAGTCCTCAGTGGCCTTGTAGTTACCAACACCTAAAAGTCTAGGAGAGCTTCCTCACAGGATGGACCTTTCATCCAGTGGGGCAGAGAGCGTGCACCCAGGAGTCCACAGATACTCAGGGACACCTTTAAAAGCTATCATGTAAGCTGGGCATGGTGGCTTGCACCTATCATCCCATGATTGAGGGTTGAGACAAGAGAATCGCAGGTTCAAAGCCAGCTTCAGCAACTTAGTGAGGCTCTTAGCAACTTAGTAAAACCCTGTTTCAAAATAAAAAATAAAATCGGGCTGGAGGTATAGCTCAGAGATAGAATGCCCTTGGGTTCAATTCTCAATATCACAAAAAAAAGAATCATTTAGGATAAGATGGATGTACGTAGAGCAGCCAAGAAACTGTGGAGTGCCTCTAAATTGGGCCTGGGTCAGGACCACCTCACCTCAAGAGCTCAGTGTCGCAGTACGGACAGCAGTGTCTTACACTTGGAAATCTCTACGTCTTCTAGCAGAGGTCAGGTTATACTCGTGGGTACAAAGGGCCAGGTGTTGTGCTGTTAACTGTGTGAATAGCCACCCATGTACTTGTATGCTGTTCTGAATCGATTTCTGGGCCTGACCCCTTAGCCTTTGAGGCATGTTGAATATGCCTTGTACAAAGGAGGCGTTCACAATCAAAAGCCCTGGTGGCTTGACCCCAGTTCTATTTGAACAGAAGAATGGAACTCAAGAGATTTGTCCTTGGGAATTATAAACTCAGTCTTTCAGAATCAGCTGTGTGGCTTTGCACTGAGCTCGAGACAATGAGATCAGTGAAGAAATCCTAACCCTGGGGTGGGAAATAGTTCTTACCTAGTTCTTTGCCTTTGAACCAAGCTTTAAGATCACCAGGTAGGGGCCACCAGTTCCCTTTCCAGAAAGCCAAGATAACGTTCTCCTTACAGGCACAGTAAACCCACCATGGTAAAAGTTGCTAAACTTGAATTGCACTCTCTCTCCCCAGTTAATGGAACCAAAGTAGGAAAGCAGATAGTGGAAAACTTCTCTCCCAATCAGACCAAGTTCTCCATACAGAGAGCTGATCCCGTGTCCCGATACCGCTTTACCCTCAATGCCAGGACGCAGGTGGGCGCTGGGGAAGCCGTCACAGAGGAGTCTCCAGCATCCCCGAATGAAGGTAGGTCTACGGTGGCTGTCCCCAATGTGAAAGGCCCCGGCTGACTCAGATGCCTAGGAAACACACTGAGAGCTGTGCCCTGACCTTTTGGACTAAAAAGGAGGTGGAGCTGAGGATCCTCGAGCCCCCAGCAGGAAACAACCTAGTTTACATACTGAGAAATAGGAGCTGGCACTGTATCTGGAAGACTCAGATGTCCTTAGATTTGCAGTCAGACCCGAGCCGCCACCTTACCCAGACTTGCTCGGCTGCTTAGCATGGACCATCTTTCTTTATAAAGGAGCAGGAAGGGAACAAAAACTGAGACAAAGAGATGAGGTGTGTTAATGAACTCCAAAGAATGTTGAAACTAGTCACCTGCTTCAGGAGCAGGAATCTTATTGAAAGTGCCCCATGAAGACTCTAGGACAGCCTTCCTTTTTCCCAAGGGCATGAGGGTTCAAAGAGATAGAAGAAAGCACCAGCACCGAAGCTGCTTGCCCAGAACAGGAAACGTGGTCCCTTCTCACAACCGGAATTGGATGAGTTTCAGGCCCTGGAGAGGAGGGGACGCTGGGAAGCATCCCTGTGCCAAGCCAGCTTCACAAAGGGCTGGTGAGCTCCTGGGTCCTGGTCCTGGTATGTTCCAACAGCGGAGCATCCCCCTCCAGAGCTGCACCTTCCTTGGTGCTCCACTAGAGGGGGCTCCAGGCTCACCCACAAGTTCTGGCTTCAGCAATACAAGACTGCGAAAGCCTCAGAATGAGCAGCCCCCCCTGTGAAAAGGGTGGGGACCCCTCTGCCTCTCCAGAGGTTCAGTGGTCTATCTATGCAACAGTCCTTTCTTGAGCACCCACAATGTGTGGTGCCAGAGGTACACAAAGGTAATAGAACATTCACGTGGTCTAAAGACAACCATAAGAATATCTAATTGTATGCCTAAATGAAGTACAGTGGCTAGGCTGAGAAGGGAGATCTGTTCTGCCAAGGGAGACTCCAAAGCCATGTGAGTAGTCATTCCTGGGGCTGACAAGCTATCACGTCTAGTACTTGCCCTGGGAGGCTCAGGTCCCACGTCCTGACCCTGGCCTGGATGGGGTCTCCTGAGCACCTCCCCCACCCCATCCCTAGAGAGCATCATGCTTCCTGCTGGGGCTGCGAGGCTCTGCTGACCCACCCCAGGCTTCCTGTGCAGCTGCATCAGCAGCCCTGTGACCCTCCCCAGCCAGCAGATCAGCACTAAAGCAGGGGCAGAGGGGCTGGGCGGAAGCTGGAGAAGGGCTGGCATTCCTCTCTGTCCCTCTCTGATCTCATAAAGCAGGAGTGAGTCACATAATAAACTCCCCCCTCCTAGTGTACTCTTCTGACAACTCCCTGTGCATCTGGAAAGTTGACTAGAGTTGGGGATTTAAGTGAAGTAACTGATGTAGCCTATTACCAAAGGTCAGGCCAGGACAGGCCTCTATGTGCTTTCTTTAGAGTTCTACGTGAGGCCACTCCCTTACTACCCCTGTCTCTACCCAACACAGCACGCAGACAAAAGCCCCATTGTGCAGCCCCCTTGGTCATCACAGGAATCCTTCTGCAGCCCTAGGGGAAAAAGAACAAAGACAGACTTTCTTCTCAACTTAGAAATTTGCAGAAAATCCAGGGATTGGTTTTAGAGTTCTCAGTCCACATCTGGGATTCTAATTTTATAAAGTAAGTTGGTAGGAAAGAATTGGGGCAGCAGAATGAACCGTGAGGGATTCAGGACTCCATTCCTTCAAAGTCCCCATGCTTTGCAAGCCCAAGATTGGGTGGCAGGGATGATCAGTCCAACACGTTCTCCTCTCCTATCCACCCCAACACTATTCAGCATCCATCTACGAAGACACAGGCACCATCCTTTTGACTAGGGTTGGCTCTCCTGCACCACCTACACCTTATGCCTTTAATTCCTGGCATCTTAGTGTCCCAACCAGGGCAATTCACACCCCAGAAAAAGAGCTGGGGACATAGAATTCTGGTAGACTACCTCTGTTGCTACCTCCTAGATAACTAGTTCTCAAACAGGGGTAAAACAGTAGATATTAGGAAGTTCTCCAAGACCACGATGGAAAGGTAGGAATGTCCCTGACTCCAGTAGGGTTGGCCATGGCCCCTGAATGCCAGGAGCACCCTGCCAGTGCCTGGCCACACCATCTGGGCCAGGTCTGTACCAGACCACCTCTGCCTGCTTGTCCTGTGGTTTCATCTGTGCTCTGTTTTCTCTCTCCTCTCTCTTCCTCTCTCCCTCTCTCTGGCCATCTTGGTGCTGTGTCTGAAGCCACTCCAACTGCAGGTACCGTACGAGCAGCAGAGGTAACGGGCATGCCGTGGGCAGTGCAGGTGGAGTCTGGCCCAGCCAGGGCAGAGCAGGCCAGAGAGGCTCGGGCCAAAAGCATGCTCTAGACTCGCCCTTTCAGGAGAGTGGAAACCAGAC
Organism: Muscardinus avellanarius; assembly: GCF_963383645.1. Lineage (NCBI taxonomy): Eukaryota > Metazoa > Chordata > Mammalia > Rodentia > Gliridae > Muscardinus > Muscardinus avellanarius. The sequence continues at coordinate 85,215,133 of NC_137793.1, read as the reverse complement.
TTCCAGGGAGGCCGCGTGTGAAGCAAGCACATTCTCCCCATTCACTCCATGTTTACCCCTTCTAAGAGGGGAGCTCAAAAGGGGCCTCGCACACAGGCTCCTCACCTGCTCTCTGGAGCTGCAATTTTCTCTGAAGCTGAATGATTGCTTCCCACCTGAGCCTTGCCTGAGGTTGACATTTCACAGCACTGAGATAGAAAGCATGGTGGAGCGGGGGCAGCTGGCTCCTGGTCAGGCCACCATCCCCTGAAAGGGTGAGCGCACTGTGCATGCCAGCCTCGCATGCTGCATGGGGCGCCCAGCGCCAGTTCTGCCAGCTACCGTGGGTTCTGGTCAGTAAGAACAAGCCAGCGTGTCCTTGGATAGGACCAGGTGCTCCAGCACCTGGAATCTCAGTGGGTACTGTGGGCTGATTGTCCCCTCACCCTTCAGAAGCCAGTCTTCTCCATATCTTTAGCAGTAAGAACAGCCTCCACTCTTCGGGTCTGGGAGGTGTAGTTAGAGCAGAAGCCAGGTGCTTGGCCAGCAGGTGCTGGCTTAGGAACTGACCTGCTGCCAGGCTCTGCCTCAGTCCTCATGTCGTGGGCTCTTCCCCCACAGAAGGCCTGTTTCCAAGATGGAGGGACTAGGTGGGGGACCCCAGTGCTCCCTTCCTGGCCCTCCTCTGAGCCTGAACTGCATTGGGCCGGAAATAAGGACAGAGCTGCCCTGGCAGCAGGAAGACGGCTTCCCCAAGTGAGGTTCCCCAGCAAACTCTAAGAAGCTGGGGAGAACAGGGAAGCAGGTGAGAACCCCGAGCCTGGGCTTAGGAAGAGGACAGCACCCCCGTTTGTTTTCTTCCTCTCTTTGTTCATTTGTCTCCTTGCCCCCTCCCCAGATTGATTCTATTTCTGTTGCATTCCCTGCTTCCTTCAGTGCGTGTATGTTTTTCAGCTAGATCTGCAGATGGTGACCAGCCATCACCCTTCTCTCCACTGCCCCAGCCCCCATAACCCAGGACCTGGGTTCTCCCTACAGGGTCTGAACACCTCTGCTAGCATGTGAGACAGGGAGATTGCCTAGGACCTGGGGACCAGGGAAAGAGAGATCCTTGCCGTACTGGGGGTCCCCCTGACTTTGTGTTTCAAACTCATGTATGAGTCTTCTGTGACTGTGCCGGGGGCAGCCTAAGAGAGAGTGCCAGGCGTCTGTTCCAGGCTCATGGTCAAGCTGTTCCCCACCACCTCCCCACTTCTGGCACCCGGGCCCAAGGCAGGTGGGTCCAGCGGTGGGGAGTCTGCCCTGGCCAGTGACCATCAGTGCCAAGTCTGTGCTGCCCTCTTGTGAGTGGCATCTGTGAGGGGGCTGAGAGCTGTGGTTCCAAACACCCTACTTTCTACTTCCATTTAGAAGAGATCCAGACTCATCATGTTCTGCAGAATGAGCTCAGGGTCTCCGTCCATCAATCAAGTGTGTTTCCTAGGCTCCAGTTTCCACGTGACTTAGTGGTAGAGGCAGATTGCACTTTTTCTGCAAATGAGATGTGCCGATAATATCAAATGTTCTCAGTTTTACATACATAAGAACCTTCTGTACAATCTGTAGGTGCCAAGCAATGAAGCCCAGGTTCTACATTTTTTACGTGGGCCCAGGGTCCAGCCCACCACTCCTCCCTCTCATCCTCTCCAAACTTAGGCACTTTTTTTCCTAAACTGATCTGTTCATATCTCACCAAGTGAAGATAATCCTTCTCATCCACCTGTATCCGCAGTCTGTTAGGATAGCTGCCCATCTGTCTAACAATCTGTGATTTGGCCAGGGTAGTTCATGCACCATTTGGACGTTTTTGGACCGAACATTCCATCTTGGAATTTCTGGAAACTGCTGTCCTTGTCTCTGACTCTGCTCAGATTTGCAAATGTTTGGTGAGCTCCTAATAGGTTCTCAGCTCCATGGCAAATTTGGGGGACAGAAAGTGAATGAGACATGTCATGTTTCCTACACAGTACTCCCCAGAATGCTGGTAGGACCCCCTCAGCTGTGGCTAGGGGCCTCCTTGTATGTAGACGTGGACCCAGCCTCCGTGCTGGCAGGGCTCTGCCCCTGTGCTGTGCATCAAGCTCTGGGTTGCCCTGGCTCCCCCTTAGGTAAGGGAGGGTCCCTGCTCCGTCTTGTCGGTTGCCAGACCAGTGGTCTTCACTGAGCACTGATCAAAATTATTTCCAAACCCATAGTTCCTGTTGTGGCAAGAAATGGCATCCTACTTCAGAAATGTGTCTGCCAAGAGCATGACCCACCCTGTTTATCAGCCAGCCCCACTCTGGGCTTTCTTCCCCTTCCATTCTCTTCCCCAGTATGGCCCAAGGATTCAAAAACTCTGAATCTCCTTTGATCTGAGCAAAGGGTGGTTTTCCCCCTTGGGAAAACCTTGAGCCTTCTCACCTCTGCCATCCCGGTCTCTGGTGGCCCTGTGCGGCCTGGGGGCTGTAGACACAGCCAGCGAGTAGTCAGAAGGCATGTTGATGCATTAGCTGTGACCCCAGGGAGTGGCCTGGGGAGTGAGTCCAGTCCTCTGTCCCCTCTTGCTTCCACTCACTCGTGCTCGGAGACTCTTGCCACTGAGCGGGAGGGGAAGCGGCTAGGTAGCCATCACCAGCGAGCAGGGCTTTCTTCTCACCCCACTTTGCAGAAGTGGCCAACAGAGGGAAGGGACAAGATGGCACGGAGGCAGCCCCAGAGTCGTTTCCTATCCTTTCCCTGAGCAGCAGTGCCGAGTGAGGAACACACACTGACCTCTCTCAGCGTCTCTCACCCTAGGATGTTTGCTAGGATGCCCTGGGAAGTGTGCGGGCCGTGTGTGTGTGTGTGTGTGTGTGTGTGTGTGTGTGTGTGTGTGTGTCAGAGAGAGAGAGAGAGAGAGAGAGAGAGAGAGAGAGAGAGAGAGAGATTAAATGTGTGTGTCTCTGCTTATACAAGAGCCACGTGAGAGTGAGTGTGGCTTTGGGGAAGGTTGGTTTGGGATCAGGGGCCTGGGAGATGGACGTTGTGTGTGTAGGAAGGGAAGCCCAGGTCCCTGAACTATAGTGGGGGTGATTCAAGTTAAAAGGGAGTGCTTCTTAAGGATGTCTTGAAGATAGTTATGGTAAAAGGGGACCTGGAGAACATGCTACTGACCAAAAGTTGTTAGCAGATGTACTACTGGTAAGGAACTCAGTCACAGCATCCAGCCCAGATGGACACCATAGCCCTTTCAGGCTCCTTTCAGTAGCACAAAGCAGCAGGAGGAGCCACTGTGAGCCCAGGACCATGGAGCATGGAGCTGTAGGGACCAGGCCTGAGACAGCCGGCCTTTGCCTCCTGGGTCTCTCTAGCGTGTGTGTGTGTGTGTGTGTGTGTGTGTGTGTGTGTGTGTGTGTGTGAGTTGGCAGGCAAGATAGATGAATATCCTCACACTGAACATTGATAGCGCTGAGTTTACATTCCAGGCCTAGGTCACATTCAGGCTGAATAGATCCCTGAATAACGACCCTAAGAGGAAGGGTGGTCCCCGCTATCACCCCTCCCCATGCCTTCCTGATGTCTCAGAGTTGACCGGGGTTTGGGGAATATGGCATTGTTGGCTTTAAACTTGCCAAAGAATCTCTGGAATGTGTGAGGCATAGTCAGCCCCCCTTGTGTGACTTCTGTGGTCAACAGCCTCCGGGCCCCAGTATACATCTGATCTTAGAAGTATAGAAGCCGGGAAACCTCAGGAACAGTCCCTCCTTCTCTATGGGGGACCCCTGATATTGGAGACCCAGGGGAATGAAAGGGCTTTTGTTGGTCAGGCTCTGGTTGAAAGGTCGATTGATTGTCTTTTGAGAAAAGCCATCTGGCTGACCTGCTCTGCCTTCCCTCCCTGGCCTACCCCCTTCTGTGGGGTTGGGAGAGCTGGGGGATATTATTTTCTTAAACTTCTGGAGGTTGAAGGAGAGTTGTCACTATTCCTTTGGAGTTAAGAGTTATCTGTTTATGTCTAAGATCTCTGCCCACGACCATCAGCAGGAACAGTGGGGCGTTCACCGTGATCAGAGTGCGGGAGATACGAGAGCAGAGAGGCAGCTCTGGCTCTCCTGGCTTCTCCTCATCCTTCTTCTTACACTCTCGGCTTCAGCAAAGATTGTAACTGAAGAGTAAGGGTGGGGCAGCCCTGTGTTAGCTTCTGTGTCCTCTCTGTAGAAGGAAGGAGGGCCTGTGAAAAAGTAACCACACACACAGACTTAGGCGGCCACGGTGGCTGACAACGAGTAGCTTGGGTGGGGACCAGGGGAGATGAAAAAGTTCTCCCAGATCCAAATGACCTTGTGTCTTAGCTGGTGATCTTTGCTGAAAGGAGCCCAGCCTGAGTCTCACTCACGACTATTGTATCATCTGTGGGCTGAGAAGACAGTGTCACCAAGCACGGGCCACGCTGGGATTCCCAGGTTCTATTAGAAACAGGAAAGACTTGGATGCCTGGGCCCCATATTTCCTAGAGAAAGGCAGATACCAGAAGTCAGAGTGGCCTGGGGAAGTTACAGGAAGGGCCACCACTGGGCAGAGAAGAGAACAGAGTAGAAAGAGGAGAGGTGGGGCCACGACTGGGGGGCAGGCAGGAGGACAGGAGGGAGCTGCAGACTGGCAGCTTGCAAGGTTCCCTGCGGAGTGGGGATTGTTCTCTCTGCACTATTGGGTGTGGGTGGCTCTTTGAACTAAAGCGGGTATGACAAAGGGTGATTTTGGAAGGAAAGACAGAATAGCAGGCTGCCCAGGCTCCTAGAGGTTAGAGCCCAGCTGCTGGCCACACCTCTGAGGCCAGCTCCAGAGCTGGACCCAACTGGTGCTGCTCGGGCCCGTGTCTATGTGGTGTTCGGCCTGGGACTCCATGCAGTCCCCGGGGTCTGAGCTCTTCTGTGCTGTCCTCTTTCTCCTCCTCCTCCTCCTCCTCCTCCTTGGCTGGGTGCATGCCGGGTGCTTCGAGCCACACAGACCATGAGAAGAAAATGAAATGCACACAGGGCTTCATTTTCTTCCTTCCCCATGGTCGTGTCTGCGCCGTTCGTGCTTGGGGAGGCCTGGGGCTACGGCGCTGCACCTCCTCGCCGGCTGCCTGCCTTGCGCGCTGGGCCGTGTGCGCAGGCCGGCGCAGCCCCACCAACCGGACTCGGCTGTTTTACATTTCCCTCTCAGCTCCTCCCACGTTGCCCCCAACCACCGTGGGTGCGACGGACACTGTGAGCAGTCCTGATGATACTGTCCTGGCTGCCACCACCGAAGCCACCACAGCCCCCTTCATCCCAACCGTCGCACCTACCACTGTGGCCACCACCACCACCGTCGCCACAACTACTACAACCACCGCCTTGACCACCACGGAGAGCCCTCCCACCACCACCACTGGGACTAAGATGCAGGAACCTGGTACTGCGCCCTGCCCCCGTTCCCGGTCCCCTCCGGCCACCTCCTGGTGGTCTCAAAAGACAAACTCACAGCTCCAGCAGCAGACATGCAGGGTCTGGGGCGGCATTTACCAGCACCTCTCTTTGTTTGACTTCGCAGACTCATCACATGACTGGGACCTCAGTCTGGTAGCCTAGAGGCCCAGATTCCCTCACATATGCTTTTCCTCTTGGAGGGTCCTCCACCACTCAGCACCCACACCCCACCTCAGCTCCCTACTCTTCACCAGGGGACCCTGTTCTTCAGACAGGATCCCCGGGTCCCAGGTGGTAGGGGTGCTCCCAGTACAAGTGGAGCAGTCAGCTCAGGGCGAACCTAGGAAGGAAAAGGACCCGACACCGTACAAGCTGCCTGAGAAGCTTCCAGCTCCAGCCACATCAGTGTCCTTGAGCAGAGAGTGGCTGGCCATGCCAGGCCGCTCTTCCTGGAACCATGGCTCCTTCCTTGCCTCTCTCCCTCCAGAGATTTTTTTTTTATAGTCATTTCTTAAAAAAAAAAAAAAAAAAAAGGTCAGAGCTCCTATGCTGGGCATGGTGGGGCACACTGTAATCTCAGTATTTGGGAGGCTAAAACAGGAGGATCTCAGTTTGAAGGACAGCATGCGGTAACTTAGTAAGACACTGTTCCAATTTTGGGGGGTTTGTTTTTGGGGTTTTTGGTTTGTTTGTTTTTTTGTTTTTTAGTGGTACTGAGGGTGGAATCCAGGGGCTTTATACCTCTGGGCTATACTCCCAGACCTATTTTATTTATTTATTTATTTATTTATTTATTTATTTATTTTGCGGGTCTGGGGATGGAACCCAGGAACATTTGACCTCTGAGCTACACTCCCTGCCCTATTTTTTATTCTTTATTTTGAAACAGGGTCTCACTAAGTTGCGGAGGGCCTCACTAAGTAGCTGAGGCAGTCCACAAACCGTGATCCTCCGGTGTCAGCTTCAAGAATGCTGGGATTACAAGCATGTACCACCACACCTGGCTCCTGTTTTATATTTTATTTGGAAACAGGGCCTCACTAAGTTGCTGAGAGCTTCACTAAGTAGCTGAGGCTGGCTTCGAACCTGTGCAATCCTCCTGTCTCAGCCTCCCAAGCACGGGGATTACAAGCGTGCGCCACCACACCTGGCTCCAATTTGTTTTTTGTTTTTGTTTTTGTTTTTTGTTTTTTGTTGTTTTTGGTTTTGTTTTTGTTTTAGCAGTACTGGGGTTCCTGGCAGCCCTTCAACCTCCGGGCTACACTCCCAGACCTATTTTATACTTTTTTATTTGGAAACAGAGTCTCTTAAACCAGCGCGGCGCGACCCTCCTGTCTCTGCCTCCCAAGCGCGGGGATTACAAGCATGCGCCACCACGCCCGGCTCCAATTTGTTTTAAAAAAATAAAAAGGTCTGGAGGTATAGTTCAGGGGTAGAATGACCCTAGGTTCAATCTCCAGTGCAAAAAAAAAAAAAAAAAAAGCCAAACTTTCCAGAGAATACTATTGCTAAGTTGTGCCATAATACCCAAAGGTACTCCATCTCTCTTTCTGCCTAAGTCCCCTGTGCCCTCAAATGCATTCCTGGAGGGAAAACTGTGGCTGTTCTGTGGGGCCTCTGGTCAGGATCAATCCCAGGGCTGGCCTGGAGCCAGGAGAGTGAGCCACTCCTACATCTCACCTAAAAAGTCCTGTTCTTCCAGCCTAAGGAGAGCCCTGGAGAATTCAGCAATACCTCTGAGCACTGAGTCCACAGACCTCTGCTCCAGCATAGACTTGTAGGGCTATGACCACCTCCCTTCTCTAGCTCTGCTTCCCAGGCAAGTTGCTCCACCTTCCAGGCCTCCCTGCCTCCCATCAGCCCACTTCCCTCAGCCCCTGAAGGAGGATGGAGGCGCAACAGTACATATATTTATGTTAAGTGAGTAGGAAGGGAAGACAGGTGGGCAATGTTGTCCCGCTTTTCCCCGTGTCTCCGATGCACAGATTTGCATTAAAGGTGCAACATCTAGAATTGAAACAGCGTGCACTTGAGGGAAAAGTCAGCTGAGGTGAACCTGCTAGACTATTAGAGGCTGTCATCAGTGACTTGTTCATTGTTCTCTGGGGCCACAACGAGGCATCTTTGTCATAAAGCAGAGCTTTGAATTCACAGAAGAGGTAGACCAAGAATAGAGAATCAGCCGTCTTGCTCCCCGGCAGCGCGACAACTTGCCTTCTGGAAAGATCGGCCTTGCTATCGCACAGACCCAGCCTCACCGCTCACACTCGGAGTTTCCGAAGCTGCAGTGGGCCTGGCCACAGTCCTGATCTAACTGAGGTCCTGCCACCCAGGATTGTTTTTAATGAGTTTTCATATTTATCCTATCTTACATCCTAGGACAAAACATTTCCTACATTTGCCTTTTCCAGATGAAATGGGCCTTCTTGTTTGCTTGCCTGCCCTTTCTGTTTTATAGTTGCTAGTTTGTTTCCTTGGTCCTCCTCGTTGAGCTTTATCTTTCTTTAGTGGTCATCTTCTGATCTCTTTATCTGGTGATGCGTTCCTTGGAGTCCCATCTGTAAATCATGTTGGTCTCCATTGCTCGACCTTTCTAAAAGCACCCCAATCTTTATTTCCCTTAAGATAGCCCAATTGGGGTCAGTATTATATTGGGGCCCAACTAAGTACAAATAATAGCTGGGTGTGGGGGCGCACGCTTGTAATCCCAGTATGTGAAGGCTGAGATGGGAAAATCGCAGGTTTGTGGTTAGCCTCAGCAACTTAGGCCCTCTGCAACTTAATGAGACCCTGTTTGAAAATAAGATAGGGCTGGGGGTGTAGCTCAGAGGTTGAATGCCCCTGGGTTCAATCCTTCAATCCTCAGTCACACACACACACACACACACACACACACACACACACACACACACACTACAAATTATCCAGCTATTTTACAGGGCCTAGCACTAAGGGGGGGAAAAAAAAACTTGTGTACAAATCATGGCTAATCACAATTCACTCCCACTACCAAGAGCCATGAAATTCCACAGAGCTGGGAGTTGAGGTGGCTTCAAGTAATCAGTACAACTGACACATCTGGCAGATAAGTGAAGAAGCCTACCTCTGCCCTCCCTGTGGAGAGTACCCTACAGTGCCATCCGCGGAACCACTGCCGCAGCCTCACCTAACACGCTTCATGTTCACCTGGGGCCACCAGCACCTGATAGGGTTGTAGCAGAAAAGACACTTCTTTGAAGTAAAAACCAGGAAGTCTTTTATCACTTCCCCAGCCCTGCAGACTCAGTCACATGTCAAAAAGATAATGAATATGTGCATCAGCAATGTACTCTGTTCATTTATTTTTGACAAGTGAGCTGGTGACAGTGCCCCCATGCATGCTAATAAAATATACAGGAGCCACACTTGTAAAGTCTTTGAAATACAAGGCTTCATGCTAGTCCTCCACTATTAAATCTTTGCTGGGAAATGGGGTAATCAGACTGCTGGGACTCTTGAAAGTGATTACGTTTGAAGATTAGTGCCATTCTTTCATACATAGGCTATGGATTCAGACAGCACATGGCTTTGATAGAGTATATCCCAGCTCATAGTAGCTAGATAATTAATATCCTCTGTGTTGCAGGGAGATCAAGCCTCAAAGACTGTGGGACTGGGAAGCTAACAAAATAGGGTTCTTCTGGTGTCTGGACCACAGGGAGTTGGAGGTTTAGGTGTCAAAGAGGAGTCATCTTCTCTTGGTCCCATCTAGGCCATGATGGGGAGAGGAAACATCTGTACTATCTCTGCTTGAGACTTAAGGCCCTAGGCCCCAAGTCACCTTAGGCAATATAAGGTGGTTGCACACATCAATCCAGGCCTCACTGACCATGAACAACACAGGGATCCTCAGATCATGGTCACCTCTCTGGAATACCATCTTCTACTGCAGGGTTAGGAGCACAGTAGGGTTTTCCCATGTTTGGTCCCATCCTTCCTGCAAATCTCATCATGAATCTTGCTTGATTTTGCGGGTGAGTAGTGCTGGGGATCAAACCCACATGCTAGGCAAGCACTCTGCCGCTGAGCTACCCCCAGCCTTCTGGCTTGACTTTGAAAGACATCCTCTCTCCTTCCTGTAGACCTTCATGGTTGAGGGGGGAAAGGCTGACATATCTCCCCCTCTGCTGGTATACTGATCATGTCATCTTATTCCTGCACTGTTAAAGGGTTCTAAAAGGGAAATGAGCCCAGGTTAGAACCTCTAATCCAAACCCACTCTTCCCTTCCTCAGCCCACCTGTGTGGACACATAGACAGTGTTCAGGTCTCCTTTGCTGACGAGTCCTCCTGACTGCTCCTGCTTGCCCCTGGATGGCTACCTCTGGCTTGGCCACCAAGGCTGCAGCTTGGAGCTCTTTCAGATCCTGTGCACAGCCATTTCTGACTCTGCCCTTTCCCAGCTCTGTGTGTGTGTGTGTATGTGTGCGCGTGTGTGTGTGTGTGACGCTTGTGTGCATGTGTGTGTGTCCATGTCTCCTGTGCTGACTCCCTGCTGTCCACTAACTCCTCTTCTAACCCATCCGCCAGCCCCCGATGAGCAGTCCATATGGAACGTCACGGTGCTCCCCAACAGTAAATGGGCCAACATCACCTGGAAGCACAATTTCGGGCCCGGAACTGACTTTGTGGTTGAGTACATCGACAGTAAGCATTGCTATGTGGGGTGGCGGCGGCGGTGGCAGAGCGTAGTGCTAGATGCCATTAAAGAGGTCCTGTGGACTCCCCCAGGCTCAGGGAGCCCTGTTAGGCTGGCTTAATTATAGCTTAATGAAATCGATGTGCACTCAGGCAGCAGAGGGGTGGGAAGAGCAGGTTCCAGGAAAAGGAAGAGGACGCAGAAGCCATTAGTGGAGGCCCAAGTTGTATGCTCTGTGGCAGGCCTGCACGGGCCCCTCATCCATTTCCTGCCCAGAATAAGGCTCTGCACAGCCCCCAGTGAGCCACAGCTCACCTCTCTATTGATCTCCATAGCAGACTCTGAGCATCCTGATATTTCTACTAGACCAGCTTACAGGCTTGGGCCACAGCTGTGCTTTCCTCACAGAATGAACCTCCGTTGGAGACACAGGCCAGAGTCCCATGTCCTACAGGCCTGGTTCCTTGAGCTGAGCCATTTACTCTTTGCCAGATCCGGGGACCCAGGGTACAGATTGGTTAGACTGCAGAGTGTGGCGAAGACATGTGCCTTCTCTAAGAAAGCCCCATTCCTGTGGGGTTATGCCCACCACCTTGGCCTGGCCAGCATGTGTTCTAAGCGCTTTAACCACTAACCCAGCCTAACCCGCCTAGGCTAGCCCACCTGGAGCTATCTCGGGAGGCGGGGATGGTTCACCACCACAGGATCTGGAATCCCTGGTTCGGTTTAGACCTTTTCGGCTTACCACCACCACCACTTGCCTACAGCCCAGGGCATAGGCCCATGCTTTTCATGATAATCTGAATTCGCCATATGGTAGGAAGTGAATGGTGAAACCAGGAGTGGGCACCACAGAGCATAGTCTTGCCTCAGCTCCAGTAACTGCCAGGGATGCTAACTGGCTCTCGGGCTCTCACCAGGAAGAGCTCACCTGGGAAGTTAATTGCTTCCAGGGCAGCAGAGCATCAGCTGACAAACAGAGTTTAAGGAAGTATGTCCTGGTATGTTTAGTGCTAAGACAGTGTTGCAAAAGGAGAGCTTTAAGAGAGAGAAGAGAACTGGGTCCTCAGCCAAAGGTGCGTTGTCTAAGGGAGTTAGAGTTGCATGAATGGGCATCGGGGAGCTGCCTGGTAACCTGGTCTGTACAGTGGACCTGGGCCCGCGGGACCCTCCTCCCTGCCTCTGCCCTTTCTACCTTTTGACAGGCAATCAGGAACCCAAGCACTATCTTTCCAGCTCCTGGAACCTGATTCCAGGCTGACCAAGATTTCTGTTCCCCAGGCAACCATACGAAAAAAACTGTCCCTGTTAAGGCACAGGCCCAGCCTATACAGCTGACAGACCTCTATCCTGGGATGACGTACACATTGCGGGTTTATTCCCGGGACAACGAGGGCATCAGCAGTACCATCATCACCTTTATGACCAGTACAGGTGAGAGGGGATCTGGCCTGGCCATCCCCCGCAAGCATGAGGCATTTCATCCTCATCCTCAGCTCCGGCTTGTCTTTTCTCCCGGGGAGGAAGACCCATCTCCACCCCATTCCCCACCTTGCATGGTGTGCCTGAGTTCCCCAGGAAGCTGGAGGAGCCAGATGTGCATGCACAGTGGAGAGCAAACTGTGATTCTGAGCCTGTGGGGCTGAGCGGGGGATCAGAAAGAAACAAAGGATTGTATAATGAGGACAGGACCACTTGGTCCCCCTGCTAAGCCTGAAACAAAAGGGCTTGGTGCACGTGCAAACTTGGTCCCTGCCTGTGGGTCTGGGGGCTGCTGGAGAGTCACGCCGCCGGCCAGGCAGCTCAGGAGCTTGCTTCCTCCAGATGGGACTAGGGATAGCACCACTCCAGGTTCTTAATCCAAGATCTCTCCAGGAACCCGCCAGGGCTCCTCATGTATGTCACCGCCTTGCTACAGTTATCTGTTGTGAGACATTCCAGTGTGTGCCACCGCTCGTTTAGGACTTTGTTTCTTATTTAATTTCTGTCCCAATTTTGTCTTGCCCAAGAGTAGATGAGCTTTGTAGCACTAGGAGAGGGGACGACTTTCTGCTCTATAGAGGCTTCGGCTGTGGACAGAGAAGCGTCTTCATTGTGTCAAATAAAGAGGGGGACTGGGGCTCAGGAGAGGGAATGAGGCTCAGAAATCTCTGTGCTGGTGGGGGTACTTGGAGACCTGCCTGAGTGTTTGTGTATAGCTTTGCAATCAGCCAGAGGGGCTGGCCAAGTGGCCTGTATGCTAAGCCCTGGGGCTAAGGGTGAGGGTGAGGGTGGGGGGAAAGAGATTAGGAGAAAAAAGCATCAGTCCCTGCCTCTTGGGATGTCCTAATCAGATGCAGCTTATTAAATGCATAGGATTGGGGAGGCACAATGATTTGTATGAATTTCTGAATGTTGACTTGAATATTCATGACTCTTCCCGTGCCTGGCCTGGTGAGGCTGATCCTGGTAGCTTGTATCTTGGGAGCCACTGCCCATCTGTACAGCTGTCTAAATGCACCCCTTCCAGCCTGTTCCCTCCTATCCATCCTCCTCCCCCCTGGGGTGCCTCTGCCTGTCCTGCACATTTCCATGTCAGTAAGACTCAGGCAGTCTGGCTCCCTGCTTGGGGCTAGCCAGGCCAACTCTGGCGGGATGAGTGAGTGAGCAGCTAGGCCGTCCTGTTACAAGGGAGCCAGGCAACTGGACAGTTGACCAAGTAGAGCAGGTGGCCGGACCCCGACCTCGTTGGGATCCCAAGCTCTCACTCACCAGTGCATGCCGTTGGTTTTTATTTCATGACAAACTTGAGTCCAGCACAGGACTGGAAGCACAGATGATACTTGGAGATAGAGACCCATCTCTGGGAATGCTTCGAAAGCCAGCGCAGCAGCCTGCTTCAGAGATCTGCCTCTCCAGGTGCTAAGCCCTGCAGCTATAGGCAAGGGTTAGGGAGAGAAAGCCAGAGAGAAAAAGACTCATTCCTGTCTTCAGTGATGTCCTAATCTGCTCAGAGGTATTGCAGGCAGTGCAGAAAAAGAAATAACAGTGCCGAGGAGGCACCCGACACTGATTAAGTCTTCCTAGGCCCTCCCCAGTGCAAGCCAGAGAAGGCAAGCTTAGGAGCCTACCTTTGAGTTCACATAGCTGACTTACCTCCCAGGTTCTCTGGAAATTACAATGTGCAAACCACAGGGGGTAAGAAAATATTTTCACTTTATGAAGTCATGTGTGCCTGCTAGCCTGTGTCTACATCCTTTAAAAATACTTCCCCTGGGCCTGATGGGGTGGCGCACACTTGTAATCCCAGTAGTAGTTGAGAGGCTGAGACAGGAAGATTGAAGATTCAAGGACAGCCTCAGCAACTCAACTCAATGAGGCCCCTAAAACTCTAGTGAAACCCTGTTTTAAATAAATAAATAAATAAATAAATAAATAAATAGGGTTAGGGGTGTAGCTCCGAGGTAGAATGCTCCTGGGTTCAATTCCTGTTACCAAAAAACAAAACAAAACAAAACAAAACTATTTCCTGTGGGTGAACTCCAGAGCCAAGCCTACACAATCCCCAGATCCCTGGGTTTCATTGAAGTGAGTCTGTGAGGATCCCTGGGCCCCAACCCCTGGTCATTTAGGCATCCACAGGTCACCATATTGGCCCACAGACTCAACATGCTGTAGTGGGTCTGGAAGGAAATGGAAAGAAACCACTGGGAAAGCTCACAGGCTCTTACTCTTACCAAAGGACCCCACTGGGAAGGTCATCACTTCCCGTGTCTTTTAAAGCCAAAGAGACCCGAGGGGCTCCAAGCAGAAACCTTGGACTCTCGGAGAGCCGACCACTTGCACTGCTGGACAGGTGACAGCCTGGGGGAAGGGAGCAGCCCGGGAAGACCTGCTCACACCTCAGGAAGGCGGGCAGCGGCCGCTGGATGGGTGAGATGGGTGTGGAGAGGCCGAAACATGCCCAGGTGAGAAGAGTCAAGCCACAGGCCATATGTTATGTCTGTTGCTCTAGCCCTCTTCCTACAATACAGTTCTGCTAGCTTTGAGTGGCTGGTCTGTCTTCTGGGACCAAACCAAATACCTCCCCTCCGCCCCCATTAGACACAGGAGCTGGAGGAACTGCCTGCTGGGCAGGTGAATTCCCGCTTCCGGATGGGCTGTAGGAAGTGGTGTGGAAGGCTGGCGATGCTCAGGCTTGTGGAACTCACTGACAGGTGTTTGGGCCTGTGCTTGCTGAGCCCGAGGGCCAGGATGAGAGGATGCTGTTCCAGCTCCTGCCACTTCCTGCTGAAGGGGGTGGGTGCAAATGCACCGGGTGTTTGAGTGTTGATAACACTGGGCCTATTAGGAATTTAAAACCCAGTTTAGCAGATCGATTGAGTATAGTGTCGGCAGCCAAATGGCATTTTCCTGGAGCCTTGCTAAAAATCCTTCCTCTCAGAATGCAAGTTGCGGGGTCACATTCTAAGTGAGGCCATTGCATCCTAAGTTTCTTCTGGTTCTTGAGAAACTAACCCGCTTTGATGGGATGTGGTTGGCTCCACCATACTCCATATCGTGTGTGTGTGTGTGTGTGTGTGTGTGTGTGTGTGTGTGTTACTGGGGATTGAACCCTGGGGCATTCTACCTCCGAGCTCTACCCCCAGCCATATCTATTTTATTTTTTATTTTGAAACAGGGTCTTGCTAGGTTGCTGAGGCTGTCCTCCAACCTGTAACCCTCCTGCCTCAGCCTCCCTAGTACTGGCATTACAGGCATGTATCAACATGCCAGCTCCCCACTTGATTCTAAACAGCCTTCATGTCCCAACTTCCCTGGAAATTCTTTTGCCTTTTCACTAAAGCATCTGAACGTCATCAGGAATGGAAAGCTGCATTTGCTTTCTAAATTGCCCATGTAGCCATCAAAGGAATGTCATGGAGATGGCTGCCAGAGTATGAGAATGGGCACCAGGAAGGTGGTGGTGCACATGAGGTGCTGCAGACTTGCAAACCAGCTTCTCCTCAAAAGATAGACACCGCCGTCCAAATGCAAATGAAACCACTGCCCCAGAGCGTTCAGATGTGGCGTGTGGACAAGTCAGTATGCATGTGACCCCTGGGTGATAATCAGAGATCAAACTTAGAACAGGACCCCCCAGGTTAGCCACGTGGCACTAGGATTAGATGGATTTGTTGTCACTGCTACTTGTTATATCACTGCATTGTGGTAAGTACTAGGGGGCTCAAGAAGATCCCCTGTTCTCAAGACTTTGATAGTACAATTGGAAACCAGGACCCAGGAAACAGAACAATTGAAGGTTACATTTGTGTGGAATGATTGAAAGCAAAATCATCCCAGAGGTGGTGTGAGCTGGAGCGGTCGTGGGTTCAGGAAGTGTGGAAAGGTGGTGAGCAGGCGGGTGACGGTCCAGGCTCTCTTGGATAGGGTGGGAAAGAGGGACCGAGCGGCAGACAGTGGAGAACCCCGAAGGCCAGGCTGAGGCGCCGGACCAGTGTGAAGAAGGGGCTTTCCTCCATAGCATACAGAGATCAGAATAGTCACGAGCCATGTGTTTCCGGGACTTGCAGCCAGGGCTGTGCTGGGCTGTGGAGCCCAGAGACACAGAAGCACTTACTTGTCCTTTTATGAGAGTCTTCCTGGCACAGTGCCCTTGGCGAGGCATAACCACAGCCTCTGCCCCCAAGAAGAGCGAAGGATGGGCTTGTACCCTGATATCTGCCCACAGATGCCACATCTTGAGTACCCGGAACACAGTCAGGCCCTGGAGCCTGGGCCATCCAGTGCCTCTCGGGGAGGTGCCTTGGCTTCTGTTGTCCTGCTATGCCTCGCTGTTCTAGGCTGGGCTGTCCCCAGGGCTGCTCTGGGTGTGTTCCGTTCCTTTGATTCTCCCCGCCTCATGTCTCATTTTCCCTAACAGGCTAAATCCAAGAACAGTCCCTTTTGTTCGCTAGTCCATAGGAAGGAGGAGCACGAGGGAGTCCTGAGCACACACCCTCCCAAACCTGAACCCTGAGCATCAGATGATTCCTGGATCTTGTCTTTAGGCCTACCCGTGTACCCTTCAAACCACAGGGGATCACTGTGACCAGGCCTCCAGGCATGGTCAGAGGCGACCGCACTGTCACAGCAGCAGAGAGAGGACAGGGACCACAGGGGCATCTCCCTGTGTAGCCAGGAGCGAGCCTGTCTGGGGATACCTGGGCCAGGATCATCTTTGCTGTCAGGGAAGCCACAATCCAACTGGGGAGATGTGGAAAGGTACTGACAAACTGTTCCTCCTCCTTGCCAAGGAGTCACTGCCTAGAAGCCTGTTGCCTTTGGGCCATGCTCTGCGCCTGCGCCGGCCTGCCAGGTATTCCTATAGCAGGTGCATGCAGTGTGACCACAGCCCCGCTGCCATGGGCCGCAGGCAGGACCTCATGGGAAGTCACCTCTGTGGGCAATCCCCGGCCTTAGTCCCCACCAGGCTGTAGCAAGAATCCCACTCCTCATCCTCAGGAAACCTCCCTTCTTCCCGAAGGACCTGCTGGGCCTTCTGCTGCTTCTCTGCTCCCTGCACCTCTTTCTTTTGCCTCTTTTTTCATCTTTTGACCTTGGCTCTTTAACCGTTTTCTTTTTATCCCTTTAGCGGGGTAGTTTGGGCCCAAGGTAGCGTTAGGCTTCTGGAGGAACTTCCCCGTGGAATAGCTGCGCTCCTCCCACGTCCTCCCCTCCTCCCCACGCAATCACTCACGGCTTTGCCCCCTGCCCTCCCTCCAGCTTACACCAACAACCAGGCGGACATTGCCACCCAGGGCTGGTTCATCGGGCTCATGTGCGCCATCGCCCTCCTGGTGCTGATCCTGCTCATCGTGTGCTTCATCAAACGGAGCCGCGGCGGCAAGTACCCAGGTGAGGCTGTGGGGAGGCCAGGCGAACAAGGCACCCAGGGCCCCAGGCAGATCCGGAGCCTCTGCACACCTCTCCTCCAAGCGTGGGACGCCGGTCCTCAGGCCCACTGGGTGCATCTTAGTCAACTCCAGCAAGCCCTTGAGTTGATAAAGTGCACAGAGGTGGGCGGCTGGCGCTGTCCAGGCAGATCCAGAGAGGGGATAGAGAGGACTCTGGCTTCTGCTGAGAATGCCCTTCCCTCCCCTTGACTCATTACTCATCTGCCCAGCTAATTGACATTCTTTTTTTCAGCCTGAATCTCATCAGGACCCTGCATCCCAGGGAAGGGGGAAGAGAGAGAGGGGCATTTTAGAGAAAATGGGGAGGAAAGGGGCACGCCCATTAGAGGCTGTGGAGGTGGACCTTCAGTGGGACAAGGAGTAATCGAGTAATCACAGACACTCTTAATGGAGGATCAGCAGCCTCTGGGTGGAGCTGGGAGGGCTCGGGGTGGGGTGCTCTTAAAGAGCTGTGGGCTTCCCTAAAGCCCCACAGAGGCAGTTCTCCTCCAGCCCAGACAAACCAAGGTTGAGGACAAGGACCCCTGGCATTCTTGTTTCTGAAAATGTGATTGTTTTTCACATGGGCTAGAGAGCCATCTGTCTGTGAAGGGTGGGTAGGGTGACAGGGGACAGGGTAATGGATAACACTAAGGACAAAATTCCTGCTGGACTGCAGGCCGAGATTGCCCCCTGACCCAAAGCCCCATCGCAGACACACCCACAGTCCCCAGATGCTGCCTTCCCCTCAGCCGGGGCCACCAAAGCTCAGTGCAAAAGAAGGGAGAGGAGACTCTGTTTTGTATTCATCTTCCTGTCTCATATCCTCGGACCCTTGCATCCTGAGGTTATACCTCTCCTTATGTGAGGAAGGGCAGGCAATGGCAGTTCCCTACTGCTGAGGGCACCAGGATGCTGAGGGAAAGAAGAAAGATGTTCCTTCGTAGCACTGCAGCTGGCTCTGAGAGCGCAGCCACAGCACCGCAGGCTGATGTGTACACTCCCCAGAGGAGGCAGAGGGAAAGAGCTCCCTTTTGAGAGCACGTCCATCCACAGGTGTAGGGAGCGTCCTCCTTGCCCAAAGCACTCTAGCAGCTTGAGAGAAACACAGTGTCCTCCACCCTCAGGAAGGAGAGAACCAGTGTTCTGCTATGGGCCCAGAAAATGTGCACAAATAATTATAAGACCAAACCAAATAAGAAAGGTGTAAACCATTGGGGTGTTTGCCTCTGTAAGGGATTAAATTTCTGGTGTCTTGGGAAGACCTTGTAGAGAGCTGGGTGTGGAATTGGGTGGGAGTTGTCAATAATAATATAAAGAAACCCTCGGGGAGGAAGAGGAGGCAGAATCAACTGGGCAAGTGACTGAGTTGGGGAAGGAAAATGAGGGAGGCACTGATGACACCTGGTTAAAAGGGAGAGTGTCATCAAGCCAGGGTGGCGTCTTCAGGCTGTACAGACACAAGAGCCCTGGAGAGCAGAGGCGTGCTTCTTACTCATCCATCTGTGTCCTCTCTTATTGACCAAGTACGAGAAAAGAAGGATGTTCCCCTGGGCCCAGAAGACCCCAAAGAAGAGGATGGCTCCTTTGACTACAGGTGTGTGATCCCCTTCCTCCCATCCAGCAGCCGACCTTTCTGCCTGGAGGCAGCCCCCTGGCCTCAGAGCAGTTTGGCAGGGCCACAAGGTATCTGTGTCCTCACCTACTGGGCTGGCTCCTCTGCCTCCCTGGCAGTGTCCTGGCAGAAAGCATGTGCTAGAGAGGCTGTGCTTCCCAGTCTTACCAGACAAGGCTGCTCCCCCAACGTACACATTCATTCGCTCATTTGCACAAATCAAATGTGCAGAGCGCCTTGTTTGCATCTCTCTACCATTTTACTCTGAAAACGAACCAACCCTGGGCCCTTATGCTGTAAAATGAGCTCGGCTAGCAGGATCCCTTTCTGCCTACAGCCCACCATAACCCCAAAGATAAAAATCAAGGAAGGTTGTATATGTGGAGTGATTTGGGTGAGGGGCAGGGATTCTAGGCCCTTTTCTCAGGAACCTGGTGATATCTCTGAGCTCTAGGCTAGAATAGGCCTGGTAGGGGTACCTGGTCCACAGCTCTGTGCCCCAGATAGAGAGCTAAGGCCCACCCTGGGAAGCGACTTGCCCCAACTCCCACGCTCACCACCCAGCTAGCACGGCTGCACTACAGATCTGAGCATGCCTTTGCATCTGGGCCTGACCAAGTTGTCAACTGTTCACTTGGACAGCAAGTATATTTTGAGCTCAAGAATGATACAGATGATTGCCCATACCATAAAAAAAAAAAAAAATCCTTGCCGGGAATGAGTGCTTGGGAGACTTAAACAGGAGGATCATAGGTTCAAGGCCAACTTCAGCAATTTAGTGAGATTCTCAGCAACCTAGTGAGATTCTGTTTCCAAACAAAAAAAAGGGGGGAGGTTTCAAAAAAAAAAAAGTATGCGCGCGCACACACACACACACACACACACACACACACACACACTCAAGTAGGAATGATGCAGGGTGGGTTATGGAATCTCATTCTCAGACCAAGTGAGATGAGAAAATGTGTGATCAGAACCTTCCTTCCGCTGGGCATGGTGGCGCACGCTTGTAATCCCCGCGCTTGGGAGGCTGAGACAAGAGGATGGCACCTGTTTCCAAATAAAATATAAAATGGG
Source organism: Muscardinus avellanarius (assembly GCF_963383645.1). Lineage (NCBI taxonomy): Eukaryota > Metazoa > Chordata > Mammalia > Rodentia > Gliridae > Muscardinus > Muscardinus avellanarius. The sequence goes on along the minus strand of NC_137793.1, from coordinate 85,195,418 downwards.
TCTGGGAGTATAGCCTGGAAGTAGAAAGCCTCTGGGTTCCACTCCCCGGTACCACAAAAAAAAAAAAAACCTTCCTTCCCCACCTGCACTCAGTTACTAACAGGTCACCCCTGTTCTCGGTGGACCTCTCTTTATTCTTTCTGAGCCTCTGCCTCTCTGCCCATCAGCAGCCTGGTGAGGATGATCAGACCAATGGGTGGCAGAGCTCCTGCTCACACAGGAGCCTGTCTGACAGCTCATGGACCATGACCATCCATCCAGTCCCAACATCCCCATGAGGCTCCCAAAAGGGCAAGCACAAGAGGCCTCTCCCCTTCTTCCCAGACTGGCCTCAGCTTGCCTGCCAGAACCCAACTTCCCATGGGCTGGCCTTCAGTCCCAAAGACCATAGGGTTTTTTCTCCCCCAGACCTTCAGTGAAGTTAGAGAGGAGGGAGGAGAAAGGGCAGGCGACCCATGTGAGAAGCTGCTTCCATATGCACCTCTCCTTCTCCCCAAAATACCTGCCCCCTGCTCCCCAACCGAGGCCAGCTATACATACACAGGAATTTGCCCTGGCCAGCACCCCACACACCCCGACTTGCATGCACACACCCCCATACACACACCCCTCAGTTTGGGCTCTGTGAGCATCCTAGAAACCTGATTTGCATGAATCAAGAGTTCTAAACTGGAAAAGACTAAAATTAGTAAGTCAGAGGAAGAACTAAGTTTCTATGGGCACGGCCTGGAAGCAAGGAAGGGCGGCTGGCCCTCCTCCATCCTGTGGCTGAGTTGCTGCACTCCTCTCTGATGGAGATCTCTGCCACCTCCCTCATGTCTGTGCTCCCGGACCTTGAAGGTCCCCGGGGGGCCATGCTGACAGGTGGCTAGACCAGGGCCAGCTTTTTGTTCAAGTTTTCTTAGGCAAGGCCTATTCTCGGAAACTTCCATCCCTTCTCTGCTGGGCCACCTCTGGGCAGTGCTTGTGTTTAGCAGAGGTGTCCAGCCTGGGCAGGAATTCCCGCAATTGTATAGCACAGTCCTCGTGCCCTGTAGTGGGGCAGAGGACCCTGGAGAAGACTGACAAGTGGGTGAGGAGCCCAGCAACTAGAATCTGCCACTTCCTGCACTGACTCCCTGCAGCCCTGGAGACCCGCTTGCCTCACACTCTGGCAGAGAATGGGTTAACAGGCCGCCTTCGCAGGAACGGGCTAATGACCTCCCATCTACTGATACTCGGCTTGCCGGAGGCCTTCCTCACAGCTGCCTCTGCCCAACACTGCTATTAGAACGCACTGCCTGCTGTAATTGTAACTCAGCCCATTGTTTTCCCCATGCCTAGGAAGGACTGAGAGTGGGCTGGGAGCTGGGGAGGGTACATGCTGTGTATATGCTCAGACTGCCTGGCACCGCTGTGGTCCCCCCTGCCAGGCCCCAGAACCCCTGCTGCTGCTCAGCCATGCCTCCCTGGGAGCCTGGCTCACCTCTGAAGTGCAGCGCCTGGTTCCCCCCTGAGCCTAAAGGGCAGAGTGAGTTTCCTAGCCAGGCAAGGGACACAGTTCTGGGAAAAAGTGGGCCAAGAGCAGCCATCCAGCCTGGGCATCTGTGCCCAGTGGGCCAGTGCTCCTTTACCCACCAGCCTCCCAGTTCTCTCCACCCAGGAGGAGGTTAAGGACAAGATCCAGTGGGGCCTCCAAGGGAGCTGGCAGGACCCTCCGAGCCTAGCTATGTCTCCTCAAGGTTGCCAGCCTCATGTGCTTCTCCGTAGCCCCTCTCCCACCACCCGCCTCCTTTACATGCTAGGCCCAAAGCAATAGCACCTGTTTGCCGATGAATCAGAAATCAGAGAGACGTAGCCTGAGACTGGCCAGTGGAGAAGCCTGTTCCTTAGGCCCTCACCTTTTTTCCTGGGCAGTTTTACCCTAGATCAAGGGTCACAGAAGGACTGCCTTCCATAGATAGGCAATGGCTGGGTCACAGAGCCGCAGGGTGACCCACTTGAACTATCCGGACCCTTGCCATCCCGCTTGTCTCATAGCTGTGGCTCTGCCTCCTTGGGGTAGTCATTCTCCACCTGCTCCCACAGGGACAGTGCCCTGTCTCATGGGAAGTACGCACACCAGGAGTCCAGAAGCATGGGCTCCAGTCCCTGCTCCACACCAGCGCCACCTTACCCCAAGAACGACGCTGGTTCTCGCTAGGTCATAGTTCTCCTTTTGTGGAACCTGCAGGACAGAGAGGATGTGTACTCGATGACCTCCAGGGTCCCCTCCTGTCAGCTGTGAAAGGCACATTCTTGGCAAGAAGCCAGCTGCAGCTGGGCATGTTGGCACATGCCGATAATCCCAGTACTTAAGAGGCTGAGACAGGAGAATTGCAGGTTCGAGGCCAGCCTCAGCAACTTAGTGAGACCCTCAGTAATTTAGTGAGTTTATGTTTCAAAATTAAAAATGGGGTGGGAATGTAGATTAGAGGTAAAATGTCCATGGGTTCAATATCCAGCACCAAAAAAAAAAAAAAATTGAGCCACCCTATTCCACTCCACCCAGTCAAATTGGGCGGTGCTGGACCCGGGCAGGCCCTAACTCTCTGTCTCTCTCTGGCCAGTGATGAGGACAACAAGCCCCTGCAGGGCAGCCAGACATCTCTGGATGGCACCATCAAACAGCAGGAGAGTGACGACAGCCTGGTGGACTATGGCGAGGGCGGCGAGGGGCAGTTCAATGAAGATGGCTCCTTCATCGGCCAGTACACAGTCAAAAAGGACAAGGACGAAACAGAGGGCAACGAAAGCTCAGAAGCCACGTCACCTGTCAATGCTATCTATTCTTTGGCCTAACAGAGCCCACCTGGCACAGCCACTACTTTGCAAGTGGGAGGAGGGGGAGGACCGCAGACCTACCACGAAGCCACCACCACCGTCAGGGACAAGGGCACAACACAGGGGTCTGCCAAGCTGTGACGACCAGCTTCCACCCAGCCACCCACAAGCCCCCTTCCAGTGACCCCAAACCGCCAGTATGGGAGAGCTGGAGATGTGACTGAGTTCACTGGAGGGAACCCTGGGCCCTTGCCCCGCCTCGCAGCTGCCCTGAGCATCCCACCACTCTGCCCGCCCTTGACCTCCGCATACACTCACCCGTTTCTGTGGGTTACAGGATTTTTTATTGTCTTTATTTTTGCTCTGTGCATATTCCAAACCTCCAGTCCCTATGTCTCCATTTTCTTTTTCTTCTGAAGATGTGTCCCTGGTAAAGAAAGAATAGGTAGATGTTCCCCCCTGGGAAACCGCAAAGATAGGCAAAAGGGATTGATCTGTAACAGAAAGTAAAGAAAAGCCGTAGTATTCAAACTGCCGCCAGGCCAATGTTTCCGAAGGATGCCTTTCTCGCCATATGCCTCCCCTTGCTCCCAACCCATCTGCCTCGGCCTTGTCAGTTGCTGAGCTGGGCTTGGCTCCTTCCTGGAAAATGACAGTATTTTTGGCAGGGAAAGGGTGGGCAGCCTCCTTGCCTCTCTCTGGTTCAGTTGGGAGATGAATTTACCTCTTGCGCCTCCTTCTTACCCCGCCCCGGCCTTGGAAGTGTCCAAGAATGAGCTGCACCGACTCTGAAGAAGTTTGAGGAACAGAAGCGGGCACTGATGGGAAGGACTTTAGCTGAAGTGGCCGGACCTCAGCCAACCTGTCTAGTCAGGGCTCTGGTGTCTTGAGAACTGTGTGCACCTCTGTGAAGAAGCAAAGGGCTGGGTTTGGACTCCTTCCATCCCCGTTGATGAAAAGCAGGTTGTAGAAAAGAGGACCGCACCCAGGATGTCCAGAGAAGAGGACATCTGCCCACCTGGCCAGGGTCTACGCTGCTATCCTCAGGAGATAGAACCTGCCACACAGAAGCCTTGCTGGCGTGTTTGGGGGTGCAAAGCCCTGCTCCCCTTCCATCTCTAGCAGATATCCTCTCCTTGATCAATTCTGTATGACACTGAGACTTGCGTTTGACATAGTGTGGCCTGTTTGTCCTTTTATTAGGGTATATACATATCAGGGGACCCTGAGGTGGCACCGTGCTAACAGTGCTGGGACGCCCCCGCCTGGAGAGGACTCACTGCTCTTCGTATGCCTTATGCGGTTCCGATCCGTCCCTGGAGTTCCCAGGTGCCAGCCCCTCCCTGAAAGCTTGAAGCCTCCAGCAACGTCTGTCTCGAGATCAGGGCAGCCTATGCAAGTGTCCCCGCAAGACCAGAAGCAGCCACTCCGCACACGCCCTCACCCATCGCCCAAACAGAGACACTCACAGACCTGCAGTTCTCAGACCGAAGGTGCTGCCTTCATCCTCCCCACCTAATCCATTTTTGAAACCAAAGGTACCTAGCCTCAGCGACACAGAGAGAGGGGGATATCTGGAACCTGAGCATGTCCCTGGAGCTACTGCTGCAGCTCAAGTCGGTTTGGGGAGGGTGAGGCTGACACCCAGGAATGGATCACCTGCCATTGGCACAGCCTCCAATTTGAGCCTCCAGCTCAGGGGGCCTGGGAAGGACCAGGGCTGTGTCCTTCAGAGACTTTATTAAAACACCAGTTGCCACATGTTTAAGCCGCAGAGGTATTAGCAATGCTTATATCACTTAATCATTCAGTCGAAGGTCAAGCCCATAGACACACATTCTCTGTCTGCAGGTAAGAAAGAAACCATTGCCCAGAGTGAGCCAATAGTGTTGTGTGAACTTGAGAATGTGTAATGGTCCTTTGGCCTAAACTGCCTCTGGATTTGCTGCTTGGAAGCCCGAGGGGCAGCTCTCTCATGGTGAAAGGGGACAGGGTAAACAGCAGGGGCTGGGGAGTGAGCTCAGGGTCCCCTCCCCTGGCTCTCCTCCCACCTGCTTGAATGCAGCTGGTCATCCCAGCAGCCTAGGCTTGCTGTTCCTGAAGGGAGTATCAGGGACATGTGCCTGTGAGCTGAATTAAAGGACCAGCCTTTCCAGAATATTCTTTGGGTCTGAGCAGAGTGGTCAGTTTATGAGGCGCTCATTCCACCCTGCATTGCCCATGCCAGGAAGCCCTGCACTAAGAGCAGGGTTTTAGGGCAAGAAGGGACTGTTAGATGTCTCAAAGCCACTTCCCTGCCTCTGGAAAGTCTGCCACACAAACCGACGACTAGGAAGGGCTTCCTCTGTCTTAAGGGTCTTGGGGAGGGGTGAGTCCTCACGCCATCTTTGCGCCTCGTTCCAGTGTCCTACCATGCTCTGCGTTGTTCTCCTGTATGTCTGAAGAGAACGCTGTCAGCCCCTCTCTCGGGCCACTGCTTCATGGGTGCTGACAGCTGGCCCCCATCATGACATGATCACAGCCCTCTAGGCAGAAGCAGATCTGGGGCTGAAGAACCAAGTTTTCCCCAAGTAAAGACAACAAGTGCTCAGACTCTGAGATGTATAACTTGCAGGGTCAAGGAGGCTCTCCTCCAGGAAGAGGAGAGACCATTATCCATGGAGCCCATGCCAGAGTCCCCCCCCCAGCTCAGCACAAAAGCAGTATTGCCCAGCACCCCCTGCCAGCTGGGTCTCTCTACCCCAAAACATACCAACAAGGATGCCAGGAGTGACGATACCATTGGTGCTTTAGCCCGTTGGGGTGGGTGGGAGGAGGTGCAGGTCGTCTTGCAGGGGCTTTGGACATTGTATTGAGTGGGCTGCCATCCATTCTATGTGCTTCTCCCTAAGCATCGTGACTGCCTGCCCTCTCCTCTGTCCGCTCATCCATTCATCAAATGCTCTTTGGAAATCTAGTCTGGGCCAAGGCCTGAGCCCCAAATACCATATTGAGGGGGATCAGATGTGGTTCCTGCCCTCACAGGGCTGGCATTACTGGAAATGAGTCTTCAGACAGTTGCCACTGAATTAGGAGCATCCTGCCCTCCATTGCTTAACCCGCTGATGGCTCCAAGGGAGTAGGAAGACGTTTCCAGGGAGACCTTGGTCCGCCTGGACAGTAAGTCTGAGCAGGACCAGGCAGTCAGGGCCCCTAGGCGGGGTTGAGATCCTGCTTCTGGAGCTCTTTGGCTCTGCCCCTTGGGGCCAGCTGCTCTCTGTTTTGGCGCCTCTCTTCCATTTGGCTTTTCCTCTGAATAACCCTCTGCACAGAGGACCAGGGTTCTGCATGAATGCTCAGGGAGGCAGAGTTTGGGAAGTGCACACCCAGGTCAGGGTAGCTACCTCCCACCTTGCATGGATTGTGGTGAATGGTACCCACCTTTCCCTACCTTGCTTGGGAGGAGGTGGCTGAGTTGAAGCTACAGGGAAAGTCAGAGAAACCCCCTCTCTCATCCCTCTCCCCTTCCCTGAGAAGTCCATCCCTTCCTGGCAAGTCCTAAGGTCTGGAAATGCCCAGATGATGAGCTTCTAGTGTTTCTGAGCACAGCTAGCTTTGGGAAGAGAGTGGTAACAGACCCATTGAGAGTTCGTGGGGTTTACAGCTAAGGGACAAGCTCCTCGACCAACACTGAGCACCTACAAGGGCACACATACATACAGCAGAAGACAGCCCTATTACCGAGCCGCTGGGAACAATCCCAATCATGACATCATTGTTCCAGCAGGAAACAGTCCAATCATGACATCATCTTGGAGAGGGTTAGTCCACATCTGGGCTCGATACAAAGGGCTGTGTGGGTGTAGTGTGCAACTTGGGGGAGGGAGGGCTGCTAGGCCCTGGTTGGATGATCGCCAATGGCTGTGGGTAGAACCTAGAGTGACCTGCAGGATCACGAGGCAGAACCTAGAGAGAGAGACTGATCCACGGGAGAGGGAAACATTCCTCAGGAGCAGCACAAGCCATGGCTCTTCCTGGGAGCCCCTGGAGCCCCGGGCACAGCCTGGCCTAGTCATGGAAAGAGCAGGGATTCTGTACATTTTGTCTCAGCCTTTGTAAGGCCGCTTCTCTTGATACTCTGAAGGGTTGAAGCTTCTCAGCTTTCCATGGGCTGGGGCCAGGGACTCACTACACAGCAGGAGGGCAGCAGGTTCCCAGGATGCCAGCCCAGAGCCCACTCCCCACTCATGGCTCTTTGAGGGACGGACAGCCCTCCCACCCAGGCACAGTGCAGCCAGCCTCTGCCAAACCCGAGCCACCACTGTGGTTAGATCTTTTGGGTTAGGCCTATAGGATGATTTCTTTCTAGTGAAGCAAAGGATCTTGCATGAGCTTTGCATGGTGGCTTAGGAGCAGCATGTAAGGGGTCCCTGATTCAAAAAGAAAAATAAGACTTGAACCAAGCTTGAAGTGTCAGGAGACTATGCCTTGAGAGACACGGGCAAGCCGTCCACAGAGCTGAACCCTTAGACAGCCACCCCTCTTAGGCCAGAGCAGACTGCATGGTGTCCCTGCCCTGCACGCCCAAGCCTGGAGAAGTGCCCTTTCCTCTCCTCCTCTCCTAGAAAGAGGCATTCCTAAGACAGGGGAGGACCAGAGAAAAGGGAAGACCTGAGACTCACCACCCAAACCAGTGCTCCTCCTATCAGGATATTAGTATTGAGTGGAAGTTCTATAATGATAAGACGGAAGGAAAACAGAAACAAAGGCGTCTAGCTCAGGGCAGAATCGATGTCAGCCCATGATGGAATCTCAGCGCTAATCTAATCGAGATGACTCACGGTGCAGACAAGGAATGAAAGAGCAGGGAGGTGGCTGTGCTCAGGACCACAGAGCTGGGGGTTAAGGTAGGACTGGCTTGAACATGGGCCTTCTGACTCCTTGTCCAGTGCTCTTTCATCTCACCGCAGCTGCCTCATTGGAAACAGGTATCACTCACGATCCGCCCTGCGGGTTCACCCCGTCGTACCTCTCTACCGCTTCTCCTGCATCTCCCCAATGCCTCCCCGAATGAAAGACAGGAAGGATCTTTGAGTCCGAGGTCAGTCTGTGTGTGACAGCCTGTGTTTAACTCAGCCACACCATTGTTGCGGGCCGCTAAACTAGAATGACAAGCTGACTGGTGTTTGTTACTGTGAAACCTAGACTGTACCCCAAGAACGGTGTCTTTTGCTTCATCATGCACCGGACCATCGGCACACTGTATTCCTCAGAAGTAAGGGTGCAGAAGGATCTCTGTCCATTCTGCCCTCAGCTGCAGGGTGCTGCGTGGTGGCAGGTCCCATGCCAGCCTGCCACCCTGGGATTTGCCGAGCCGGGGTTCAGCAGAAGTAGAGACTTCAGTGAAGCAATAAACACAAAAGTCTGGGAGAAGATATCCAGAATTTTGTGCACTACTCGGATTGTTTTTCAAAACGGTGCAGATCAGATGACCCTGACCTGCACTTTTTTTTTTTTTTTTCTGATTCCCAAATACTATGTCCTCAGTCAGTGTTGTTCCTCTGCCCGACTCCCCAGCTCTTTGCCAACTTCTTCTCACTCCTCTTCAGCTGAGCATCAGTCGCCTGTGACATGGCCGCCTTCTGTCCTGGTCCCAATCCCAACTCACATTGGACCCCAGAGGACTTCTGCCCTGCCCCCCCACACTGACCCCCACACTGCCCCCACCATGCACCATTCCGATGTGTTCTGTTCGGCGAGGAAATGTTTCCCTTGTGTCTCAATCCCTTCCCGCATCCCCACACACCCACACATTGGTCTGATCTTTTTCTTATTGGTTAAATATTTAACTCTCCATGGCAGCCCTTGTTTTAACCCCTCTCACATCATGTTCTTTCCATTTTGCGAGTTATTTTGCATTAACCAACTTTGTAGGCGACAGATGCGTATCTGAGGGTGTCACGCACGACCTTCAGTAGGGAAGATTTCTGGGCCATGGAGGACCGTCTAATACATGGACTTATAAACTGACTGCATGAGCAACGAAAAGGCCAAATTATTCAGACTTTTTTTTTTTTTGAATCACTGTAAAAAAGACTGATTTCTTTTGTATAGAGAACACTAAACGTATAATAAAAGTTGTTCAAAATGGATTCTAGCCACATGATTTGTTCATTTGCCTTGGTTCATGAGTGGGAAGGTATCAATAGCTTAGTGACAGAAGTAAGTCAGAGGATTTCCCATGGGCACTGGACAGCACTCTGGTATGGGAATTCTACCACACCAGTCCCCGTCTAGAAGTTGGTCTTATTTTGGGAATCTCACTTGCACAATTTATGTTTTCAACACAAAGTGACTGATGTAGGAATGTGTACAATCATGGAGAGACTCTTGATTCAACATGACTGTGTGCACACATCATGTAAGAAGTGCCATGCTGGGGAGGATGGGAAAAGGGGGAAACTTTTGCAATGGTGTGCCTGTCTGTTGGCCCCTCATCTTCCTGCACCCCGTGGCCTTAGGACACTTACCTATGGCCATTGTGCCTGGCACACAATAGACACTTAATACTATTGAAAGATGAACAAAACTGCCTACTATAACCCAAACCCTCTTCATGGACTCAAAGGAAATCAGGAGCCATATAGCAAGGGAGAGAGACAGGGGCTGGGTTGGCTGAAGATGACACCTAGCCGTCGCCCAGCTCCTTTGCTGATGCTTTGGCCTGTAGCTCTACTGAGTCTCACTGGGCAGTGACCAAAGAGCATCGCCTGGGCAGGGTAAGTCTTGAGGGGCCCCAGCTACTGTAACCCTGTTCTTGCCTTAGGAGGCTGTGGTGTGTTTTTTTTTTTTTTTTTTTTTTTTTTTTTTTTTTTGTGTGTGTGTGTGTGTGTGTGGTACTGGGGTTCCTGGAAGCCCTTCTACCTCCGGGCTACACTCCCAGACCTATTTTTATTTGGAAACAGGGTCTCCTAAGCCAGCACGCGCGGCTGGCTTCGAACCTGCGCTATCTTCCTGTCTCCGTCTCCCAAGCGCGGGGATTACAAGCAATCCGTGCGCCATCACGCCCAGCGGCTGTGGGGTTTAGAGAAGGCTGGGAGGCAGTTTAGTAGAAAGATAACTGACCAGGTGTGGTGGTACATGCCTGTAATCCCAGTCCTTGAGAAGTTGAGATAGGAGGATTGCGAGTTTGAGACCAGCTTCAGCAACTTAGTGAGATACTGTTTCAAAATAAAAATAAAATAAGGCTGGGGGGAGGAGGAGGATGTAGCTCAGAGGTAAAATGCCCCTAAATTCAATCCCCAGGGAAGGAAGAAAGGGAGGGAGGGGAGGAGGTGAGTGACAATTCATGGGCAATAATGGGAAATAAAAGCCAAAAGACTTCTGAAAACGCAGACCCAACTCTCTTGGACAAAAAATTGCCAGGTACGCCATCTGTGTGTACTCTCCCTTCGAAAGTCCTCAAAATATACCATTGACTTATGGGGTCATTTCACTCGATTAAAACAAGTCCTTTATTTGCAGGCCCAGCTGCCCCTGGGCAGTTGGGAGCTACTGGGTGTGTCACATAAAACCTCTGAAACTCTCTGCTCCCTCCCTGGAAGATGAGGAAGAACCTTTCTCCTCACTCTCAAGTTCACAGGTGATCTCTGAAATATGTCCCTCCTGGTTGCACTATCTCATCCTTAGCCTGAGCCCTCATGGCGTCGATCCAGTGTCCTTGCCACTCCTATATTGCCTGTACCCTCTGAAACTGGAGCCAGAGGAATCTTCTGAAGTATGAATGGGATCATATTGCTGCCTTCTGAGAAACCTCCTTCAGTAGGATGAGCTCCTTGGTTTGGCATGTTGGAACCTCACTTTCCAGCTTCATTTTTCACCATTTCTACATGTACCCTAAGTTTTAGCTGTTCCTACCTATTTATAGCTACCTCTGACATGCAAAAAAAAATCCCACATTTTCCAGGTTTGGCAATTCAATTTAATTTAAAGGCATGTATTAATAACCTATTCTGTGCCAACTAATGATGTTAAGTAGGATAAAATTCCAGTCCTCAGGAAGCTCAGACTCTTCCTGGGAGATGGTCAAGTCAGCAAAAATGATGTTAGAGTGTTCCAGGGAAAAGGGCTCTCTAAATGTGAGTTCGTTGAACACATTACGGGCAGAGGTGCATCTGCTTGGAACACTCTCCTCTTGACCAGCCACAACCCCCACCTCTGAATAGTTGGTAATTATTAGAGTTGATGCTCATAATCAGGTCATGTGATGCTGATTCCAACTCTTGCCCCTTTCCAATCCCCAGCCCCTCTAAAATCCTTTCTCTTTTTACACCATCCCTCCCAGACCCCTTGAAGGCAGGCTGTGTTCCTATGCTGGGTCACACATCTTTTTTTAATTTGAAATGGGAGTCTCACTATGTCACGCAGGCTGGTGGTCTCCTCCGCCCCCTCAGCCTTCCAAATAGCGGGGATGCAGGTGTACGTCAGTACGCCTGGCCTGACACATCCTTAGCAATCGGCTCAGGTGACACTGTCTCCAGAGCTCTTGCCTGACACCCCCATACACACGCACATTTGCAGTCTGGTTTAGATCCCCTTGCTGGACTTTGGAGTGTCTATTTTATATGTCATAGGGTTTGGCATATGACATTTATTGTCTCTGCCTTTCACTAAATTGTGAATAGTCTAAGAGGAATTTTTTAAATCTCTGTTTCCAGAGTTCAAGACAAAATGATTGGGTATGATCAGATGAATGGACAAGATGGCCATTCCTTTGAAGTAGCTGCAGCATGCCTGTAATCCCAGTACTTAGGAGGCTGAAACAGGAGCATCATGGATTTGAGGCCTGCCTCCACTATTTAGCAAGGCCCTCAGCAACTTAGAGAGACCCTGTTTCAAAATACAAAATAAAATAGGGCTGAGGATGTAGCTCAGAGGTAGAATGCTCCTAGGTTCAACCCCTAATATAAAAAGAGAGAGAAAGAGAGAAGCAGCCAGGTGACTTTACCATTTTTGTATCATCCTCTTGGGATATTGGATATTTGGGTACTGAATGTGCACAGGACATTCAGGAGGTGAGGCCCACCGGCCCATTGTGTAGAGCAGGAACTTCCACTCCTGGGGACAGAAGTAGAGAAACGGAGTGAATGACTTGTTTGGAGAGAGCCAACCTCGATCAGCTGAGGCCAGACAAAGCAACTGCCTCTCCTCAGAGCCCCAGGGACCCCCCAGAATATCTGTCATCCCTCATCCCTGTCTCCTGAAGGCTGTGGGCCTCCCGGCCCATTAGAAATGCTAATCTCCAGCTTGGAGTTGGATTAACAGACCCAGTGGGGAGGAGGCAAGTCATCTTCCAATCTTTATTAAGAGCGAAGGCTGTCCCCACTCTTGCCCAGCTGCCCCCAAAGGGCTGGGATCTGGGAATTCATTACTGCCCCTCTCATCAAGGCAGCCTTCCTGCTCTGCATTATATTAAGTGGAGAGGGGCAGGGGGGCCCATTCCAGCCTCCCCTCCCCACTTAATGCATCAGAGCCCATTTGTTTGATGTCAGTTCCTACTGGAGCAGGGACCAGGCAGTGGGCCTCACAGCAATTTGGAGCCACAGCTGCGGCCCAGTAGCCCAACCCCAACCCCCACTCACATCCCTACCCCAGAATTTACTGCTGATTAGCTCAGAACCCACTGCAGAGAAACATGGCATTGTGTAGAGCAGGGAGTTGGTGGGGTCAGATACTGTCCACACACAGAGTCCCAGCCCTGGTCTGGGCCACTAGGAACTCCCCTTTCCCACCCCGAGCCCAGTAGCACTGCTGAGCGCCACAGGAAAGACCACAGCAGCCAACCAGCTGTGGCCAAAGGACTGGAGTTATTTTACACTGAAACAAAGTTACACATTTATTCTTAAAATCCCAATTGTCCTCCAAAAGGGCTGAATCCTATTAAATGAAGGGTCCAGCATTGATCTGGGTACAGGGCTTGCAGGGAGCAGCTGGATAGAGTCCCACACCGTGCGTCCATGGGAACGTTTGAAGTGCAAAGATTAGAACAGCGGTTCTCAGAGCAAGGTCCCTGGTCCAGCAGCATCAGAGGCACCTGGTAGTGGCTAGAAATATGGATTCTTGTGCCCCAGCCCAGGTCTTTCATATCAGAAACTCTGGTTTCCGTTTTACCACGTTCTCTAGGTGACTCTGAGACAGGCTGATGCTGGAAGATAGCTAGGTTAGAGGGCGCAATGAGAAAGCTGCACACACTCACACCCTCCAAATGGGCAGTCAAGCCTCCTCGGTCCACGGGTTTGCTCTGTGTGAATGGATGTTTTATGCAAACTAGCAAAGTCGATGAGTTTTACATCCAAATTGATGCAAGGTGAAGCAGAGACCACATGAGAATTTGGGGGTCAGAGCATGAGCTCCAGGAAGCTAGCAAACACTGTGGGAAGGGCTTTGACTTTCTCAGACCACGGAATTGGCAGGAAACTGAGCCATTTATAACATTGGTGTCAAAGAGGCACAAGGATGGCAGATGGTATTTGGGTCACAATACATTTACATGAAGTCGCTTAAGAGGAGAAAGAGCTGATAGTTTTGACGCCAACTGTGTGGGGCACGGTGATGCATGCTTTCTGCAGAGCGCCTCTCACCTGCGCACAGCCCTCTGAGGCAGGTAGCTGTATCTCCCGTTACGCTTGAGGAAACTGTAACTCCAAATGGCAGAATAATTCACCAAAAGTAAGAGATAGAGCCAGAACAAGCTGCCAGGTCTGTCTGACTCCAACACCCCGCTTTCACTTACCACACTTGGGGTATGAATGGGCATCTCTATGAAGAATTAGCCCTGGCGTCTGTGCTTCAAGGGCATCGTGCCAGAGCAGCCCCTGCCAAGACTTCTACACACTCCGACAGCAAGCCGCCCCTTTCTCCACTCTGCTGTGGTAGGCAAGGACAGACCATGGGTGCTGTACAGCTAAGCAATAGGGGCTTGTCCCAAAAGGGACGTGTTCTTCTCCCAAGTCTACCCTGTGCACCGAGTAAGGGCTGGAATTCCACGAATAGGTCAGGCATCAGCTGTGTGACCTCAGGAGAGCTACTTGATCTCTCTTTGAGTTTCCTTATCTATAAAATTGGGATTGGGAAGGTAGCTGCCTCATAGGCTGTTACAAGGATCAAATCAGTTAAAATGTGAAAAGTTCTATGAACAGTGTTTTTAAATAATAATTACTTTGATTTAAATGAAAGAATGAGTCACACTGGCCCACAGGGATGCCTCTCCTAGTAGTTTCATTCCAAATTTTTGCTCCTCCAATCCTTGATCTTCAGCATAAGCTCCCTAATCCTGCAGGGACTTGTGTCTTCTATGCCTGGCCAGGCCACAGTCCTCTGGAGGAGCAGGAGCAGGCTGACCGCAAGAGAGGCCATGGGCCAGGCCTGTGTGCAGGGCCAGCCGGGGCAGTCGCCCTGGGGACTCCTCAGGGAACTCAGAGCCTTCTCCACTATGCACATGTGGCTCAGACCCACAGAATGGCAGGGCTATAAGGAGCCGGGGTCCACTCCCTTGCTTTATAGATTCCCCACACCAAATACAAAGTCCAAAACTGGCTCCCACACAGCAAATGTACCGCCCTCCCTTTCACATTAGCTAATGCATCCTTGGGGAAAGCCAACTCACATTTCAAATTATAGCCAACCTTCAGGGGAGAGAGCTGCGGGGTATTCTGGTGGAGGAAATACACACACTTTGAAATACACTCATTTCAAAGGGCTTTCGGGCTGCTCTGGACCCTCCCTAGCCCTCCAGCCTCCTACTGAAGCAGATAGCTGTGAGCTGTTTGGGAGAAAGAGGTAATACGGCAAATCCCAGGCATCTCATCCTATGCTAAGCTGAAGAATATATAGGTGAAACTTTGGTTCCCAGAGGCAGGCAGACCCCAGGCCAGGGCAGAGCTCTAGGCCTCCACTCTCCCTCTCCCCCACCTGGACATCCACCTCTTTCCATTTCCGGTCTTCCAGCCCCCCTTCAGAGCTTCAGACGCATCTCGAGGGTCCATCAGTGGCTTTTAACTGAGCCCACGGCTTTCATCCTATTAGTGAGCCCGGGAGTAATTATGACTTCATTAGCCAAATAGGTTCTGGGTTCAGAGACTCCCTCCCACAAAACCAAACACACACCCACTTCCCTCCATCTGAAGCCCGCGGGGGTTGGGGGGGGGCTCCAGCTCACAATGGAGCTGGCTCCAGGGAAACCTGGCAGTAAAGAGGGAGAAGCCAGGATGCTGGCCAATGGGGAGGAGGCCTTCCCCCCCTTGTCCTGGTCCGTGGTGCATCTGTCAGCAGGTCCCTGGAGAGATGTGACAGGGAGAGGGATGGCACTCTAGCAAATGAGGGGCGCGACCCCTCGCATCTGTCTGCTGCTCCTTGCCCTCTGGCCTGCTCGCCCTTCCAGGCATGGGCATAACCGATGGCCAGTTCGCTTCCTGGATGGATGGAGCAGCTTGCTCAGCTGGGGGCTCTCTGGCCAATGCCCAGGGGCCTCCAGAGTGTTGGCTGTCCCCAGCTCCCCTGCTCCTGTGTCCCCCACTATACTTCAGCTGCTGAAGCTCCAAGGGCAATCAGGTCTGACAAAGACAAAGCGGTGCCCAGACCACCTGGCTTAACCTCGACCACCAGGCCAGGCAGCTGGGTCCCCGATACCTGGGGGATCCCTCAGCTTTCGTGGTTACTTATTTACCATCTCACACAGTGGCATTAGAAAGTACTTTCTTTGGATCTAAGTTAACTCCACATTGCAATTAAAACCATCTATGCTTGAGAAATTGCTAATCTTCCTTCTTTTTTCCTATTCCTTTGACAGCTTTTAGGAGTTCAATCCTCGTGCCACTTACCCAGCTAACTGGCCCTACCCCAAAACGTCTTTGGTGCTGGAAGCCCCACAGACCCAGCCACAGCCTTGGGCTTCTCCTGCAGGCCAGGTAAGCTTTCAGGAGGAAGCCACACTGGCTCCAGCCACGCCTGCTGCCCACCCCTCCCCAGGAGAAGGTGCGAGCCTCTCGGGAGCACTCAGACACACACTTCTTTGTCCACAAAGCTTCCAAAGAGAGCTGCGCTGCTGCTGAGGCCATGCAAGTAACAGCTGGTGAATTCGCATTCCTGCTGAGGGCCCCTCTGCTTGGGTCCTCTGCCGGCAAGATGCCATCTGCTGGGACTTCAGCCAGAGGCAGAAGGATAGATGAGATGACCTCCAGACAGCCCTGACTCTTTCCAGGCTCCAAGCTGTGACAGCAGAGGCCCTGGCTCTGGCTCTGACCTGACCCCTGTCAGCCCCCAGGCCTGACTCTGCAGCCTCCGCCCTCCCTCCTCCAACCCCAATCTACAACCAGCCCCGAGTCCAAGCGAAAGGCTCCCTGCTCCTTGCCCTTTAAGGAAAGGGAGTCCCCAGAGGCCAGCCCAGCTGTGCACACCGCACCCCTGCTCCTGTTTCCTGAAAGCAACTCTCCTTTTGTTAATTCTGCAATTTCCCAAAGTGCCAGGAGCCTCTCATCTGACAGCCATGGCATCTGTTCCTCGCACTCTCCAGAAGGTCTGTGGGAGCGTTGCCAGCCTCTTCCCTGAGCCCCCTCCTCCCGGCTCAAGCTCCTTCTGCCCAAGTTGGGGTGCCCTGCTCACCTGGCCCCCTGGGAGCGCCTCCAGGACCATCACTGCTTCCCTGGCCCCTGGCATCCCTCCGGTAACTATGGCTGGGATCTTCCTGAACCACCTCCCTTCTGAGGTCAAGCTCACCTGGCCAAGTAGATGGGCGCATGTCCTAGCCTTTGGGGATGCAGGGAAGGAGGCTATTCTGCCATTTGAGGCCCAGGACCCTAGCCAGTATAGGGGCCACAGGGCACTGGGAAAGGAAAGCCTCACATTTAGCCTTTTCTCTGCCCCTCCCTCCACACTCCATCTTCCAGGCTGCCCGGATCCAGGCAGTGCAAGTTCTGGTTGGTCCCCGGCGCAGAAGACCTGCTGGGCCTGGCCACCTGTCCCTGCTTCTCACAGGCTTTTCCACCCAGCACATCGACATTTGGGCTAGGAACTTCCTAGGTATGGGGGTGCTGTCCTGGGCATTGTAGGATATTTAGCAGCCTTCTGACTTCTGCCCGCCAGATGCCAGCAGCACACGCTCCCCTCCCCAACCCCTCTTGTGATGACCACAGATGTGTCCAGACTTCCCAAATGTCCCCTGGTTGAGAACCATCAAGCTAAGACAAAAAAACTGAACACCAGAGAGAATATCAAAAACTGAGTCCCCTTCCTTCCTTCCTTCCTTCCTTCCTTCCTTTCCTCCTCCTCCTCCTCCTCCTCCTCCTCCTCCTTCTTCTCTCTCTTCTCTCCCTCTCTCCCTCCCCCTCCCCCTCTCTCTTTCTCTCTCCCCCCCTTTTCTTTTTCTTTCTTTTTTTTTTTAGTACTGGAAGTTGAACCCAGAGGCATTCTATCTCCAAGCTACACCCCCAGCCCCCAGCCCTATCTTATTTTTTACTTTGAAACAGTGTCTCACTAAGTTGCTGATGCTAGCCCCAGACCCGTAATCCTCCTCCTCAGCCTCTCAAGTCCTGGCATTACAGGCATGTGTCACCACATCCGGCCATCTCCCTCATTTCTGATTGTAGGTTCCAGATGACAGAAGGGTGGCTGAAACCAGGGCTTGGCAAGCATTTCCTGTAAGGACCAAGTAGTAAATATTTTCTGCTTTGTGGCCGTACAGCCTCCATTACTCAACTGCCGGTGTGGCATCAAAGCAGCCATAAACAATACACAAACGAGCAGGCGTGGCTACGTGCCCACCGATCTTTATTTATGAACACTGAAATTAGAATTTCACATTATTTTCATCTGTTGGGAAATACTCTTCTGATTTTTTTAACCATTTAAAAATGTAAAACTCATCCTTAGCATACAGACAGACCACACCCTGGCTTAAGGACTTCAGAGGGAGAAAGCCATGAGGTCCCTGTCCACCTGCTCGTATGACATTCCCAAAGCCAAGGGGCAGAGACTGAAGCTGTGAGTACAGCCCTGGTCCTCTGGGACTGGGGGATCATTTGCCCCTTTGAACCAGTAATTCCAGGTACTACTTTTAGTGAGGCAACCCCACTGACATCAGCAAGACTTACGGCATAATTTGCAGTGTCTAGTGAAAAAATAGGATGTTAGGCTCCTTGTTCAAAAATTATTTTTAATTCCAAGACAACAATAAAGAACATTAAGGCAAGGACAGGTTCTCTCTACACAGGTTACATCTGTGAAGTCTGATGTGGTCCTCCGCTTCCCTCCCAGGGAGCCTGCCCCACCTTGCAGATGAGAGCAGCCGGGGAGCTGGCACACCAGGCTGGTGGACAGCTTTTCCCCAGGGGCCTTCAGGCTGAGCTGCCGCATATGACACTTGGCCGAGAGGGTGCGTGGGCATTAAACCTTCACCCCTGCTCCCTCCGCCAAGCTGCGGGCCCCAGTGAATGCAGCACCTTCTTGCAGAAATGTACCACGCAGGCTGGTACTGGTTCTGCCTCCAGGGTGCCCAGGTGAGAAGAGAAGTAGCCAACTGTGCCCCAACATGGTCCTGCCAACTCTGGGAGGCTGGGCACCAGACACTGAGCCAAAGGTGCAAGGATATAAGATACCGTGGTGGAGACGCCTCCTGCCTACAGCGCCCAGGGCAGGCCTGGAGGGGGCGGTTGGTGGGCTAATTTCTGAAGGTGAGGGGGCTAGCCAGGGATATGGGAAGGTGACCATCATTCTAAACATGACGAACAGAGTGAGATGAGAGCCAGCCCTTCCCAGAAAGGACAAGTGGGTCATTATGGCTAGAATAAGATGGAGGAGGGCAAGAGAAGATAAGGATACTGAAAGAGAGAACAGATCACAGACCTCCAGCGTGTCAGGGAAGGAGCCCAGAATCTAACCTGGAGGCAAGAGATGTGGGCGAATGGCATGCTGTGCTGGAGGCTGGAGGGCAAGTGGGCCAGCCAGGATTCAGGTGGAGACAGGTGAGGGCCACTGAAGAGACCAGAGGAGGAGGCTGAGTGTATAGGAGAGGCCTGGGCGCGGGACAGTCGCAGGACTGGTTGGCAGAATGCAGGGTGGGGTTGAGGACAGGGCGGTGACACAGAGGATGGAGGTCTATACCAGCCACTCATGGAGGCAGAATACTAGGATCTGAGTGTTTGCATCCCCCCCAGAAATGCATATGTTAAAACTTAAACCCCCAGCCGGGTGTGGTGGCACACGCTTGTAATCCCCACGCTTGGGAGGCAGAGACAGGAGGATTGCACAGGTTCGAAGCCAGCCTCAGCTACTTAGTGAGGCTCTCAGCAACTTAGTGAGACCCTGTTTCCAAATAAAATATAAAATAGGTCTGGGAGTATAGCCTGGAGGTAGAAATCCTCTGGGTTCCACCCCAGTCCCAAAAATAAAAAAAAAATAATAAAAATAAAAATAAAACTTAAACCCCCAATGTGATGTTGTTAGGAGGTGGAGCCTTTGGGAAGATGCTGAGGGTAACATCCCACGAGTAGTGTTTGTGCCCTTATAAGAAGAGACTCAGGCCGGGCGTGGTGGCGCACACTTGTAATCCCCACGCTTGGGAGGCAGAGACAGGAGGATCGCGCAGGTTAGAAGCCAGATGCGTGCGCTGGCTTAGGAGACCCTGTTTCCAAATAAAAATATAAAAATAGGTCTGGGAGTGTAGCCCGGAGGTAGAAGGGCTTCCAGGAACCCCAGTACCACCACACACACAAAAAAAGATACTCGAGAGCTTGCTGTCTCCCGCCTCGTGAAGATACAATGAGAAAATGGCTATCTGCAACCCACCCTGGAAGTGGCCCTTACCAGATACTGGACCTGCAAGTCCCAGGTGCCTTGGCCTGGGACTTCCAGCCTCCAGGACTGGGAGAAATAAACATTACGAGTGTAAGCCAGCCAGCTTGGGGAATGTCATACAGCAGCCCGAGCTGACTAAGACAGCCAGGAACCAGGAGGAACAGCAGAGAGGGCCACGGATGGTGTTTCAGCCAATCCTTCCAGAGAAACAACCATTCGATACACAGGCAGATACTCCTGGACTTATAACAGACCTACATCCCAAAAAACCCATCGTAAATTGAAAATATAATGGAATATAAAGAAGTGCATTTAATGCACCTAACCTATCAAACATCATTGCTTACAACATAGTACACCATAGTGTACTTGTCTACCCTCCTGGTCACTGCCGCGGCCCAGCATCAAAACAGCGTGTCGACCACATATCGCCAGCCAGGGAAAAGGTCAAAACCCAAAGTATGGTTTCTACTGAATGTCTATAATTTTCACACCACTGTAAAGTCAAGAAATCATAAGCCAGGGACTATGTGTATGTGCAATATATATATATTACATATATCGTGTATTAGATGTATTTCAAGGCATTGACTTATACAACTCAGGGGGTTGACTAGTCAGTTTTCTGCAAGGCAAGACAGCAATCTGGAAACTATGCAGCAAGAACTGATGCTGCAGTATTGGGGCAGAATCTCTTTATTTTAGTGTGTGTGTGTGTGTGTGTGTGTGTGTGTGTGTGTGTGTGTGTGAGAGAGAGAGAGAGAGAGAGAGAGAGAGAGAGAGAGAGAGAGAGACAGACAGACAGACAGTCAGACAGACAGAGACAGAGACAGAGACAGACAGACAGACAAATAGACACTAGTGAATGAACCCATGAGTATTCTGCTTCCAGGATACACCCTCAGCACTTTTTATTTTTATTTCTGTTTTTATTTGTGTATGTATGTATGTGTGTATGTATGTATGAATGTGTGCACATGCATACACACACATACGCACACATTTCTGAGGAATGAACCAAGGAGTATTCTACCTCCAATCTACACCCCCAGCCTTTTTTTTTTTTTCTGGTGGGTCTGGGGTTGGAACCCAGGGGCATTCGACCTTCGAGCTGCACCCCTTGCCCTATATTTTATTATTTATTTTGAAACAGGGTCTCACTAAGTTGCGGAGGGGCTCACTAAGTAGCTGAGGCTGTCCGTGAACCATGATCCTCCGGTCTTACCTTCCGAATGCTGGGCTTACAAGCGTGCGCCACCACGCCCGGCGCCCCAGTTATTTTTAAAATTTTATTATTTTTTATTTGTTTTAAAATAGGGATTCACTGGGTTGCTAAGAGTCTTGCTAAATTGCAGAGGCTGGCCTCAAACCTGCAATCCTCCTATCTCACCCTCTCAGTTATTGAGATTATAGGCATGTGCCACTGCATCCAACTAGAATTTCTTATTTCTCAAGGAAACCTCCCTCTAGTTTTGCTCTTAAGGCCTTTCAACTGATTACATAAAGCCTGCCCACATTATCAAAGGTGATATCCTTAAAATCTACTGTCTGTAGATACTAACCACATCTATAAAGTGCCTTTACAGCAACACCTAGATGAGTGTTTGTTATACTGAGTACTACTGATTAAATAACAGCTACCATAGCCTAGCTACATTGACCCATAAGCCTGGCCACAACAGGCAGGGTCTGGGTCCCTGTGGTGACATGAGAGGCCCTCGGGCACCCAAGTGAAGGCCTCCAGATGGCTGGCACAGGTCTGCATTCCATGCCTAGGTCCTCATCATCTTGTCTCTGGTGATGCCAGGCAAGCCAGCCTCCCTGTCTCCCTGCCTCTGCACCCTCCACCCCAAAGTCCACTTTCCAAAGCATGTGTCTCCCCTGGCTCCCGCATGCCAGATCCCTCCAGCAGTTCCCTGCTGTTCTCAGATAAAGCCCCTAAGAGCTTGTAAGGCCCTTCGTAGATTGGCCCCAGCCTACCTTACACCTTAGCCCTCCCTGTACACTCTAGACATGTAGCCAATGCCCTCCTGAAACTCGCCTTACCTGCCACACTGCCACCTTTGCATGAACAGCTGCTTCTTCCTGGCACCATGGCTTCCTGCCTTCTCTCAGCCCATACCACCTACATCTGGGCTACCAATGAGCTCTGAACCCTCCTTCAGGCTTCAGTGAAAATGCTTTCTCTCCTCCTGAGCCTCTGTAGGCCAAGGCAGCTATCTCACCATCCTATTCTGTGCAACTTGGGTTATAGCATTCTCCAGACTGTGTTTTGATTATTTTTACATGGCAATTTCACCATTCAAACTCTGAGCTCCTCGAGAATATATATATGGTGGCCGGGCATGGTGGTGCACACTTGGAATCCCAGTACTTGGGAGCTGAGACAGGAGGACTGCAGGTTAGCAGCCAGCTTCAGCTACTTCGTGAGGCCCTCTGCAACTTAGTGAGATCCTGTCTCAAAATAAAGAATAAAAAATAGGGCTGGGGATGTAGCTCAGAGGTAGAATGCCACTGGGTTCAATCTCCAGTAACACACCACACACACACACACACACACACACACACACACACACACACACAGAATATATATGGTGTTTTATTCTCCTCAATCCCCCTGGCACTTGGTACTAGACATGATACAAGAGGTATCAAATGTTCGCTTCCTAAACGGATGGATGGATGGGTGGATGGATACAGTATTTGCTAACAGTTTCTGGATATCATTTATTGAACACTCTGTGTCAGGCACTTTGCTAGGAACTTTAAGCCCTAAATCAACCCAGATTCTCAGTTGCAAGCAGCAGAAACAGAGTCTGACCATGATAAGCAGAAAAGGAACTCCTCAGGAGATATCAGGTAGATTGCCAAATCGATGCAAAGGCTAAAGACCCAAAATGGGCAGGAACCGAGAGAGGCTGGCCAGCAGAGACATGTGGAGGTCACATCTGCGGAACAGTCTGGCGAGGATGCCATCGCTGGCATCACCCCCACTGGCCAATGTCCCTCAGAACCTGAGGTCCCCACTGCCCCTCCACCACTGCCCAGCCTGCACACATCACCTCATCTGATCCATGCAATTCTTTGAGTCCCCTCTCCACTTTACAGATGAGGAAACTAAGGCTTAGAAGCCTAAGGACACACAGCCAATGAACAGAGCGGGTGGTACTGAAGTCAAGCTCTGTCAGACTCTGCAACCTTCCAGCTACACTGCACTGACTCCTCTCAGGAGCACAACTGTCCTTTGTCAGAGGAGCTGTCTAGGTGGTGCTGCCCAGGAGTTCTGAGACCACACACTGATGTGCATTGATTGACACTACTTCCAAGAGGCTGTACATCAGACACCCGGGGCATCCTGGAAAACAAGGCTGTGGCCTGAGGCTCAGAGGGGCAGCAGAATCTAGTCAAGGACTCCAGTGACTCCGCCTGTCCCTTCTGGGTGCAACCCCACCACCACCATGGCTGTTCATTAGCCACTCTAGGCAGACTTAGGCGGGAACACTCAGAAGGCAAGCTCGCTTCCAGGGTCACAGCTGCTGCCCCCAGGACTGTTTCTTCTTGCTCCCTGGACAGATGACTCTTGCCAGGACCACAGGATGCCCCTACCAAGGGTGTCCTCCTCAGACCCAGAGGCTCTGAGGGAGTGGTGGGCAGAGCTCCAAGCAGGCAACCCAAGATGAGAGTCCTCATCCATCTCTGCCTGTACCGCTCTGTGACCTTGGCTCGATCATTTCACCTTGCCGGGTTTCGGGTTCCCTGTGCCTCTGTCCCTCTCCACGGCCCTCTCCCCTCCCACTATCTACCCAAGCCAAATTGTTTCATTAAAAAAAAAGAAGAAGAAAAAGAAGAACTCAGGGTTCTCTGAGCTCTTTGGAGAAACCACATAAATGCAGGGCATCATTAGCATCATTACTATTAAATATTAATAATGGCATTAGCATCGTCTATTATAAGCCTGAAAAAGAAGCTCCAAAAGCCCTGGGTTGAAATGGCAAAGAGAATAATTAGTCCCCTCCAGGCCACAGACCCCTGCAGGCTCTCAAGTGAAATGAGGAAGGCAAATGCAGACGGAGTATTGAAATTTCCCTTCCGGAGCCCTCAGGCCAGCCTGGCTCCTCTTTTCCTATACAAATTATACTCTTTCTAGGCCCCAGGCCTGGCTCCTGACACACCCCTACCCCCAAGCCAGGAACGCATCCCCATCTCCCTCCATATGTCTGGCCAGATCTGGGATGCACCCCAACACCCCCACTGAAACTTTCACCCACCCAGCCCCCTCCTCCCCATCCTCTGACAGTTACACTGGTCACTCTCCTGTACCAATTCACTCAGTCAACAAATATTTGCTGAGTCTTTTCCACACACCAGGCACCATGCTAAGGTGACAGGACTGGGAAAATACAGAGCTTTCTGAGATGACCCCTGCCTCTGGGGATGCACGGTTGAGGGAATGATAGCCAGTGTTTTGTATGACACTTGACATCATGATTTTAGAAACCATTATGCATGACCCACACATCCTCACAACCATCCGTCCTAAGTTGGAGTAGCATTATTATTTGCATTTTACTGATGAAGAGATAGATTCTCAAGCAATCAAATGTCATTCAGTGGCCCACCCAACATCATCCAGGTAGGAGTAACCAAGCTGGAACAGTCTGTTCTCCCAATGGCAGATCAGAGCACCTCAAATACTGTAGCAAAGAGAGGCAGAGCAGGAAAAGTAGGGCCTCATGGGTACATGCCTTATTTTACAGATGGGGAGGAGTGGAATCCCCAAAAGGCCAAGAGAGAAACATCAACATTTACTTAGCACCTACTATGCTAGGTGTAACATGCAATCCAATGTTCACATCAGTTCAGTGAGGCGAGTCTCTTAATCCCCCTCTTCTGGATGAGGAGGGAAATGGCTTATCTATGGTGACCTGGCTCCTCACTAGCAGGGCTGGGTGACAAGCTGGCCTGTCTTCAATACTTTGCCTAACTGTACATCACTCTTCCTCAGGATGAACAGTCCCTTACTACTATCAGATTGCTTCTAAAAAGGTTGCAGGCACTTTGAAGACAGACCACATCCTCTGACTCTAGATTTCCCCACCATTCTAGGCAGAGACACTGCTCCTTAAATACCTGGCCTCCCAGGACCTCTGGAAAGGGGTGTGGAGTCCAAGACCAAAGGTGGCTGGAGATGCCAGGAAAGGAGACTTCCAGATAGGGACTAGTGAGGAAGAGCTCACAAAGCCTCCCAGTGCCCAGGGATCTCCTACCCCTCCCATCCCTCCCCACCTGGTCCCCTGGGGCTGGGCCCCAGGCACTTGAAGGGCCGAGGGACCCCTCTGTTATTGATCTGGTGGGGCTGTAGCAGGAAGGAGCAGATGGCCCGGAAGGGTCGGGTGGTCCTCAAAATGCCTCTGAGCCTCCCCAGGGGGAACATGTTTACAGGAAAAATGATGGCCGATTTTATTAGCCACCTAATCATCTCTGGCTGGCCTTTCTTTGCCCTGTTTGAGAGTCTACGGGGACGTAATTTGGAGACTGGGTGTCTCAGCTCTGGACAACATGGAGTTGGGTTGGTTTGCCACAGAGAAGAGTTGTCCCTGATGGGCAACCACACTGAGGATTCCAGGCTCTGGCAGGCACTAAAATAAAAGAAATCATCCTGTCCCCTACTTCCTCCCCCAAGAAGAGTGGGTGGTAGGCAGCTGGCGTTCCCAGCACGTGGTCAAGCCAGGAGGCTGGAGTAGGACCCCTGAGCGCTGCTGCTCCCAACATTCGCTCTTGACTTGGAAAAAGTTCCCGACTGTTGCTAAACCTCATCCACAGACAGAGAATTATCTGTCCATTGTGTGCGAAATCTAGGCAAGCACTTAGTGCAGCTCCTAGTTTTGGAAACATTCAAAACATGCAGCTAGGCATGATGGCACATGCCAATGATCCCAGAACTTGGGAGACGGAGACAGGAGGACCACAGGCTTGAGGCCAGCCTTATATATTAGTGAGACCCTCAGCAACTTAACAAGAACCGTTTCAAACATAAAAAAAATTAAAGTAATCTGGGTGTGGTGGTGCACACTTGTAATCCCAGCATTTTGAAGGCTGAGACAGGAGGATCCGGGTTTGCAGCCAGCCTTAGCTACTTAGTGAGGCCCTTTGCAACTCAGTGAGACCCTGTTTCAAAAATAAAGAATAAAAAAATAGGGATGAGGGTGTAGCTCAAGGGTAGAATGCCCCTAGGTTCCATCCCCAGCATACCACACACACACACACACACACACACACACACACACACACACACAAATTAAAATAGGGCTGGCAGCTCAGAGGTAGAATGCCTCTGGGTTCAACGTCCAGTACCAAAAAAAAAAAAAAAAAAAAAACAGCTATTGCTTTTGTTATCAAACTCATGGGTCCCCACAAGAGCACAACTCAGCCTGAACCTCCAAGCACCCACCCCACCCCACTGTCTCAGAACAGGAACATCTCAGAGACTGGCAGCGAGGGTCCCCAGCGGCCCCCAGTGCATCAGGACCAGGCTCAGCTGAGCACTTCATACAAGTGAGAGGTGAAACTTTGGAGATTATCTTACCAGTGCAGCTCTAATCTTGATAAACATTCTTTTTTCACTTACTCTACCTACCGGAGCCCACCTGGGATGGACAGGCTGGTTGCATAGGGATCTGAAAGTCTTTGAGACCAAAGTCTCCTGTGCTAATGGCTGTCCTCAGGGATCCGATCCCCACTGCAGGGCAGCAGCTGTCCGAAAATAGAGTCACAAAGACAGCTGTCTCAGGCTGAAGCAGGCCTTGTGAGCATTTCCATACCCGTGGCTGCCGGGCCAGCCAATCTCAGCTCCCACCAGCAGACACCTCATCCCCTGGCTTGGCAAGGACCCGCTCCTGCCACTTTCTGCTGAAAGAAACCTTGTGGCGCCTCTTTAGAGTACGGCTGACCTGGGCGGCACCAGGGACAAGGCTCATCTCTGGAGGAAAAGGCCAGCAGGGCGGGCCCTGGGGAGACAGACAGACAGCCAGACAGATAGGACCCACAGGGCAGTACAGAAGGACGTCTCATGACAGGGCCGATGCACCTGTTCTTACACAGCAGCATTCAAATTATCCAAGGAACATTTTTAGCTAATCAGGTGTCTTCATCTCAGGAACAGAGATGAGCCTAAGGAAGGGAGGGAGCTCCGCGTGGGACCTGGGAAGCACTCAAGCCACGGAGGCTGTGGAGGTCCTGGAGGCAGCAGAGCCTCCTGCTCCTTCTCCAAGCCCTCTTACTCCTGATCCCCCACCCCACCCCCAGCCCGCCCTAGTAGACCTGGAGCCATGCTCCACACTTGACAGGTATGGCGTTTAAAACCCAGAGGCTGGCCGGCCTTGCCAGCTGCTGCAGCATCTGGACTACTTGCCAGTCCTGTCTGTGCAAGCTGGACAGCAGGCCGACCAGGGGGGGTGAGATGACAGTGACAGCCTGGCAGGGCTGACTGCTGCTGCTGATGGCTGGCCCCTCTGCCTCCAGGCCCAGCCTCTCGGGCACACCCCAGCTTAACCCCTTCAGGTTAACACTGAGATTCAGAGAGAGCAAGGCACTGAGCCCAACACACAGAGCCAGTCAGGAGCAGAGCCCAGAATACCCTTCAGATATCTGCCCGCTTAATCTTGTGAGCTTTTCCTGACCTGCATTGATGGTTGATTAAAATGGGCTTGGAGCCGGGTGTGGTGGCGCACGCTTGTAATCCCGGCGCTTGGGAGGCTGAGACAGGAGGATCGCATCGCGCAGGAAGCCAGTCTCAGCTACTTAGTGAGGCTCTCAGCATCGCACAGGTTAGAAGCCAGCCTCAGCTACTTAGTGAGGCTCTCAGCAACTTAGTGAGACCCTGTTTCCAAATAAAATATAAAATAGGTCTGGGAGTGAAGCCCAGAGGTAGGAAAGCCCCTGGGTCCCACTCCCAGTACCACAAAATGAATAAATAAATAAATAAATAAATAAATAAATAAATAAATGGCTTGGATCCACACATACTGACACGCGAAGGGGTCCAACCAAGCTCAATTACACAGTGAAAATATTTTGCAAATCATGATGTATTGTGCGGCTCCCTTTCATAAAATAATATGAATAACCATGTCATTGTATGCATGAACATTTGAGATAGGTGCTCAAATTTGTTCAAGGTGGTGGTTCAGGGACTTAAGCTTTCTATTTTTAAAATTTCCCTTAAGGTTTTTAAAACGCCCGAGTAAAAAGCCCAAGTTGCATCTGAGCAAGGGAAACAGTGAAGGGGCGTTTCATGTAGAGTCTTATCGGAGAAGTCCCTCAACCCACTTGCACCACACAGCGAGCTGGGAATGTCTGGCTTGGATCTCTTTCTCTAAAAGGAAATTGAGAGACCCAGGTGAGGAGAAGACAAGTTTGGGCTTCCTGGTCTCCCGGTTTTGAAGAGCCAGAGATACTTTCTTTGTCCCTCCGCAGCTCACCCTTCTCCAGCCCCTCGGTCTGGGCTGGGCCAGGGGGGCAGGGCAGGCAGCCAGACAGCGCCCTGGCTGCGGAGCTGCCCTTGCATTATGGAAGACGGCTCCCGGCTCGCTCCCTGGTCCTTAAATGACAGCAAATGAGGTAAAGCCAGGAGGGTGGGGACGGAAGGGGGCGGGAGGGGGGCCGAGGAAGCCATCTCCAGGCCCAGCGCCGGCTGAGGACGGGAGCCAGCCAGTGAGCGGAGCCTGGGAGAGGGAGGAGCACATCTTGCTGCGGAGATGCTGCAGTGGCTCCGGGCGCGCACACACACTCGCGCCCTCACCCGCCACCGCCGTGGCCGCCGCCGCACCAGGACAGCTCGCGGCTGAGGCCGGCGCGGGGCTAGAGGAGCTGCGGAGAGGCTGGCTGCAGGACCGGTGGGCTCCTCCCTCAGGGCAGCGTTCACCTGCCCCTGCCAACACCCTTCCTTCAGCCCAGGTAGGTGCCAACTGCTTTTGTCTGCTCCAGCCAGGGGTTCCCTGGGTGATCTCAAGGCAGGGGCTCCATGCTGGGCCCTTGGAAATAACGGCCTTGTAACTTGGGAGGGGGCAGGGGCAGGGACTGGATGCCCAGCCAGCTGGGGCCAGTCTGACTTCTCATCCCAGCCTCAGAGTGGCCACCGAACCCAGGCTCTCCACTGCCCTGTCTACGTGGGTGGCATCCTTCCGGGCCCTGGCCTGCCCGGGAGACTGGACCCCAGGAATTTGGGGATTTAAGCTGGCCCATGGGCAGATCCAACAGAAAGGGTAGTGGCTCCTGGGCCTGTCCTGAACCCCCTGGTCCAGTTACAGACCTGCCTGTCAAGTCAGGCTCCAGACCCTTGCCTGCCCCTAGAAGCCCTTGGGTAAAACTGAGCCTGAGTTTCCAGGTTTGGGGCCACCGGGGGAGGGGGACTGCCTCTGCAGGGTGACCTCTTTGCAAAATCCTGCTTCAGTCAGACAGAGAAGGAGGCTGTGGGAGAGAGGAGAGTGGAGCATAAGTTTGAGTAAAGACCTGTCCAGTAGCTGTGACTCAGAGAGGGGAGACTGAGGCCAGCCACGTCCCAAGGGTGAGCAGTCAGAACCATCTGGACAGCAATTCCTTTTCTTCCCCTCCCCCTCCTCAACCTTGTCTTCTCTTTGGACTCCTCTCCCTCATCCTCACTGGTAGGAAGATTTGCTGGAAGTTTGGCTTTCCAGGGGTTTCTAGAAAGACAGGACACTCCTTCTGCCCAGCCCCTGGGCTTATATAATGGGCCAGAGGTGGGGAAGTAACCCCCACTAGTGAGTGCCCAGAGCTAAATCTTGTCACCTTCTCCCAAGAGGGATTGCCAGGTCTAGGAAGCAGAGGGCTAATGAGGCAGTGCTGGTGGACAGACAGTGTCATGGTACTGCCCAGGCAGAGCCAGGTACCCTGTGTCCCAGCACCATCGTGGGCTGAGCCTGTGTCCCTGGGGGAAAGCTATCAGCCAAAGTTGTCTGAAGGTTTGGGAATCCAGAGTGACTGAGGGGAGTGGGCTGTGCACACCACAGCCTGGCCCTGGACAAGGATGGGTTTGGCCACCGCTTCCTTCTGCCCAAGAGAAGGCAGAGGAGCAACAGCCCAAACAGCTAGCCCATCCTAAGCACCTCAGCTGGTTTTGGGTAGAAGTTTCAGCCTTCCTCTCCCAGAGGGCCCTCAGTCCCCTTTGCCTCTGAGTCTGCTGCCCTTTGGTCCCAAGTTTTACTCAGAGGGACTGTGTGAGCCCCTGTGGATGAAGGGCAGCCAAGAGTGGACCACCTGTGGGAGAGGCTGGTTTGGCCCTGATGGTGGGGTGGTGGTCTGGAGGTCAGGGCAGGTGCCTCTCTCTCTTCTTCTGGCAGAAGAGAGCGCTGCCCAGGAGACATCAGCATAAAAGCCCTCCCCAGGGTGCCCAGAAGTTAACCCCTGTCTAGCCAGGCTCAGGCAGAACCATTTGCAGGGCTTCTGCCACAAGGTCAAAGTCCTGCCTAATGCCCCTTGGGAGTCCTCAGCCAGGAGGAGGGAAGGGAGAGGTGAGACCGACAGGAGCCCTGATTGATGGTATCAAAGTCACCCAGGTCTGCCTGGCTCACACAGAAACCACTGTCCTTAGGCTCCCAGAGCAGGGAGCAGAGACTCTGCCCAAGGAGATGGGGCCCTGAACTGAAGGAGCTGCTTGCTGTCTTCCACGCACACTCTTCCTCTCTTCCTTCTTCCTCTCCTCTCCTCTCCTCTCCTCTCCTCTCCTCTCCTCTCCTCTCCTCTCCTCTCCTCTCCTCCCCACTGGGCTGCTCTTCCCTCGCACCCACTTTCCTTCCGGGCCGCAGGCACTCCTCCGGCTTCAGCTCTCAGCCTACCCCACATGGCTCCCCTGCCAGAGCTCGCTCCTTATGCAATGCCACTCCAGCACCTCCTCTGCCAGCAGGTGTTCAAATGGAGACACATGTGGGATGGGCTCTGAGCAACTGTGCTCAACAGGACCATTGCACAGGCAGCCTCTGGTTCACCAAACTTCTCCTGGGGAGTGGGTACGCAGAAGGATAGAGCTAAGTGTGTTCTCTGCTAGAGCCCGTCGGCAGTACATTTTGGGGTAGTATAGATGATGCATGGTCCCTCAACTAGAAACCTTTTCAAGCCAAATGTTGGTGATAATGTGTATTTCAAAGACAATCTCTAAACCTAAGTGTGGGCGGTAGCTGTATTTTTGGAGAGATTGCTAGGGCAGAAGCAGGGGGTCTGGGAAGAGGGGGTTTATCAATACATAGGGACGAGCCAGAGCAAAACATATGCTAGTAAAGCAGGAGGGACTCAAGTTGGACTCTAAAGATGGCGTGAGGATGGTGGGCTGGTCCAAGGTTGGAGACAGTCTTGCCTAGAGGCAGAGGTTGGGCTGGATGACCCCGCCTCAGGTCAGCCTCTTTCAAGTGGCGAATGGCAGCCGTGACTCAGGAATCTATGATGGACATCCTTTTCATTTCCTCCTGAATTTTGGCCACTTCTCATTCTTCAGGAGGACCATCATGACCTCCAACCTACATACACCTTCAGGTCTCTTGCTAACCTGGATCTTTCTTGGGACTTCTGTGGGTTCTATGCCCTAATTATTCCCACCCTAGAGTAAAGCGGTCATTTCTTTGGTTTAATGAGTCCCGGCTACAAAACTAGCCTATGTTCCTTTGTTTGCCAAAAAGGATACAAATAAAAGCAATGGTGTAAAGTGTTCTCACCCAAAACCTGAGCACCTTCCCTCCCAGGACACACTCAGACCCAACGCACCCCAACACCCTTCTCATGTAAGGAGCCATTAGGTCCCCTCCCTGGATGTGGAAGCCAGCCCACGCCCTCACACAGGGCACCTGGACTGCTGGGACTCCTCCATTCAGAGCCCACATCCTCTCAGTGTCTGCCAACCTCAGAGACCATGAGGTCTCCCTTTCCCTTGTCTGAGAGGGTACAGACTTCCTGCAACCCAGGCCTCTGTCCTGAGCCCGCCTGTAGTGACCTACCTGGGAATGGGAGGAGTATCCCCTCAGCGGAGTTAGTAGAAACGTGCAGAAATTGCTCTGCTGATACATGAGGGACTTTGCCTCCTAACTTGGTTCTTCAGAAGCAAGTTGAAATAATTGTTCTTAATCCCGGCGTCTCACAAAGGATCCTCCTGGGGTTGGGCATGTACATTAGCAGCAGAGTATTTGTCCAGCACGAAGGCCAATATGAGTCCCTGGGTTCAATCCCCAGCACTGCAAAAATAAACAAATAAAAAAGGAGGCCAGGCGTGGTGGCGCATGCTTGTAATCCCAGCGCTTGGGAAGCTGAGACAGGAGGATCGCACAGGTTCAAAGCCAGCCTCAGCTACTTAGTGAGGCTCTCAGCAACTTAGTGAGACCCTGTTTCCAAATAAAATATAAAAATAGGTCTGAGAGTATATCCCAGAGGTAGAAAGCCCCTGGGCTCCACCCCCAGTACCACAAAATAAATAAAATAAATAAATAAATAAATAAATAAATAAATAAATCTTCCAAACCCCTCACCACTGCCCACACCTCACACAAAGCACAGCAGGCAGCAGGCAGGGGAACAGAGTGAGGTCTAGGGTGACACACTCCTAGTCCCAGGTTTCTGCCTAAAAGGAAATAAGTTTCTCCAATTACTTCTTGAAAGGTCTCTCCCCTGGAAAGGGCAGGCACAGGAAGATTCCAAGTGCAGACCGAGGGCCAGGCTTCCCCTACCCCATGCTGAATGCTCAGACCAATCCATGAGCCCCTGGGAGACACAGTGTTCCCAAAGGGCACATGGGCACCAGCGCTGGGGGCTCAGGGAACCAGCTGCAATACAGAGGGCTTACAGAGAAAATCAAGGGGTGGGAGGGAGGTAGCACAGAGGGGGCTGGGGAGGAACTCGGAGGCATAGCTCCTCTGTTCCCCATTTGGGGCTAAGACTGTCCCTATCCTACCCATGTCCACCCTAGGAACCTCTCCAGCTCAGGACACTAGCTCAGTGCACCGTAGAGACCTCTCAGCCATGGTCTCCTCCCCACTGCCAGCTGCTGGCTGGCTAGACACGCCGAGCACCCAGCAGCCCGCACCCAAGCTCCCACAGAGCCCTGTTCTCACAGGGGGGTGAACAGATGACTGAGACCTTCCAGGAGGATGGTGGTCCTTCCTAGGTGGAAGTGCCAGTCCCAGGCTGAATATGGGAGGCTGAGCTCTGGTGTTTGGTCCAGGCAGGACATGGGGTGGTGGAGAAGGAGGGCCTGTTCTGGACAGTCTATGTGCTCATCCCAACCATGGCCCTCCTGAACACGCTGGGTGGGGGAAACTGACAGGGGGTGTCCTTGTGCCCCTGTGGGGTGTAAGAGGAGGAAGGCAGCTGCCCAGGATGGTGGCTTTGCAGCATCCTGAGCCCATGTCAGGGCAGCTTGAATGCTGTGACTGCGTACACCGGACTCACAGGCATGGTGGCTGCCGACACAGGAGGGCCAGGATTGGGGAGGGGGTCTTTGGTTATAACCTCTAACCTTTCCTGAGCACCTGCAATAAGCCAGCATGGCTCTGACCTCTCAGTAGTCCCTGAGATGAGTCCTTCCCTTCTCCCCACTTCACAGAAGAGAGACCAGGGCTCAGAGAGGCTAAGCAATGACAGTAATAACTATGGTTATGCTAGTTAGTTATAACTATGTTAGTAACTATGTTAGTAATAACTACAGTTACACTAGCTACTTAACCCAGGTTATACTAGCTAGTAAGCATCAGCCTGGTTCAACCAATAGGCTGCTCTGTTAACCCCTGTGCTATCCTATAGGATCAAGGCCAAGGACAGGACCAAAGGAGCACCTATAGTACTTTGAAGGCTAATGATGAATCAAGTTCCTGCCCTCAGCTGGGCTCCAAACTCCCCCTTCTCCTACCACCACCCATTCAATAGCCACCAAGCTCCTCGATGCTCTGATCTCCTTTATCTGGGGACAAGGGAGATGAATTCAGGGCCAGAGGTGGGGTATCCTAAGAGCATTTTGGGGGGAATATATCTGTTATTTTCTGACTGGCTCCATGCAGGGGTCTTAGCTCAGGAAACCCTGTTGTGTGCTGGAGTCTAGCTCACAGCCTTCTGTCCCCCAGCTGTCCCCCAGGCCTTTGTTTCCTGAGCTTAGAGCTTCAGCCAGCTCCCCTGATGTCCCTGAACCCCCAAGTGGCCTGTTCCCCATGTGCTGGTACCTCATAGGGCCAGACCCTGAGTGCCCGCCTGTGCCCGCCTGTGCCAGCCTGTGCCTGCACCCCTGCCCAGGGCAGCTGGCCTGGGTGAGGCTTGGCTGGCTCAGGGCTGGCAGGGCCAGCTCTGGGCCTGGCATAGCTCCACAGCAGCCATGCTCCTCACAGGAAGGCCTCCTCCACGCTGGGCATTCTAGAACATGTCATAGGGCAGATGGTGTGGGAGATGACTGGTCTGTGAACTCCAGAGCACACGTCTCACGGCTGCTCTCAGCGGGTCAGGAAACTCCATAAAGGCCACGTCTTTGTTATAATCTTCCCTGTGCTCAGCACAAGGCCTAGAACATGGTTAATCAACACTGTAACAGGGGCAGGCAGGCAATACTGAATGCCAACTGCCTTATCTTCAGGGAAACAATAAACTCCAGTTTTTAGCTCAGACTCTGTGTGTGCACGTGCATGTGTGTGTTTGTGTGTCTTTGTGTGCGTGCTCATCCACCCAAGGCCCTTACACAGTGGAGCACAGTATTCATCTGATCAGGCCAGCTGGTGTCCAGCACTCCCCAAAATCAACATCAGGGCTGCTAGATCTCATTTACATCTATCTCCTCTAAGGCTGCAGGCAGGCCTCTGTCCCTGTAGAGTATCCAGAGTCCTTAGGCTGGGAAGATAGCTGACAAATGTTTGGATTAAATGGAAGTTTAAAATGTGCAATGGGCTGGGTGTGGTAGCCCATGCTTGGAATCCCAGTATTTGAGAGGCTGAGTCAGGAGAATCGCAGGTTCGAGGCCAGCCTCAGCTACTTAGTAAGGCCCTCCGAAACTTAGTGAGACCCTGTTTCAAAATAAAGAATACAAAATAAACCGGGCGTGGTGGCGCATACTTGTAATCCCAGTATTTGGAAGGCTGAGATGGGAGGATCATGGTTTGCGGACAGCCTCAGCTGCTTATTGAGGCCCTTTGCACTCAGTGAGATCCTGTTTCAAGATAGAGAATAAAAAAATCGGGCTGGGGGTGTAGCTCAGAGGTAGAATGCCCCTGGGTTCCATCCCCAGTACCAAAATAAATTAAATTAAATTAAATTAAATTAAATTAAAAATAGGGCTGGGGTGTAGCTCAGAGGTAGGATGCCTCTGGGTTCAACCCCCAGTACCGCAATTAATTAGTTAATTAACTGAATGAACAATGGGATTTGGGAGACTGAGACCAGAGGATGGTGGTTTGCAGACAGTCTCAGCTACTTAGCAACTCAGTGAGACCCTGTTTCAAAAGTAAAAAGAGGCCAGGCATGGTGGCACACGCTTGTAATCCCCGCACTTGGGAGGTGGAGACAGGAGGATCACGCTGGTTCGGAGCCAGCCTCACTGGCTTAAGAGACCCTGTTTCCACATAAAAAGTTAAAAAATAGGTCTGGGAGTGTAGCACGTGGGAGTGTAGCCCGGAGGTAGAAGGGCTTCCAGGAACACCAGTACCACCAAAAAATAAATAAATAAAATATAAAAAAAGACTCCGGGCATGTTGGCGCACGCTTGTAATCCCCGCGCTTGGGAGGCGGAGACAGGAGGATCGTGCTGGTTCAAAGCCAGCTGGGCTGGCTTAAGAGACCCTGTTTCCAAATAAAAAAGTATAAAAATAAGTTGGGGAATGTAACCCGGAGGTAGAAGGGTTTCCAGGAACCCCAGTACCACCAAAAATAAATAAATAAATAATAAATAAATAATGAAAAAAGACTAAAAAATAGGGCTGGGGATGTCACTCAGATGTACAATGCCCCTGGATTCCATCCCCAGAACTGCAAAAAAAAAAAAAAAAAAAAAAAAAGCCATGGGATTGGATTATTCATGATCTATCCTAATGGCCAATGGTAATAGAGACAACAGATACATCTGACCACTGCAGGATGGAGGTGGTCACTACAACGCCCATCTCTGCGTTGCTCTGGCAAGTTCAGGATAAGTACCTGTAGCCCAAGCTCCTCCCATGCCAGCCCTGCCCCAGCCTGAGCTCTCAAGACTGGCAGACTGACAAAGGCCAGGAGCAAAGAGCTCCTTCTCTGTGCCAAATGCCAATTTGTGGCTCTTGAGCACCAAGGATGCTTTTCAAACTCCTTGGAGGAGGTTTTCTACAAGAGAACTTCCTGGAAAAGTCCAGTGTATGGAGCAGGCATTATGGAGATGTTCGGGCAGGCACAGAAGGGGAGATGGATTCAGCAGCTTCTCATCTACTCTCTCTCTCTCCTTACAGTGGCCCCTTGGCCAGTCCAAACAGCCCTGAGCTTCCCAGTAACCTGAAACCACTGCAGGGCACTGCATTGCTCAGCCTCTGAGCAGGTCTGTAAAGTGCATGCTATAATCCCACTTTGTAGATGAAAAAATTGAGGGGAAATGACTTGCCTAAGCTTAAAGAGCTGTTAAAGGATGAAGTCAATATTGCCAACTACTGTCCATCAGAAGACAAATCCTGGAAGGTTCCTATTGCCCCAAAGCCTCCCTATTCTGAGGATAACTCCCTGTATTAGCATAACATCAGGGGGCACGCTTGCAAGATTTCCCCATGACCAGACGCCATGCTGCCCTAGAAACCGGAGTATGTGTGCATGGTGTGTGACCAGTTTGCCCTGGGGTTGCTTCCAGAGAGCACTGAAGTCCAATCAGGTGTATATTGACTTCGTGTGTGTGCACACGTGTGTTCGCTGGCTCCTGAACGCAGATAACCACATCTGTCCTCCATCAGTTAGTTATATGTGACACACAAGTAACACTATCATGGGCCAGGTGCTTTGCAAAGCACAGAGGAATGTGACATGATCTCTCTTCTAATGGAATGGACATGGGCAGGGTCAGCCAGGGTATTGCCAAGATCAGGGATGAATTCTAACCATGCAAACAGGGGTATCTTGGGTGCTTCATAGCAAGGGCGAGATACATGGGGCCTCACAGTTGGGAAGGACACAATGAGTGGGGGGGGGGGTAAAAATGGTGTGTTGGGGGAGGGGCTGGCAGTGCCAAATATCCAGGCTCAAGTCTGGAACTGAAAGTGAGGAGGACAGGGAGGGATAGGTCATTGGTGGTACCTGGGTGCCCTTCCTAGCAATAGGAATTGGATGTGAGGCTGGATTTGGGATGGGGAGGGAGTGCCATCTGTGCCACCCCGCGCCACCCACACAACCCCATCTCAGCTCCGCCCAGCATCCCTTGCCACATTCCTGTCATACCCTAGGGCTACTTCTCCCCCTCCCTCCCGCAGCTCCTTCAAGTGCCAGCTGTGGCTGTGGGGGAGGTAGCGAAGGTCGAGGGTGAGCAGACACTGAAGAGAGTTGGGGAGCACGCTTTCCACAAGAATAGTGTGAAGGAGGCTGGGACATCCTGAGCTCCATTCATCAGGCCCTGCCCTGGCCCCAGGGGCAACCTAGAGCCTTCTCCACCCCCACCCCACCCAGAGGACAGCATACCCAGGCCCTCTAGTGAGAAGCCACCGGCCTCCGCACGGCCCTGCTCTGGAAAGCAGGCAAGCTACTTCTGCGGCCGTGCTGAGAGAGAGCTGGGGGTGCCAGCAGGCCAGGCTCATTGCAATAAAGGAGGACCCAAGAGTCCCTGCTCCCCTCAGAACTTGAGAAGTCCTGCCAGGGACAGCGAGCGGGTGGGAAGGCTGGCCCTGCCCCGCCCCTGCCTCTAGGAGCAAAGTCCGTATCTCTCAGGCTAGTGGGGCAGATTTAACTCCAGATATAACCAAGGCTCTACCACCTCTGTGTAAGAGGGGGGCTTCTCCTCTTTCAGCCCAAAGCGTCTGCTGGGCTCCTTAGCCTATCTGGTCAGAGCACAGCTGATGGGGCCAAGCCTATCTGGTCAGAGCACAGCTGATGGGGCCAAGGTCAGGACTCCATCATGCAAAGCATCTAAATGCCTTACCTGGGGGCCCTGGTGAGAGATGCAGATAAATTAAGAGCCCCTGCTAGAAAAACAAGGCAGGTCCCCAGAGAAGACTTAATGCAGCTCCCAGAGGGGCTTGTTAGCCCCCCACCCCAGGCAGCTGCAGGAGAGCCAGACCCACCCCCAATTGCCAGAGGAAGGCGCACCAGTCCCCCGCCCCAGGCCAAGCCCTGTTCTCTTCTACACCCTACATCAAGAGCTGTCACTATCACCAGTACCACACTGGCAGGTGGTTTCTTACCTTCCAATTAGTTACTGCTTCCACTTCCTGAGCAGCCCCCTGCTGGCTGGAGGGGGGGCGGACAGGGCAGAGCCAGACTCCCAGGGGGCCGCTGGAGGGACTCAGCCCCAGGAAGAGCTCCTTGGTAATAGCTGAGCCCCCTTCCCTGGGGCTCTGTAGGAGTGCTCCAGCACTCTGCTGCAGAGACCCAGGCAGGTGCAAGCTTTGCAGACCAGATGTGCCTGGAGCTGGGAGGGGCACTGCCCGCCTCAGAGCCCTCCCTCCACTCCCCTCCCTAGGTGCTTCCCAGCCTCCAGCCTGACTCTCCCGGCTGGGCTGAGGCTCCTCTCCTCTGATCTTCACCTCTGCCCTGGGTGCCCATCATGGCGACTCCCACCAGGAGGCCACCCTTGCCGTTGCTGCTTCTGGCCACCGTGGTCCTCGGCTCCTCTCCAGGTAAGAGGATTCATCTGGGTTCCGAGGGATGATCACATCATTAAATCATTGCTCTGATCTGGGCGATGATTACACAGATAACTGGCCCCGCAGGGTTGGAGCACCCAGATTTCTGAGACCATTTGTTTCCTTGCTACAATTTTCTCGTTCGTGGATCTTACATTTTTTTTTGAGATGAGGAAAAAGGAAATGTCTGTGTCCTGTTAAAGAGGAAGGAAGAATGACCCAGAGAGGGCAAGTGTTATCCTAGGACACACAGTCAGATTATGGCAGAACCAGATCTTCACACTATCAGCCCGGAGCTGTGGCTTATAAGGCTGCGTATGGTAGGCAGGAACCACATGGGACAACTGAGTTGATTCAATTCAATTAAAGCCTGATGTCCTCAGTTACACGGACCACATTTCAAGGGCTCGGTAGCCACCAACTAGCTCAGACGATGGAACGGGCCCGTCATAGCCACAAGTTCTCCCGGAGAGCATTCCAGAGTCTCTCATGCCGGAGACACCAGCAACACAAAAGATCTCTGGAGACTCCTTGGTCTTGCTGATGGAGGCGGGATGTAGAGAGAGAGCAGCACAGCAAGGAGCCCGGAGAAGGCACTCACTCCCTGGTGCTCAGCCTGGAGCTGGGGACAAGGCAGGAGGCTCTCAGCGGGAGAGGAGGCTGGACCTGCCCGGCCTGGAGCTGAGGAGGCCCCAGTGCCTGCTGGAGTTCTTGCCACCTTGGGCCCTCCATCACACTGGCTGTTTTCAGACCTTCTGCCCACACCCAACCTGTGAGGCAGCTGGGAAGCAGAGCTGACCAGAGGTTGGAGGAGCTCCCCAGACACCCAGGCCTAGCTCTCCATCCTGGCTGGCACAGAGCTGGAGACTTCCATCCCAGAGGGGGTCGAGGAGAGGCGCTGGGCTCCCTGCATGCCCGCTTCAGGGACAACTCAGTGCTAGACTGCATCACCTGCCCTCCCAACAGCTTTGGATTCCCTGCAAGAAACAGCCTGGGGACCTCCCCACGCCTCACATCTCGCTAACATCTCTTCCTCTGCAAGTTCTCTGAGGCCTATGTTTGGAGGAAAAAGTTGCCAGCACAGAATCAGGAGGGAATCCGAAGAGCCCTTAGCGCAAGGATAGCAGAAAAGGGCTGGCTTTGTCGGGGTGCGTGCGCGCATGCGCATGAGTGCACACATGTGGGAAGGTGCGTGCGGAGGCGGATGTGTATGCAGCTGTGGAGGAAAGCGTGGGCCCTGTGAGGGTGTGTCTGTGGATGTGGGTGCTGCGAGGGCGGAGGTGTGAGTGAGGTATGGTACGGAGGGGCTCCACGTTGTGGGGTGTGTGGAAGCCACGCAGCGCAGCGCTGGGCTGTCCACCCCCCCATGCTGTCCTCAGGATGCCACGAGGCATTTTTTACAATATAGTTTCTTCTTGGCGATTTTGATTCCAGACCTCTGGGATAGATTAGGGCCTTTGAAGCCAGGCGTGGTGGCGCAGGCTTGTAATTCCAATACTTGGGAGGCTGAGACAGGAGGAGCCCAGGTTTGGGGCCAACCTCAACTACTTAGTGAGGCCCTCCGCAACTTAGTGAGACCTTGTTTCAAAATAAAGAATAAGAAAATAGGGCTTCGGATGTAGCTCAAAGGTAAAAAGACCCTGGGCTCAATCCTCAGTTCCATTAAAAAAAAAAAAAAAAAAAAAAGAATAGGGCTTTTGGTGGTTCCTGGTTCCAAGCGGGAATTAAGGTCAATAATAATTGACATTGGGTGTAGGAATGCTGGCTGTGGAGGGGTGCCGCAGCCCTGTAATTCTAGTGTTTGGGAGGCTGAAGCAGAATGATGGAAAGTTCAAGGCCAGCCTCAGCAACCCAGTGAGACCCTGTTTCAAAATAAAAAATCTTTACAAAAGGCCAGGAGGTAGAATGCTCCTAATGCAATCCCTAGTACCAAAAAAAAAAAAAAAAAAGGAATGCTGGCTATGGAGTGACACCAGCCAGAGCCCCAGATCTGCTCCTGACTATTCAGTGTGGGGCGAGTTGTTTAACTTTCTAAGCCTTAGATTCCACATTGGCAAAATAAGAAAATGCAATACCTGTCTGGTAAAGCGGCTACAAGAAAGAGATACGGAACATGGTATCTGATCATCAGCAAGCAAATGGTCAATAGCACTTACTTTTACATTATTTTTGTTCATTTTGTTATTATCAACAAACATATCTATGCATGCATGCATGCAAAGGTCAGTATATGTGGCCATTTGCAGCTCTGCATGGGCACAGATGTGCATATATGTGTGCGTCTGGCCATCCGAGTACCTTAGAGGTGCGTGTGAATGTGTGATACGAGGGTGTAAGAGTGTGCAAGTGAGCAATGTGGAGGTGCATGCATGTGGATATTTGGGTGGTTGTGAGGATATACACAGCAGAAAGCTTTTCAGGAAGAAAGACGGTCTTAGGGTATCAGTGTGCTGCCCCAGGCCCACTCCCTGTCCCCACCACCCAGGCAGAGCTCCTGAAAGCTGCTATTGTAAAGGTGGCCCCAGCCGCCTGGCGGTCCCTGTCTCTCCTCCTTCCCCCTGAGTGGCTCCAGCTGGGGCAGGGGTGCCTACCCTCCACCACCATCATTAACTGGGGATTAAGCTGGGCTTTCCAGTCAACGTGATGCCCGTTGTCGCCAGATCACTGCCTCTGAGGCCTGGGGCGGCAGAGAGAGAGTGACGGGTGGCCAGGAGGGATGCGGGGGCTGCCTGCGCGGGCGCCTCTGGGAGCCCTGCCTCCTAGCTCATTCTGGGAGCTGCTTAACAGCTGCCCTCGCTCCCAAGGGGCCAGGACTGGGCCTCAGCTGCAGCATAGAGGCCCACCCTTGGAAGGGGGCTGCATGCACCAGAGGAGGCACTAATTGGCTAATGGTAATCCCTCCCCCATGACCCTCCAAGGAGGGCCTGCAATCAGCTGCGTGGAGAGGTAAGAGCCCAGTGTGGGTCCAGGGGTACAGGCTCCTGCATGACACTACAAAATGTCCAGCTCTACCAGCAGCGGGCAGCCACCTCAACCGGTGAAAGACCGGCATGAAGTATGAGCATATATATCCTGGGTCCCTGTCCTAGTGAGGTGGGATCATGGTGTC
Organism: Muscardinus avellanarius; assembly: GCF_963383645.1. Classification (NCBI taxonomy): domain Eukaryota; kingdom Metazoa; phylum Chordata; class Mammalia; order Rodentia; family Gliridae; genus Muscardinus; species Muscardinus avellanarius. The sequence goes on along the minus strand of NC_137793.1, from coordinate 85,153,865 downwards.
TGGAGAGAGAGGCAGCTCTTAGACGGGGGCTGGTATCAGATTCCCCATGTATGTGTGAAACCTACTTGTTCAGCACCTCCAGGAAAAATGGAACTTAGACCTTGTCCAAGATCGCATAGCTGGTAGAGCCCCACCCCCACTTCTCGCTGGGCCACACTGCCCCAGAAGGGCACGGGGCTCCAGGGACGCACCCGACCTCACTGTTGGGCCAGCGGCTTCTCCTGCCTCGCACACCCTACAGACTAGTTTTTCTCTGGGGCTTCCCTGGGAGTCTTAGGGTGGCAGCACTGCTTCCATTCTGAGGCCCCAGCATCTTGGCTCTGGACCGCTATGTGGTATTCGCCACTTTGCACTGTCTGCTCTCTGTTCCCCCTGCTATGAGCTTCTCCAGGGAGAGGGACTGTGTCTGATTAATTTTTACAGTTCTTGACTGGTATACAGTGTCCGGTATACAGCAGGTGCTTAATGCCTGAGTGTAGGGTAGTAACTGACTGCCACCTTGATCAGATGGGTCCTGCCTGCCTACTTAGATTTAAATTCAAATCATAAAATTATATAAAAATTTACTTAGCCACATCCCAAGTCCTCAGTAGCCACCACATTGGTCAGTGGAGAAGATGGAATGTTCCCATCCGCACAGGAAGTTCTGCTGGACAGCATGGCCCTAGAGGCCAGGCTCCAGCCAGCCTCGGGCCCTGAGCCCTCTGGCAATGTCCCCATCCGCAGCTTGGAGTTTGGCCCAGGGATCCCCGGCCACCTTCGGGCCCGTCTTTGAAGACCAGCCCCTCGGCCTTCTCTTCCCAGAGGAGTCCACAGAGGAGCAGGTGACGCTGGCCTGCCGTGCCAGGGCCAGCCCTCCGGCCACTTATAGGTGAGGCCCTGCAGCGGGTGCTGGGACGCCCTGAGCAGCTGCATCGGCCCTGCCACTGGGCAGAGCTCAGAGCGCCCCTCTCCCATCCCCCGTGGCAGGTGGAAGATGAATGGCACTGAGATGAAGCTGGAGCCGGGTTCCCGTCACCAGCTGGTGGGGGGTAACCTAGTCATCACGAACCCCACCAAGGCACAGGACGCCGGCGTCTACCAGTGCCTGGCCTCAAACCCCGTGGGCACTGTCGTCAGCAAGGAAGCCATCCTCCGCTTTGGCTGTGAGACCAAGGGGGCGGGGCAGCCACAGGGGGAGGGAAAGAAGGGGCCAGGAAAAAGTGCCCAGAAAGGACAGGCGACCCTCAAGCCAGGCTCCCCTGGCCTCCCATGACGTGCCCGCAGGCACTGCTCCTGCCTCATGGAGGGTGAGTTGGGGGTGCGGGCTTGGAGAACCGTGCCTGAGCCTGGTCTCTCCCTCCAGTTCTGCAGGAATTCTCTAAGGAGGAGCGAGACCCAGTGAAAACCCACGAAGGCTGGGGGGTGATGTTGCCCTGCAACCCACCTGCCCACTACCCAGGTGAGCGGGGAGCCTGAGCCAGAGCTGCATGGGATGCAGGGCTTCTGGATGCTCAGCAGAGGTGCATGGAATACAGGGAGCAGGTGGTTCCTGGAAGCACTGATCCTGGATCCCCAACTTAAAACGATTGTTTCTGCCATGGGGATGCCACTTTCTAGCTATTTCTGAGGTGTATTCCTCAGCACCCAGCACTCCCTGAATGAAAGGCACATCCTTCCACTAGATCTCTCCTTAGCCCCAGTTCAGAGGGGCCAGCTGGGTGGGGTGGTCCATGCCTGTAACTCCAGTACTTGGGAGACAGAGGCAGGAGATTGCAGGTTCAAGGCCAGCCTCAGCAACTTATAGAGACCTTGTTTCAAAATAAGAAAATAGCCGGGCGTGGCGGCGCACGCTTGTAATCCCTGCGCTTTGGAGGCAGAGACAGGAGGATCGCGCAGATTCGAAGCCAGCCGTGCTGCTGGCTTAGGAGACCCTGTTTCCAAATAAAAATGTAAAAATAGGTCTGGGAGTGTAGCCCAGAGGTAGAAGGGCTTCCAGGAACCTCAGTACCACCAAAAAAAAAAAAAAAAGAGAGAGAGAGAGAGAGAAAGAAAAAAAGAAAAGAAAAGAAAAGAAAAAATTAAAAGGGGTGTAACTTGGAGGTAGAATGTTCCTGGGCCCAATCCTCAGTGCCAGAAAATAAACAGCGTGGAGGACTCTCAGGGCAGGGCCTGGAGATTCCTGCCAGCATGATGGAGTCCCACCCAGTCTGCCCCTGAGCCCAGCACCCTCTAGTTTCCTCAGACTCCTCATGCGCATCCTAGGCTTGTCTTACCGCTGGCTCCTCAACGAGTTCCCCAACTTCATCCCGACGGATGGGCGTCACTTCGTGTCCCAGACCACAGGGAACCTGTACATTGCACGGACCAACGCCTCGGACCTGGGCAACTACTCCTGCCTGGCCACCAGCCACATGGACTTCTCCACCAAGAGCGTCTTCAGCAAGTTCGCTCAGCTCAACCTGGCTGCCGAAGGTCGGTGTGGCCAAGCATGGCAGGAAGAGGGAGCGGAGGGCCAGTGGGCACTGAGAAAGCGGCTTTTCCCTTGCAGAGAGTGAAGGGCAGCTGGCAGGGAACAGGACCCAGGGCCTGGGCCCCTGGGCCTCCTGTGCAAGGCCTCAGACCCTGCCCCAGGCCCCGGGGGAAAAGGAGACTTCTGAGACTCCGCTGCCCAGACTTCAGGGACTCAGAAAGACATGTGACACTGAGCACAGGGCATTCCCTGGACCTTCGCATGCAGGCTGCACAGCCCCTCTCTCCCCAGATCCCCGGCTCTTCGCGCCCAGCATCAAGGCCCGCTTTCCAGCAGAGACCTACGCGCTGGTGGGCCAGCAGGTCACCCTGGAGTGCTTCGCCTTTGGGAAGTGAGTAGAGCAGGAAGGAGGGAGCGCCCTGGGGCCCGAGCTCTGCCTCTCAGAGCCCCTGAGGACGAAGGGGCCTCTGGGGTAATGGTGGGCAAGACCAGCACTTGGTCAGCGTGGTGCTGCTCACTGGGTCCTGCAGAGTGCTGGGTACACAGTAGACATTGCCACCACCACTGATACTAACTGGGCTTCGTGTGTTACACGTCTTGGATCACTGGGTCCTGCCAGGGACACATAGCAGGTGCAGACAGCTTGAGCTCCAGGGCTGGAGGCAGCAGCAGTGTGTGGACTCCAGCCCAGCTGGCCTGGTTCAGCTCCCAGCTCTGTCCTTTGCTGACTGGGAGGCCTTGGGTAAAGTACCTAAGCTCTCCGTGCCTCAGCTTCCTTACTCGTACCTGGTGATAATAATAGTTACTGCCTCATAGGATTGCTACGAGGAGTAAATGTGTTAATATACTTAAAGCCCTTGAAACAAGGCCTGGCATTCAGTAAGTATTCTGATAAGTGTTATCAGCCATCTATTTAATGACAAACGAAAGCATTATCTGTCCTGCTGTCCTAGAAAAAGGATTCACAGAAACAGGGCTAAGCAATAGCAGGCGCTCGGCAAATGTTTGTGGAGTGAATGAAAGAATGTGATTTTATTTCGATTCCCCTCTTGCCTCAAATATGTCCTGCTTTATGGAAGGTTAATCAGGTCTCTAGCAAACCGACATGAGGAGCGTGTGGAAGGGTAACCCCATGACCCTTTAGGGCTCACTGGTTTCTCAGTCTATTTTAGTACACAGATCACTAATAAGTGCTTTTGGAAAGTGGGTGGCAGGAAAAGGGACTGCAGAGACCCAGGCCACAGGCAGCTGTGACGGATGAGATGGAAAGGCAGCCAGGCCCTACAAATACCAGCAGCAGGGAAGCATCCACAGAGGAGCCCTGCTTCTTGTCCCTTCCTTGTTTGAACTCTGAGAACCAGCCCACAGGTGCCCTCTGTCCTCTCCCAGGCCCAGGATCCCCATCCCCCTGCCCGGCATCTTGGGGGGGAAGGAGCGCTGGGCTAGAGCACCGGGCTGCACGAAGCGGGGTGCAGGAGTTTGCCCAGCTCAGCCCACCTGCTCTGGCTTTCTCTTCCCCTCAGCCCTGTGCCCAGGATCAAGTGGCGCAAAGTGGATGGCTCCTTGTCCCCGCAGTGGGCCACAGCTGAACCCACCCTACAGATCCCCAGCGTGAGCTTTGAGGACGAGGGCACCTACGAGTGCGAGGCGCAAAACTCCAGGGGCCGCGACACCGTCCAGGGCCGCATCATCGTGCAGGGTACAGAGCCTGGTCCCGACCTGCCCACACCCTGTCCCTGATGTAGGGCCCCAAAGTCAGGAGAGTGGGAGGCCCCTCACTTGAGTCCTCGTGCCCCCAGGTATAGGGCCAGGGAGGCTATGACTGAGGCCAGCACGGAGCTTCAGTCGGGGTGCAGAAAGCACACAGAAGGCTTTAGAATGATTTATGTTGCCTGCTTTCTTGGGCAGTCTTCTTCCTGGCCCCTCTCCTGCTGGTCCTCTCCATCCCAAGTGCTAGTAGCGCCCTCTGCTGTTTTGTATAAGTTCTGCAGTCTCACGGCTCTGCTTTATTTAATGTGAATGAGCTGAGGACGCCTCCTCCTGTCTCACCCTTGGAGTTTTCTCTCCCTTGCTCCCACAGCTCAGCCTGAGTGGCTCAAGGTGATCTCGGACACGGAGGCCGACATTGGCTCCAACCTGCGCTGGGGCTGTGCAGCCGCCGGCAAGCCCCGGCCCACCGTGCGCTGGCTGCGGAATGGGGAGCCTCTGGCCTCCCAGGTAGACTCTGGCAGCCACCCTCTTCTGCTCGCTGCCCCCTCACCCTCAAAGCCTCCTGCACCTCTGGTAACTTCTCAGAGCTGATCAGAGTGTCATGGGTGGCTCTGGGTGCTTCTTTTCATCCCAGAGTCACATGGCTACAGGCTGGTCCACTGGCTAGAATCCCAGGGACCTGGGTCCCAACACAACTCAGACCCAAAATTGGATGCGATGCTGAATGGTCACTGGGACCCTCTGGCTTCAGGGAGGCCTGGGTAATCCCAAAGTCCTGAGACCCCAAAGGGCCCTGATCTAGGGCTGGACCAGGACCCCATCCCAAGGATGTGAGCCTAGAGCACACACTGTACGCCCCTGCAGATCCCTCCTCCTCCTTGCCCTCAGTGGTACCCATCCCTGCCCTTCCCTGAGTCAGGCTCTTCTGCGCAGAACCGGGTGGAAGTGCTGGCTGGGGACCTGCGGTTCTCCAAGCTGAACCTGGAGGATTCAGGCATGTACCAGTGTGTGGCTGAAAATAAGCATGGCACCATCTATGCCAGTGCTGAGCTGGCAGTGCAAGGTAAAGGCCCAGGGGCAGGGGACATTCTTGTGGGCATGCAGGTGGGGAAAGGGCTTTAGGATATATGAGTTTGGGCATCTCTTTGTGTGTGTGTGAGTATGAGTGTGTGTGTGTGTGTGTGTGTGTGTGTGTGTGTGTGTGTGTGTTTACTGGGGATTGGATTCAGAGACATTCTACCTCCAATATATAACCCCCAAACTTATTTTATTTTTTTAAGATAAGGTCTATTAAGATAAGGTCTAATTAAGTTACTATGTCTTGCTGTGTTGCTGTGTCCTGAAATCTTCCTGTCTCAGGATCACAGGTTTGAGGACAGCCTCAGCATGTAGCAAGACTAAGCAACCTAGAGAGACCCTGTTTCAAAACAAAAAAATTAAATAGGTCTAGGGGTGCAGCTCAGAGGTGAACTTCCCCTGGGTTCAATCCCTAGTATCACAAGAATGTAGGTAGGAAAGATTGAAGGAAGGAAGGGATGATGGAGGAAGGGAAGGAAGGAAGGAAATCTAATAAATCAGAGTGATGGCACATACCTGTAATCCCAGTATTTGGGAGACTGAGACAGGAAGATTGTAGGTTTGAGACCAACCTCAGCAATTTAGCAATATTCCCAGCAAACTAGCAAGATTGTTTCAAAACAAAATTTTTAAAAAGCTCAGAGGTAGAATGACCCTGAGTTCAATCTGCAGTATGAATGAGAGAGAGGAGAGAGGAGAAAGGAGAGAAGAGAGAGGAGAGAGGAGAGGAAAGAGAGGAGAGAGGAGAGGGAGAGGAAGAGGGAGAGGGAGAGGGAGAGGGAGAGGGAGAGAGAGAGAGAGAGAGAGAGAAGACTGGATATGAGAATTAATCCAGTCGAGCAACAGAGATGAGGTGGCCAGTTAGGTGGGGTGGTCAGTAAAGAAAACCACATTTGGTATGTGACCTGAATTAAGAAGGAGCCAGTCTTGAGAAGAGCTAGGGAAATTCTGGCAGAGCTTAGGGCAAATGCAAAAGCCCTGAGGCAGGAAAAGTTGTGGCAATTTCAAATAAACAACAACAACCAAACCACTAGACAAGTTGGAGCATGAGGAACAAAAAGTGGAGTAAGGCATGATGAGAGAATTGGGGATTGATTGATTGATTGATTTTGCAGTACTGGGTGGAACCCAGGGGCATTCTAACTCCGAGAGACACCCCCAGTCCTATTTTTTTTATTCCTTATTTTGAAACAATGTCTCACTAAGTTGCAAAGGGACTCACTAAGTAGCTAAGGCTCTCAGCAAACTGCCATCCTCCTATCTTAGCCTCCCAGATGCTGGGATTACAAGCATGCACCATTTCGCCCAACTATTTTTTTGTATCCCTGGGAAAAGCTTGATTTCATTTCAAGTGCTTGATTTACACTTTTAAAAAGAAAAGAGAAGCCAGGCGTGGTGGCACACGCTTGTAATCCCAGCATTCGGGAGGCTGAGACAGGATCGTGGTTCGGGGACAGCCTCAGCTACTTAGTGAGGCCCTTTGCAACTCAGTGAGACCATTTCAAAATAAAAGAATAAGAAATAGAATTGAGGGTGTAGCTCGGAGGTCGAATGGAGAGGGAGGAGGGGAGAGGAGAGAAGACTGGGTGGAGAAGAGATTGTGGGAGGGAAGCAGAGTACAAGAAGACCACGTAGGGGTCTTTTCCAGTAGCTCAGGCAGATTTGGCATCTCGGACCAGAACGAAGGTGGTGGGGTGCTGAGAAGGGGCTGGTTCTGGACATTCTGGGGGTGCTAGGAGCTCATGGGTCTGGGTCGGTCGTGGAAGGTACTTAGCATGGGCCCTTTAGGGTGATGGGCACAGCACCGTTTGACTCTCCCCTTCCAGCACTGGCCCCTGACTTCAGGCAGAACCCGGTGAGACGCCTGATCCCCGCAGCCCGCGGAGGAGAGATCATTATCCCCTGCCAGCCCCGGGCAGCTCCAAAGGCCACTATTCTCTGGAGTAAAGGCACTGAGATTTTGGTCAACAGCAGCAGGTACCACACACACACACCCCATGAAGTCCCTGCACTCTGTCCCTTCTTGGAGGCCAGCCCTCATCCCAGGTCTGCAGTGTGTCCCCGGGTCAGCCAGATCTGCTTTGACCTTATTGCAGAGTGACCGTGACTCCTGACGGCACCTTGATTATAAGAAACATTAGTCGGTCGGATGAAGGCAAATACACGTGCTTTGCCGAGAACTTCATGGGCAAGGCCAACAGCACCGGAACGCTGTCTGTGCGCGGTAAGGGTCCGAGGAGGCCACTGGGCTCAGCTACCAGACGCCAGCCTCTCGTGTCCCTGTATGGCTTCTGGCTTGGCTCTGAGGCCACCCCTCATCACTGTCCAGCACCTGGTCCTACCTCACTGCCTGCCACACTCTGAGGTGCTGCCGAGCTGTCAGGACAGCGGTGGGTCACAATGCCTCTGCTCTTCGCTGGGGATCAGAACAGAGCCTCTTGCCCTGCCCACAACCCTGGCCGGGCCTTTCTCCTTCTGCATCTACCCAGGGCCCTTCCTTCTTGTTGTTGTTGTTGTTTTAGATGCAACCAAGATCACCCTAGCCCCCTCAAGTGCTGACATCAACCTGGGAGACAACCTGACCCTACAGTGCCACGCTTCCCACGACCCCACCATGGACCTCACCTTCACCTGGACCCTGGACGACTTCCCTATCGACTTTGATAAGCCCGGGGGTCACTACCAGAGGGCCAGCATGGTGAGGCCTGAGGCTCAGGACCCTACCAGATAGAAAGGGACCCGAGATGTCCTCAACTATCATTACTTCCAAGCCCCTCCAGGCCTTCCTTTCCCTGAGGCCCATGCATCGCAGGCTGGTCCTTTGGGATAAAGCTCAAGAAGAATTTCACCCTTTTTGGAGAATTTAGAGACAAACTGAATCCTAAGCACCCCAGAAGACTCCCTCCCCACTACTGTTCTTATCCTATCACTGACACTCCCATTGAACAGATAGGACAACTGAGAGGCAGAGGCGCCCGTGGACATCAGGAGCGGGGCCTCCCGAGCTCTGTACTAGTCGGGGATGCTCCCTCTGACCCACCACCTGTGCTGTCCCCATTGCAGAAGGAGACTGTTGGGGACCTGACCATCCAGAACGCCCAGCTGCGTCATGGGGGAAAGTACACTTGCATGGCCCAGACGGTGGTGGACAGCGCATCCAAGGAGGCCACAGTGTTGGTCCGAGGTGACAGGGGCCCCTGCCTGGGCTCCGGCCCCAGCTCAGTCCTCCCACAGCCACCCGGCATTCCCCACGCTGGGCCAATCCCCCACTGGGCCATCCCCTGCCCATCCTCCTGCTGGGTTCACGCCGCCCTCTGCTGCCCTTCCTTGGTACTGCACCAGCCCAAGCTGGGTCTGGAAGGAGGTAGGCACAGATTGGAAGCTGCCCAGTACTGACCCAATGTACTCTGCCTCTTGGTGCAGGTCCCCCAGGTCCCCCAGGAGGCGTGGTGGTGAGGAACATCGGTGACACCACTGTCCAGCTTAGCTGGAGCCGTGGCTTTGACAACCACAGCCCCATAGCCAAGTACACCCTGCAAGCTCGTGCTCCCCCTACAGGGAAGTGGAAGCACGTTCGGACCAGTAAGTGTTGCCAACCCTCCCTCACCTCCCCGTATCATACTGATGAGTTCTGGCTGCATGGGGAGGTGGGGGGGTCAGGGTCAGGACACACCCGGTGGGGGGCAGTCACACAGAGCCAGAGGAGGGGCTCAGTCTGTGCCCTTGAACTCTTGGAAGGATTATCGTTAGAGCAATACAAATATCGGTTTGGGTGTGGGGTGCACACAGCATTGGAAAAGGCACCAGGCCAGGAGCAAGTGTTAGCTATAGTTTTTCAATCATTTTGGAGAGAGGAACCCAGTTCTTAGGGTACCACAAGTACCATGATGAGGGCTGGGTGTAAAGAGGTGATCAGGACAGTGCCTGCCTCTGCCTCCAGGCGAATAGATGACGTGGGCGCCTGCCCCCTGTGCCTTGCAGATCCTGCAAACATCGAGGGCAATGCAGAGACCGCCCAGGTGCTGGGCCTCACACCCTGGATGGACTACGAGTTCCGGGTCATAGCCAGCAACATCCTGGGCACCGGGGAGCCCAGCGGGCCTTCCAGCAGAATCCGGACCAAGGAAGCAGGTTAGGGTCATGGGTGTCCCCACGAAAACTCTCAGCAGGGCAGAGATCTTGGCACTCCCAAGGTCCCAAGTAAGAAACCAGGCTGGAAGCCGGGCGTGGTGGCGCACACTTGTAATCCCCGCGCTTGGGAGGCTGAGACAGGAGGATCGCACAGGTTCGAAGCCAGCATCAGCTACTTAGTGAGGCTCTTAGCAACTTAGTGAGACCCTGTTTCCAAATAAAGCATAAAAATAGGTCTGGGAGTATAGCCTGGAGGTAGAAAAGCCTCTGGGTTCCACCCCCAGTACCACAAAAAGAAAGAAAGAAACCCTGCTCAGCAGGCTTCAGGCTCTAACAAGATAGCCGAAATAGGACACCAAGTCTGGATAAGGGCCATCCATAGAATCTAAACCTCTCATTTAAAAGCAGAGCAAAGTCAGGCATGGTGGTGCACTCGGGAGGTGAAACAGGAGGATCTGGGTTTATAGCCCCAGCTACTTAGTGAGGCCCTCTGCAACTTAGTGAGATCCTGTTTCAAAATAAAGAATAAAAAATCAGGCTGGGTGGTGTTGTAGCTCAGAGGTAGAATACGCCTGAGTTCAATCCCCAGCAACACACACACACACACACACACACACACACACACATGCACACGCACACGCGCACACACACAAAACAAAGCCAATCTAACAACAACATGTGAATTTAGGATTATTTTTAAGATTTTTTTTTAACTTTTGCAGTACTGGGGGTGGAACCCAGGGGCATTCTACCTCCAAGCTACACCCCCAGCCCTATTTCTTATTCTTTTATTTTGAAATGGTCTCACTGAGTTGCAAAGGGCCTCACTAAATAGCTGAGGCTATCTGGGAAACATGATCCTCCTGTCTCAGCCTCCCAAATGCTGGGATTATAAGCGTGTGCCACCACACCCTGCAAGTTTCATTTTTTTAAATGGTAAAACCAAAATTTGGTTAAGGGAAGGGTCATACTGGCAGAGATTTGGATTTGAACCCAGTTGCTAAGCAATCAACTTAGCAAGCCTGTGATCCTCCTGTCTCAGCCTCCTAAATGCTGGGATTACAGGCATTCAACACTACTCCCAATGAGAGGTCTCCTTTACTCTATTATACCTGGAATTAATGGGCTCAGAGATAACTGCGATGTAAAGGAAAGATGATTGGGCTTTACAAGCAGAAGAGCCAAGTTCAAACTCCAGCTTGCCACATTATTAGCTGTGTGACTGTAGGCAAGTCACTGCTCTGGGCCTCAGTCTTTTCTATCCTCAAAAGTATGGTAATAACACCCACCTTGCAAGATCAAGTGGGCAATGCACTTATTTTTATTTTTATTTTTTGCAGGTCTGGTGATGGAACCCAGGGGCATTTGACCCCAGCCCTATTTTTTATCCTTTATTTTGAAACAGGGTCTCACTAAGTTGCAAATGGTCTCACTAAGTAGCTGAGGCTGTCTGCGAACCAGGATCTTCCTGTCTCAGCCTCCTGAATGCTGGGATTACAAGTGTGCGCCGCCACATCCAGCTGGGCAATGCATTTAAATGTCTCTTGCAAGCTGGGCTGGGCAATGCATTTAAATGTCTCTTGCAAGCTGGGGTGGTGGTACAGGCCTATAATCTCAGTACTTGGGAGGCTAAGACAGGAGGATCGCAGGTTTGATTGAGGCCAGCCTCAGAAATGTAGTGAGATTATCAGCAACCTAGTGAGACCCTTTTTCAACCCCCAAAAAATAAAAGGGGCTGGAGGTGTAGCCTGGAGGTAAAGCGCTCCTTGGTTCAGTCCCCAGTACCACAAAAATAAATAAATGCCCTTTGCAAAGTACAAGGACTGGAGACGTCATCATCAGAACCAAGGGAAAAGTCCCCAAGTGCTGATTCTCTGCAGAAATATTTACATCCCAGCCATGTGACTTCCTGCCAAGCTGTGTGAGCTGATGAAATTCATCCCCATTTTAATATTAGCTCTGTTTAATACCAGAGACAATTAGGAAATTAAATCAGCCACAGAAGGATATTAGTTACAAAACACCCTGGAGCCAAAAAGAAATGGGTTGCAGTTTTTTCGTTGCTGATTTTTGTTTGTTTGGTGGCATTGGGGGGGGGTGTTTCTGTTTTGTTTTTGTTTTTACTTTTTCTTTGTGAGTGTGTGCCGGTACTGGGGATGGTACCCAGGGGCATTCTACCTCCAAGGTATACCACCAGACTGGTTTTAATTTTTATTTTGAGACAAGGTCTCACGAAGTTATAGAGGGCCTCGCTGAGTTGCTGAGGCTGGCTGTGAACCTGGGACCCTCCCGTCTCAGCCTCTCAAGTACTGGGATTACAGGCACGCGCCACCGCACTCGATTTTACATTAACTGCAGTTCTGGGTTACTTATTCCCGTTAATTTAAAGCAGACTAGAGTTGGCCACTGTGGTTTAGTTTAAGTTGGCAGAAGTGGGGAGGACGGCAGTCATTTATGGTGCACCCGCTGTGTGCTAGACACTTGTTTAATTGCATTTTCATTATAGCCTTTGATAAAAAGATTATTGCCTTCATCTTGTAGAGAGGAAATCAGAGCTCAGAAAGGTTAAGTCACTTGCCCAGGAAACACAGCTAGTAAGTGGGAGAAGAGAGACTGGCTCTCAGGTCTGTGTGACTCTAGTGCCCATAGGCAGAGGGGCTGTTGGAGGATGAAGCCAGGGTGTGTTTGAAAGGGCGGCCTATCCTGTAGGCACAGGCATCTTTATTATGTCATTGCCCATTAGCAGGCCACATCTGAGCCATGGTGGTGTATACATGTAATCCCAGTACTTGGGAGGCTGAGACAGGAGGATAACGGGTTCAAAGCGAGCCTCAGCAATTTAGCAAGGTCCCTCCGCAGCTTAGCTAGATTCTGTTTCAAAAAAAACAAACAGCTGGGCGTGCTGGTGCACGCTTGTAATCCCAGCATTCGGGAGGCTGAGACTGGAGGATCCCGATTCGCAGGCAGCCTCAGCTACTTAGGCCTTCTGCAACTTAGTGAGACCCTGTTTCGAAAGAAAGAAAGAAAGGAAGGAAGAAAGAGAGAGAGAAAGAAAGAAAGAAAGAAAGAGAGAGAGAGAAAGAAAGAAAGAAACACAACTGGGCATGACGGTGCATGCCTGTAATCCCAGTATTTGGAAAGCCCAGGACCACAGTAACCCCAGTACACACACACACACACATACACACACACACCACAGGTGTATCCTTGGCTTCCACAGCTCCCTCGGTGGCACCCTCAGGACTCAGCGGAGGAGGTGGAGCCCCCGGAGAGCTCATCGTCAACTGGACTGTAAGCTGGCAGGAACAGAAGCAGAAGCAGAATGCATCTCCAGTTCCCTGGGGGGACAATTGCGGCCTCCACCTTTCCTGGCCAACCCCTGCTTCAGCCGTGTGCAGAGGGCCACTGCACAGTTCTGACTCATAAGCTGACAGCTTCCTCACCCCTCCCCTGCACCCGCTGCCCCGAGCACCAACCCATCACAGAGGTCTCAGGGCTCTTGGGGAAGGCCGGGAGGAGCCAGAGGGTGGGCGGGAAGCACGCCCGCGCCCCCGCGCCCACGCAGTGCTCTCGCCCTCAGCCCCTGTCCCGGGAGTACCAGAACGGAGACGGCTTCGGCTACCTGCTGTCCTTCCGCAGGCAGGGCAGCGCCAGCTGGCAGACCGCCCGGGTGCCCGGCGCCGACGCCCAGTACTTCGTCTTCAGCAATGAGAGCATCCAGCCCTACACGCCCTTTGAGGTCAAGATCCGCTGCTACAACCGCCGCGGGGAGGGGCCCGAGAGCCTCACCGCGCTGGTGTACTCGGCGGAAGAAGGTGGGCAGCCCCCAGCCCAGGCCGGCCCGGCCGAGGGCGCTACGCACAGCCAGCCCCGTTCAGTAGCAGGGGTTGGGAGATGTCTGGGGTCTCACTATCTTCTCTCGCCTCGGGAGGGCGGCTGGCTGGCTGGGAAGAGCAGGAAGCCCCCCCTGGGCCTTTCGGCTGGGACCTGGGCCTCTTCCAAAATCCTGAGCAAATGCAGTCCCCATGAGGGCTGCTCTACAGGACACAGGGATGCCCTGGAAATCCCAACCCATTCTGTATCGGTCCCCAGAGCCCAGGGTGGCCCCCACCAAGGTCTGGGCCAAGGGGGTCTCCTCCTCAGAGATGAACGTGACCTGGGAGCCTGTGCGGCAGGACTCTAATGGCATCCTCCTGGGGTACGAGGTGAGCACCGAGCTGGGGGGGGAGGGTGCTGAGGCTTCGAGGCTCCCTGAGACGAGAGATCAGTAGCCTTCCTGACCTGGTGCACTGCGGCTCTGCGGACCCAGGGCTGACGGCCACTGGGGAAGACAGACTTGTAGATGCCTAGAAGTACTGCCTAGGCGGGCAGCTGGGAGGCCAGGGAGGAGGAGTGGACCCCGGGAAGTAGCACAGCCTGCTCTCTTCATGCCAGAGGCCATTGTCTGGCACCCCTGGTCTACGCAGAGAACGGCTGGCTGACCTGTTCCTAGGGAACTTGTCCCAGCAGTCCCTGCCCAAGCCCTGGGTCCACCGCTGGGTCACAGGGCGTGGAGTGGGTATCTGCAGCATGATGGGAGAGTGAGAAGGAGCAAAAGGGAAGGAAAAGCAAGGAATGTCCTTGCAGAAGGAGAATCGTCAGGCGGGCCTCCTAGTGGTAATGAGGTTTCCCCAATACAGTCAGCTCCGTATCCGAGACAACCGCTCTGCCAAGCCACAGGGAGGAGGTGGTTCCCAAACTCTGCCCTTGATTTGGAGGAATCTTTAACAAGTCTTAATATTATGGGTACTTTTAAAGAGGTTGAGCATTTAGTGGACAGCCATCATAAGCTTGCTGGCTACTTTTCAAGTGTAAACGTATTTCCTAACCACAGAATTCCCATGGTGGCCCCTGAGTTGATGTATGAAGCTCGGGTTCCCATGGGTCAACACCAGGCTGAGCCTGTGCCCACACCTGCTCCCTCGTCCGTGCACTGAGCACCCTCCTTGGGCCAGGTGCTCAAAAGGATGAAGGGACAAAGGGACTTAGCCCCACACGGCCCTGCTCCCTGGGTGCTCGTGTTTAGGTTCTGAGATCTGAGGCTGAGTCTCAGGACCAAGGTGAGCAGGAGAGGAACAGGATGTGGGGGTGCAAAGCCAGGACCCTGAGCTAGACGGCTGACACCAGGGCACCCCCGCCCCTTCAGATCCGCTATTGGAAAGCCGAGGACAAAGAAGCAGCTGCTGACCGCGTGAGGACAGCAGGGTTGGACTCCAGCGCCCGAATCAGTGGCCTGCACCCCAACACCAAGTACCATGTGACCGTGCGGGCCTACAACCGGGCGGGCACTGGGCCTGCCAGCCCTTCCGCCAACGCCACCACCATGAAGCCCCGTGAGTGTGTCCCACAGGGGCGAGAGGAGGGTATGTGTTGGGAAGTCACCTACCTTCCCGTCTTGCCGGATCACTCTCTCCAATAAGACAGGCACACACCTGTAATCCCAGTACTTGGGAGGCTGAGCCAAGAGGCCCGCCTCGGCTACCTAGTGAGACCCTCAGCAATTCAGTGAGACCCTGTTTCAAAATAGAAAATAGGGCTTGAGGTGTACCTCAAAGGTAGAATGCCCCAGGGTTTAATCCCCAGTAACACACACACACACACACACACACACACACACACACAGACACACACACCTGCTGAAAATTAAGAGAATTCAAGCCTCCGAAGGATTCTCTTCTCCAGCCTTTCCTTTATTTGTAGACTTGGCTCGCTAGGTATTGGTGTAACTGCTATAGACAAACCCCAGGAAAGGTGTCTGGTGAGGGGCAGGCAGGGAGCCTCGTGGAGGCCTCTTCAACTCTCCCTCCCCTGCAGCTCCACGGCGACCTCCTGGCAACATCTCCTGGACTTTCCTAAGCTCTAGTCTTAGCATCAAGTGGGACCCCGTGGTCCCTCTCCGAAACGAGTCTGCAGTCACCGGCTATAAGGTGAGAAAGGGGTCCGGCAGGCCTGTAGTAGTGAGGAACAGCTCCTGTCTTCCCAGCTAACTCAGGAGCTGCCATTCATAGCAAGAGGGATCTGAGACAGGAGACCGGGGGAGGGGGGCCTAAAACTGAGAATGATACTCCAGGTAGCTTGTAGTAGACTATAAAAATGGGGGCAACAGGGGCAGATGGTCTTGCTGTGGAAAGGCAGGGTCTGTGGGGGCAGGAGGCAGCGGGAGTGTCCTTCTAGCCTCAGGAGTTAGCAGTAACTGTTTAGCTACTTGCAAGTTCACCTACCACCAATGAGGAGCTTGGCTAATGGGAAACCCCAGGAAAATGAGAAGACAGAGCCTGGAGGCCAGACTCTATAGGCCCTGCCCAGTGACTAGAGAAGGATCTGCCACCTGGTGTAAGGAAACCCCACCCAGAATCCTCCTTCCCACAGATGCTGTACCAGAATGACCTACACCCAACTCCCACGCTCCACCTCACTGGCAAGAACTGGATAGAAATCCCAGTACCCGAAGACATTGGCCATGCTCTAGTACAGATTCGGACCACCGGGCCTGGAGGGGATGGGATCCCAGCAGAAGTCCACATCGTTCGGAATGGAGGTGTTGCACTCCCCCATCCTCATCCCCCAGCAGTATACATTTACCCAGATGCCTGGTGAAGGGATCATCTCCAACCTGGGCCCCGAGGGGAATAGGAAAGGCAGGCAGGAAGCACTGTAGTGCAAAGTGGACCTGAAATTACTATGCCACCGACCCTTTCCTTCCCTCTAAAACATTTAAGGGCTGCAGAAGGAGGCCAAGGACAGAGCCAAGACAAGCCCCCATGTCCTCTCAGGAGAGGTCTGGATCTTGTCACAAGGGTGAGGCTGGGTGGTCCCAGGCCCCACTGACTCAGCCTGCATTTCTGCTGTGGTTTCAGGCACAAGCATGATGGTGGAGAACATGGCGGCCTGCTCCACCCCACATCCCAGTGCCATCCTCTCCCACTCCACGGTCATGCTGATCCTCATAGGCTACCTGGAACTCTGATCCTGGCGCCCTTCCCTCTGCACCAGAGCTGGAAACCACCTCCAATGGACACAGCCAGCTGGCTCCGGCCCCTGCCCAGTGCTAAGGTGGCCCAACGCTGTGCCCGAGAGTGGTTGGTTTAAACACCTACTTTAAACAGTACCCTTTTTTGTAGGCGGTAGGATATTTCGTATTCTGCCACGGGATAGGACCACATGAAGATTTTTTTTTCCTTTAAATCAAGAGGCACTGGGCAGTGACTTCCATGATGATACTGAACCCAACACCTGGACCCTTGGGGATTCTGAATGGAAGGATCAGGCCTTTGAGAAGAAGGGTTTTAAAACACATCTTCAAGTGGCAGAGATGGCAGTCTGAGACTGCACAAGGACTCTGCCACCTGAGAAGAGTCCTGGCCGGGCAGGAATGGGCTGAAGTGCGACAAAGTATATACGCCAACCTCCCTCAACCAAGGGCAGGGCAAACCTTGGGACCAAGACCTCTCCAGTCCTCTTGAGAAGCAGCATGGCTGGGCCCTGGCATTGTCCTCCATGCTCCCTCTGGCCCGTCTGCCCAGGACTGTGGGGGCCTGAAGCCTGAGTCCTGAGCACTGAGCAGATGAGGTCCAGGCTGCAGGTGGTGGGAGGTAGGAAGGGTTGAGAGGCTGGGATGCCTGGTGGAAAGGGCACCAGCCTGAGCCTGTGGCATGGCCACCATCCAGTGGCACTGCCCTCTCAGCCAACACTGCCAACCAAACCCTGTCACCCTGAGTGACGGCCACTTCAAGTGGCTGGGTGACTAAAGGGCTTGTCTTGGGGAGGCTCCCCTCTCAAGACTTACCCCCATAGCCCCTCTAGGGTTCGGGCAGGAGGCCACCAGTCGTTCGCCCACTCTCTTTCTCCAGCTCCACCAGTAGACTTGGGGCTACCTCTGCCTCCCACACCTACAGGCCCTGGAATCAGGAGGCTTCTGAGAAGGGCTAGGATCAGCCCTAGAAATCTCCCACCTGGCGAGACCTGCCCCTGAGACTGCCTGGATGGCTCTTCTGCATTCCCCAGAAGAAAAAGGGTTAATAAAGGGGACATCCCACCTCGAGCTTGGGGTGTTTTGCCAGTCACAGAGGGACAGAGCTGAAAGAGGCCTCAGGGCTGGACTTGTCCACATCCTGTACTTCACAGATGAAGAAATGGAGGTCCAGAGAGGGTCAGGGACCTGCCAAGGTTACATGGCCTGTAAGCAGAGGGGCTGGGACAAGAACCTGAGTCTCCTGCCTGCCTGTTAGAGGCTGTGTCCATGCGAAAGAAGGAAGCAGTGCTGAATGGCTGTGGGCTGGTTATGGAGGTGCTAAGGCCGTAAGGGGGGTAAATATTCTGCTTCAAGGGTTCAGGATGGTGACCATAGGGACCAGCCCAGGGCACAGCATATTCCAGGAAACACCCAGGCCCCAGGCCCTCTTTGCCTTTTAAGCCTGACTTCTGCTGGGAACTCAGTGTGTACTGCACCCTCGTCCGGGCCCTCACCTTTGCTCCAGGAAAAGAGACCATAGCAAGGACAGAGCCTTGGATCCAGAAACAGTGGCAGCAGAACCCAGGAAACCCATGCCTACAGTCTGTCGGCAGCCCTTCACACCCGGGAGCAGTGTGGCAGGCATCTGGGGACACGTGCCCCGAAGCTCCCTGAGCCTGTTTTCTGTAGTTTACAGTTAGAGATCTATTTTGTTATGGTTTTTTAAACTTTTAAGTCCTGCTCTATTTTCCTGGGCAGGTTTATGTTGATGTTTACCCACTACAAGTTTTTAAAAATGTAACCTCACCCACCTTCTCCCTGCCACCCCCAGACCCACCCACTGAAGCCCGGGACAGCCTCCCCTGCAGCTGTCTGAGCAGATCCTCCTCAGCTGTTCCCACCCCTACATGTGAGGGTGCTAGGGGCTCAGCTGTGACCATTCTCCTTGGCAGGGACCCCAAACTTGGCCTAGCATCTCTTTATTCCCTGCTGGCTGTGATTTGGCCTGTGCCATCTCCCTATCTTAAAGGGCATGCTGAAAGAAAGAAATCTTCCCCCAGAGTTATCTCTTTCCTCAATGCCGCAGGCTATGGGAAGGGAGGCAGGGGACAGGGGTCTAGATGAGCCAACAGGGGATGAATTGGTTTGCCAGAGCCTAGCCAGGAAAGCAGGAGGCTGTAGCTCCCAGATTCGCTTGAAGAAATACTCATAACCAAGTTTTGAGGTCCATTAGAAAGGGGAGGAAGGTGACCTGCTGGGAGACCCAAAAGGTTTTCTAATCAGGAAAACCTAACTGCTGTGCAGGCAGAATTTGCTTGGACAGAGCCATAGAACTATACTAACACCTGCTCCTGTAGCCTGAGACTCCAGGCAGAGTACTGACTGAGGTTTAATAAGACAGGGTGACACACAAAAGGAGTAGCTCTTGCTAGGCTGGCTCGGGCAGCATCTTGCTTCTCAGAGTTCCCCCCTGCCAGAGGTCCTCTGGTTGTCTTCTCTGCTCAGATGGGCTGGGAGTGCAGTGTGGCTCATCCCCACTATGGTCCTGGCTCAGTTCTGGGTTCCCTCCTCTCACATACCAAGCCCCAGAGGCCAAAGCAGCAAGGGGGAATGGTCACAGATATGTACTTGTTCCCATAGCTTGGTGGCCAGTAAGTGCCCTAAGGACTAAGGGCAGGCAGCCAGCCTTCCAGGACCTGGGAAGAAAGGGCTGGCAGTTCTGCACACACTAGGGCTCAGACAGTAGCACTGGCCATTTGGTCCTTGACTTGCTCCACCCTCAAGTAGGGGCAGCTCTGCACTTGGGAGTTCAGGGCCTGCAAGGTCAGCTTCTACTTTCATGCAGGGCAATAATGATTCAGATGGTGCCAGGGAGTGGCCAAGCAATGGGGGGGGGGGTTCCCTTCTTTTTGATAAAATAACAGGAGAGTATGAAGTTAGACATCAGAAAAATCTTGTGCAATGAGATGCTAGCATGAGTAAGCAGCTCCTTCTCTAGGGGCCTTTGCGGAACTTTGACAGTGTTGGTGTGGAATCTAGATTAGGTGAAGTTGTGACTTGAAGGGTATGAGATGCTCTAAGTTTTGAGATTCTTAGAATCAAAGTGTTGAGCGCAGGAATACTCTTAGAGATGCCCTTTGCTGTGGTCCCTGGATCTTAGAGAAAGCCATTAAGGGGGAAAGCTCATCCCAGGATCTGTGGTTCTAAGCCAGTGCCTTCCCAGCATGCACTGCCCCCAGCAGTCCTAAGGCCACCCAGCCTGCGCTCTGGTCAAGAGCCAAGATGGCTAAGGACGTTTATTCCCATCTCTTCTCCAGTGACAGAGGAATCTTTTCCTGGTGTCAGGCTGAGAATGCCAATGGAGCTCCTGCATGACGCAGGGACAGTAATGTCCTCACAGCCGTGTCACTGGAGCAGGTGTGGCGTTGTCTCCCTAGCTCAGACCAAATCTGGGCCAAAGAGGTTCCTGCATGAGGGATCAGATGGGCATTTTTCCAAGGGATTTCACAGAACTCTGTGGAAACGTACCTTGTAGCTGAGAGGGAGAGGTGCCCCATGGACTTGTATATAGCCATAGACCTTGGGAAGGTTAAGGCAAGAAAGGGAAACAGGAGAGGAACAAAGTGGGTCAGACACTCTGGCAGCCCAAGGCCTAAGGCTCCTAGTGCCCTTACGTGGGGTGCATTGGGCCGTGGCTCCAAAAGCTTCCAATCCGTCATCCACTGGAGGGCCGTGAGAGGCTCAGGGCTTGGCAAATGCCAGGCCTCAACTGGACCATCATCAGATTTTGTTCAAATGGAGCCCCTCGCACTGGCCCACTGTTTCACTCTTGTACTTCTTGTATTGGTAGTTATTGATTCTGGTAGCAGACAGTTCATAAATAAAGATGGTTTCTCAACCTGTTGAGGCAGCTGGCAGCAGCTGTGGGCATTTTCGTTACCTGGCTACAGCACCTCTCTCCTTGTCTTGTTCTGTTACATCAGCTTCTATCCAATGCTGTCACCCTCATGCAGTCAACTTAGTACCAAGAGCCTTTTGGGCAGGCCAAAGCAGAGCACAACAATCCATGTGCTGGACTGGACTGGCCTTACCTATCCGGGTGGCAGTAAATACTGCTTGCGTGATGGAACTGCTTTCAAAACCCCCTGATGCCAGGCGTGGTGGCGCATGTTTGTAATCCCTGTGCTTGGGAGGCTGAGACAGGAGGATCACACAGGTTCAAAGCTAGCCTCAGCTACTTAGTGAGACCCTGTTTCCAAATAAAAATATAAGGAGTATAGCCCAGAGGTAGAAAGCCTCTGGGTTCCACCCCCAGTACCACCAAAAAAAAAAAAAAAAACACCTGACTTTTAAGACACTTGAGGTGTTGACCCAGTGGTCCCTAAGGGAGGTCTTTTCCATGCAGTGACCATCAGTTGGTGAGGATGTGACTGCTGCCTCTGCTGGTACTAGTCAAAAGCTTGGAACTATAATCTCCAACCTCAACTCACACATTCAGCCAACACTGAGCATTCTTTCTTTACAGATAAGAAGTGCGTGGACATACATTCACACAGCCCTGCGGGTTTTGTTTTTTCAGTGCAAAGTAGGCAGGTGTCTCATAACTTTATTGAAGGAGATGAAGGTGAGTAGAGGGCCCTCTACTCAGTGCTCAGGTACCCCCCTGGGGCCTCCACAGACACCAGTGTGACAACACACGGGACAGGGTCATCTCTCTCACTTTTCCCTTTACGGGGACGTTGGAGGCACCAGCCACTCTAGACCTCTAATTTTATTACCATCAGCTTCTCCTTGACTCTCCAGAAGCTGATTATATACATGCAACTCAATGAACCGATCTTGGTTTTTGTTTTTATTAACACTGTGGAGGGTTTTGTTCTCTTCCCAGCTCAATCCCTTCAGATCGTGAGTCAAAGTTCAAGAACCCAGTGCACAGAGGGCTGTAACTGAGAGCTGTGCAATATACCCCATGATCTACTAGCTTACAAAAGAATGCTGGGAAAGTTGTTTAGCTCTTCTTGGGGCTCAGTCTCTCCACATGCAAAACGGAAAGCAGTAACTTCAACAATTCAATTATTATGTTTATTACGTACAAAATCAAAGTTTCATGGTCATCTTTAAAGTGTAGGAAGCCATCTCCCAAATGCTTTAGCAAGCTGTCCCATACTGAAGAGCATATTCCCGAGTTGTAGTATTTAACAGCTTATTTCTTGTTTACTTTTTGTGGTATTGGGAATCAAACCCAGGGCCCTCTACCACTGAGCTACATCTCCAGCCCTTTTCAATTTTTATGTTGAGATAGGGTTCCACTATGTAGCTGAGGCTGGCCTGGAGCTTGTGATCCTGCTGTCTCCATCTCCTGAGTAGCTGGGATTACAGGTGAGTGCCACCATCCCTGGCAGCACTCAACAGTTTACAAAGCAGTCAACTTAAAAGGGTCTTACTGGGCCCTCACAATCACCTGCTTCAAAGATGAAGTCTACGAGGAGTTCATTAGCTTGCTCCACTACAGTCCATAGCAGACCTAAGACCCGGGCCAGGTCTTCTGAACTCCATCCCTCTGGGGGAATGCAATGAGGGTAAGGCTGTGTCAAAGAGAAGATTTTTCAAAAATGATAGCAACAGTAAAGATGAGCCGGTATGTGTGAGTGTAAGCTCATGGCTCTCAACCTTAGCGATGTATCAGAGCTAAAACACAAAGATGCTTTGAACTCATCTCTGTGTGTGTAGATTAGCATCATCAATCTAGCATTATGAGTCTCCTCATGTGATATAGTAGTATGCATGTGTCTATGCAGGGTCCTTATCAAAATGTTTCAAATCCGTCCCTTACAAACCTAATCATGAGGGGGTGACATACCCAGGCCGGGACACCATCCAAGACAACTGGACCAGCCAGACTCTTCAATGAAATCAATGTTAAAAGAAATGAACAACATGCAGGGATTTGTTGAAAACGATGAGCCTTATAAGAAAAAAAAAAAAAAAAGAATGCAAAATATGAACCTTTATTTGATCCTACATAAATAATTAAACCAGAAAGCTCTAAAATTTTGAAAATTGAAAAAAAAATGTATAGAAGCCATATGTAAGATTGGGAATTGCTCCTTTTCTTAGGTGTGATAATGGTATTGTGGTTACATAGGAGAATGTTCTTATAAGAACATTTACAAGTAAAGGGTCACAATGTCTATCACTAGCTTTCAGATAGTTCAGGAAAATCAGTATGTTTAGAGAGACAATTGTGACAAAACATTAGCAACTGATGAATCTAGACAAAGGGCTTATGGGTTCACTAAACCTTTCTTTCAGTGTTCTCCGGGTTTGAAATTTTTTCAAGTTACAAGTAAAAGAAATTAATAGAGATCCTTTGACCAAAATTTAAATTGAATTAACATCTCCAGGCTGGGGCCAGGAATCTTTATTTTTCTTCTTTCTTTTCTTTCCTTTTTTTTTTTTTTTTTTTTTTTCCAGTACTGGGGATGGAACCTAGGGGCATTCTACCTCCAAGCTACACCCCCTATTTTTTATTCTTTATTTTGAAACAGGGTCTCACTGAATTGCAAAGGGCCTAAGTAGCTGAGGCTGGCCGCAAACTGCAACCCTCCGGTCTCAGCCTCCCAAATGCTGAGATTACAAGTGTGCGCCATCACACCTGGCTCTATTTTTCAAAGTCAGCCAGGTGATTCTGACAAAAGAGAAGAGAACCACTGGTCTTTGGTTTCTGCTACTCCTTCTGTAAAAAGGTAAAGGGAAGAAATGCTGTAATTCTCTCAGCATCAGCTCAGCTGGGTGGCCAAAAGCCTTTCCCCTAATGGTTCTAAAAGCCAGTTATCTCAGACACAATTTCAAGGATCCTGAGGGTCCTTGGTTCTTTTTCTTTTCTTTTGTTAATGGTACTGGAGATTGAACCCAGGGGCAGTCTACTTCTGAGCTATACCCCTAGCCCTATTTTCTATTCTGAAGCGGGTCTTGCTAAGTTGCCGAGACTGGTCTTGAACCTGAGAGCTCCCTGTCTTATGACTAGATTTTCTATAAAGGAATGAAGTAGTCCTCCCTTGGAGGCCTCGGCTGCTATAAGAAACCAATACACAGCCAGGCATGGTGGCACACACCTATAATCCTAGTACTTGGGAGGCTGAGACAGGAAGATCAAAAGTTCACTGCCAGTCTCAGCAACTTAGCGAAGCTCTCCACAACACAGTGAGATCTTGTTTCAAAATAAAAAATAAAATAGGGCTGGGAGTGTAGTGCAGAGGTAGAATCTCCCAGAACCAGCAAACAAAATAAATAAATAAATAAAAAAGGCAAGCAAGCAATACACTTGACTGTTCCAGAAGCACAAACTCCAGGGCACTGAAAGAACAAAAAAAGAGTGGGAAGCAAGCTATCAAGCTTACGGGACTGTCAGTTATTGGGAGATTCAACAATGGACACAGGATTGCTCGGGGAAGACACAGAGGGCAGGTAACAGTTATTAACTACCACACACCTGAGTCAGGTGCTGTTACTAACAACCTCTGCCACATATGGGCATTTGCCCTGTACAAAACAATTTGTCTATTCTAAGAAATTCAAACTCAGCCAGGATGATTATAAGACCAATTAAACAAACAAATGTAAGAAAACTGTAACATGAGTGAAATTGTAAACAGCAAGAAAGGAAAAAGGTTAGGTCTTCATATAGTTCCTGTGAATTACTTTATTGAAGTGGGGGAGAGCTTTCACTGGGAAAACTACCACATCCTACATCTTTGTACATGAGCACGCAGCTCAGAAGAGGGGATGCAGAGGTGGGACGCTTGTGAGTCATAAAGGGTCGAAAGTAAATGCAAGCTTGGAAGACAGCACCCTTTCTGCAATTTCCTAAGCTCCTGGTGGCAAGGAGACCAGGAAAAGAGATCCATGTGGGACACAGAGAAGCTAGGGATTGTTGCCCAGACCTACCAGGAGTAGCTCACCTCGTCTTTTGGCAGTGAGAGCCCTCCCTCCTAGCCAATCTACTATCAGGCAGCAGAACACACTCTGAAAAGCTAGTGGCTTCCTGGGCGGGCAGGCAGTCCCTCAGGAGCAAGGCTGATAAGCTCTGGCTGCCGTCACTGCTCTAGGTTCCCCTCAGCACACTGCAGAGAACAAGGCTCACCACCACCCCACCAGCCACTCCTATTCCCAAGGCCAATGTCACCTTCTTTTGCCACTTAGGGCGGTAAGGCTTGGAATAGTTGTCCAGGTTAACCTCCAGGCCCTCGTCTACTAACTTCTGATCCTCCGTGAGGGACTGAGAGAAATCCAGGTTCACCAACTGTGGGGGAAGGACCCTCAGCCCAAAATAGAGCCTCTTGACAATTCTCAAGTTTTTTAGCAGTTGCACATCACAGCGGTATGTTCCAGAATCATACTCCAGAGCAGGTCTGAACTTCACAAAGTGGGAGTTGGTGTGGAAAGGTCTGAAGACCTCATCATTAGTGGAGATGATACCTCGAGCAAGTCGCCAGGTGAAGCGGAAAGCTTCCTGTCCGATCTCCAGGATGTCTGGACTCAAACAGCTAAGCTTGAACTCCTGCCCGATGAGGATGGTGAAGTGCAGCATCCCACATACCCAGTTGGTCAGGCATTCCAAGCGCTGAGACTTACACTTCCGCCTCACTCCATCAGGGCCCACCTCGCAGACGGTCTCCTCCTTATAGCCAAGGCCACAAGTCACAGTACAGGACGTGGCATTGACGATAACTTCCCCCACAGCTTTTTGCAGCTTCTCAGGGATGGCCAGTGTTCTGGGAGACGTCACCACCAACGCTGAGTAGATGGCCAACACCAGGCTCCCAAGGATGAAACTAGTGGCCCAGGTCCTCATGGCTCCAAAGGCGCTTCACACTCTCAGCCAGCACCTCCAGGTATCATGGTTACTTCTCCATAACTTAATCCCTTTCATAAGAGATATGCTTCAAAGTTGAGAGACAGGATGTATGCACGGTCAGTGAAACAATGCAGCCAAATACATAAGCGTCTAGTCCTTATTCACAGGTGAGGTCACAGGCAGGAAAACAAACAAACAAACAAACAAACGAACCATTTTGTTGCTGCTTTACTGTCTCTTCTCTGCTACTAATGATGACCTTACCAGTAACCATTCTCTTCATATCCCCTTAGTGAATTTCCAAATTACCCCAAAAGAATGGTGAAGTTACACTCTTCCTCATCCTCACCCTTCCTCCTCCCCTCTAAACTGAGGGATCTAAATTAAGGGTTTCAAAATCCCAAGTTAGATCTGACCAAATAAGAAAAAAGCAAAGTCTAAAAATAAGAGGGAAACTTGAATTAAGTTCTAGTTCAATACCTTAAATTATTTATTATGAATGGCCCTCTACTCTCTATCAGCAGGATTAAGAACTCTGGAGTAGGAGGCAATTGACTTACCCTTTCTGAATTTGTTTCTTCCTCTAAAATGAAGACTTCCCTGCCTACTCCAGAGAGGTCACTCTGAGCATGAAAACACTTTGTAATGTGGGTAACACTAACCATGTTCAAGAAGTTTTAGAGAAAACCAAAAATTCCTGAAGGTATAGATAGAGATGCCCTTCTGATGAACCAGAGAGGGTTGTCGGCAGCAGCTCTTCTCCACGCAGTAGGTTCTCTTCTTCTCCTAGGGTACCAAAGACATCTTCCAAGGGCAGGGTGGGGTGCTGGGTGCTGCTGCCAGGCTCTCGGCCAGCGCCCTTCACCCCACAGAACACAAGGCTCATCGTCGGCTGACATCAAGGAAGGTTGCTATGGAACAGTTATGATGTCGAAGACGAGCTCTCAGTCACATGGCAAAATACTAATGTACTGATTTGGCGCTGATTAAAATCAAAGACTGAGCCAGGTGTGGTGGTGCATGCTTGTAATCCCATACTTGGGAAGCTGAGAGAGGAGGATCACAGGTTCAAGGCCAGTCTCAACAACTTAGTGAGGCCCTCCTCAGCTTTGTGTGACCCTGTTTCAAAATAAAAAAAGGGCTGGGTATGTAGCTCAGAGGTAGAATGCACCTGGGCTCAATCCCCAGTAACTAACACACACATACACACACACACACACACACACACAAAATCAGACTTTGTGAAACATCTTATTCTTTAGGAGACAATGAATTTTTTTTCTTCCAGGCTTGGGGATTGAACCCAGGGGCATTCTACCTCCGAGCTATACTTCCAGCCCTATTTTTTATTCTTTATTTTGAAAGAGGGTCTCCCTAAGTTACAGAGGGCCTCACTAAGTAGCTGAGGCTGTCTGCGAACCTGGATCCTCCTGTCTCGGCCTCCCAAGTAGTGGGATTAAAAGCATGCGCCACCAGGCCTGGCTCAACAATGAATTTTAAAGCCATTTAATCTAGGAAAAAAGACTAATATGGAGGAATTTAACTGTATTTAAGACTAAGAAGGTCCGTGGAAGGCTCGAACTTTATAACATGCATTTTTATAAATTCCAGAATGCCTAGCACTGTGGCCTCTGCAGAGTAATTAAACAAACGTGTACAATGAGTTAAAGAATCTAGAAAGATCATACCTAGATATTATTTTTGGCTAACACCAACATTTGGTCAAATCATTTGTTATTCTGTCTAAAGGCAGAAATCCAGACTCTGACCACTCTACTCTCTGGCTCTGTATTTCCATACAGCAGACTCTAACACCAACATGCAATCAGCTTTTTCCACTCTAAGAAAGTGGCTGGTGAGTTCCAGAAGTAATCAGTGTTTACAAACAAACATCTACACCTGTTCTTTAATAAACATCCGATTTTATTTACAAAGCATTAAAGCTTCAGCAAGAAGTACCCAAGGCTAAGTCTCATCTTGTACAAAACTACAGAACATTTTAAAAAACAAAATGGTGGGCGAGGAGAAGAGGACAAAAGGGAAGAAGAGAATATACATATATTACACAAATCAAGAAATTCAAACTGAAGTGGATAGAAGGTTCTAGGAGCCAAAAAATATTCTAAAAGCATAAATAAGTATTAGGAGCTGCTGCCAGAAACAATCTGACAGGGCTTAAGTTGATTTTCTCAGTAGTCAGCTGAGGAGGCGGACAGGACACAAGCATCCAAATGCACAGGTGGAAGAAGCCAGGCTACTTCACACGGGGAAATAAGGCAGAGCCCTCCCTACTGCAGTCTGTACACTTCTAGCATGCAGCACAAAGGAAACTGGAATGGAGACAATGTCTGCAAAATCAAAGTGTCTAGTGAGCTACCTATCTGTCTTAACCCCTGGTCTAACTCACGTGAAACTCAAAAAAATGAGCATTTTTGAGAACGCAGCAGTGGCAACTAAAAATAGGGACATTTTCACAACTGACTCAAGGAGAGCGCTTTCTCTGACTTCAGAACACACACATAATACACATATTGGTTCTGGAGGACGGCTTAGGAGAAAAAGGCTCTTACTGATGTGTTCTACTTTTCTAGCCTACAATTTAAAAGCTAATCAGTGTTTTGGGCTACCTAAAGGCGCATCCACCAACTGATAATCACAGTATTTAAACTCTCCTTTACAAACACTGAGAAGATGATGATTGGAGTAAGCACTTCCGGTCATTAGCTAAAAGCTCTGCTCAGGCTTCTGATCCCTTTCCACACTTGGTTTCCTGACTCTGGATTTCCAGAAATTTCCAAATACCTAATATACACATCCATCCAATTTACTACTTTTCATTTAAAGAATAGCAGAAGATGAAAGAAAAAAGAGCTAAGCAACCTTTCACAGAAAGGAAGTGACTAAAAAACATAGTAAGAAAAAGGAGCGTGGACACAGGAAGACGCAATGACTGACAGAGACAGGTTTCCACAGGCAACGATAAAAAAATTTACCTTGATCTTTGATTTCAATTGTGTTGTTACTGCTTTGATTTTAGAGGTTTTATGTTATTCCTTGCAAAAGTTCCCCCATCCCAATAAAAAAGAAGCTTGTTGAGAAACACCTTGGTTTGTTTCCAACTCTGGAAGCCAGCACAGGTAGTAATATAAACGTTTGATGATTCTTTGCTGGAGGTGGATAAAACTAGTTATCTTTAAAAGCCATGATTAATGAGACTGAACCAATACTGGAAGAAAACATGCAGCGCAAGGAAAAATCCTGAATCTCTTACAGCCCAGCTTTTCTTGAGCAAAACGTGGTATGATAGGAAGAGGAGGGGGGCTTCTTATCTTTGCAGATGTGAAATCTTTCAAGCACTTTCTTTTCTTTCCAACCTTTGTACACTATATGTAAATACAGGAGGTATCTGGGAGAGGGTAGGTTTAAAAATGGGAAGAAAAAAAAAAAGAGAGAGAGAATACCCAATAGAAGTTTTCCTAGGATACCAGCAACAAAATTTCAGGTAAGAACAAGTCACTCAAGGACATGCACTGAGGACGGAAGGCAAACAGGAGATAGGAAATGACATGTCAAAATGATGCTGGGTACAATAGTTAGATATGCAAAACATAGGTATCTTTTCTCCAGCAACACAATCAAGCATTAAGGTTTAAGTGAGTCAAACCTCCTATGTGAAGTCTTCACAAATCCTCATTCCTGAGAGCCTATTTGGACTTATGCTTGAAAGGGAAGGGAAGGGACATATACTCTTCTTCCATAATTCACTTCTTCATTCAAACATAAAATTCACTCCTTCTACCTCCCTGGGTGGGAGGCAAGAGGCCTTTGTTTTAAATTAAAGTCATTCTCAAATAACTGACCACACTGTCCAGAGGCCACCTGATGGCAAAGTGGGCAAGCACGAAGAACATCAAGGTCTTCATA
Source organism: Muscardinus avellanarius (assembly GCF_963383645.1). Classification (NCBI taxonomy): domain Eukaryota; kingdom Metazoa; phylum Chordata; class Mammalia; order Rodentia; family Gliridae; genus Muscardinus; species Muscardinus avellanarius. The sequence continues at coordinate 85,124,723 of NC_137793.1, read as the reverse complement.
GCAGCTCTGAGATTGCTCCTCCTGCTAAAGAGATTAGATAAAAAGGTTTCTTTTAGTATCAACGTAGACCAGTTACTTCTAAGAACAGATACAATGATGGATGTGGGATGAAGCATTATGAGCCTACAATGGCCAAGAATTTCCCCCCTTTAAGGAAAAAGCATAACCAACTCCAGCTCCCAACACTTTTTAGTGAAGCAACCAATAATAAAAATCTCAAATCCCTCTGGGCTAGAAAAGTCATGAGAATTCTACACATTTGCTATGCCACTAACCATTCCCTAAGGTATTTACAAGTCATACCTAACAGTCTAAAAAGTGCAATAAATACAAGAAAGGAAATTCTAGGGTACTATATCTTTCATATACAAGTCATTAAATGAAAAACAGTGGGCAAGAAACCCTTTTCTAAGCACCACTGTTCTTTAGGTGACACTCACATCATCCTAGAATCCCAAGTAAAGCAAAATGTTAATGAAAGCTATTGTCCACATTTCTATGCATCAACAGATCGATAAGTAACATCCTATATAGTAAAATCAAATGACCACTTCCCTGATTATTCCATAGAAGCTGTTCAACCTCTGAGGGACATCCTTAAGTGGGCTGCTGTGAAAGGTTAACTAGGAAGTGTAAAAAGAGAAAAAGGTGAAGAAAATCCTCCCAGATGTCATTTGGAAAGGGAAATAACATGCTGCTTGAAGGTAATATGGTGAGAAAGACTGTCCAAGAATGAAAGAAACTACCCACTTATAAAGCTCTGCTTTGAACTTGATTTCTTTAATTTTTTTAAATTTTTTGTCATACTAAGGGTGGAACCCAGGGGCTTTTCTACCTCCGGGCTATACTCCCAGACCTATTTTTTTTTTTTAATAATTTGGAAACAGGGTCTGGCTTCGAACCTGTGCAATCCTCCTGTCTCAGCCTCCCAGCACTGGGATTACAAGGGTGCACCACCATGCCTAGCTTGAACTTGATTTTTAAAGTTCCAGTACAAAAGAGGGCTGGCACTTGTAAAAATATATTCACATTTGCCTGAGATTAGACTGAAATTAAGACAAGATACAAACTCTCTCTGAAGGCTATACTGATTAATCAAATCAAACCTTTTATAGTTCAAAAATATAAAAGGTTTATGTAGTACTTGTTTTTCATATTAATCCCAGCATAAAACATAACAATGAACTTCTTGAGTGGATTAAAAAAAAAGTAAGCCGGGTGTGGTGGCGCACACTTGTAATCCCAGCATTCAGGAGGCTGAGACAGGAGGATCCAGGTTTGTGGCCAGCTTCAGCTACTTAGTGAGGCCCTTTGCAATTCAGTGAGACCCTGTTTCAAAATAAAGAATTAAAAAAAAAAAAAAAAGTAGGGCTGGGTGTAGCTTGGAGTTAGACTGCCCCTAGGGTCCATCCCAGTATCGCAAAAAAAAAAAAAAAAAAAAGTAAGGTAGAAGAACACACTCCACCAGTTACAGCGTTATCACTTTATGGCTGGACTCACTGGCTGTTCCCATAGGTATCCTGACCAATTTAGTTTTAACAGTTTAAAAATGAACATGACATTGCCACTGTAAGTCTAAATCATAATGGCATAATGGGAGAGAGTAGTTTGACCACAAATCAATAGCCTTAATAACAGGTACTCGAAATGACTAATGAGCACCTTATACTGATTATCTGTGCAATTCATGCTTCAATTACCATCCTTATTCTTGTGTAAAGACATACATACATATACAGGCTTGTTGAGCATTATGCAACAAGCCAAAACTAGAGCAAATACTATAAGCAAGGTAATGCACACAGAAATAGCAACACAGAGGACCCACAGCAACTGCCCCAAGGAAACACTGCTTAGCTGCAGCATAAAAGAAATCTCCAGTAGTATAATATTAAAGAAAATTCACTTTAAGATGAACAACTATTTTTGGTACCTCCCAACAGCAAACCAATTCAGGGTAGCCTAAGAAAGAGCTGGATCATGATCGCCAAACCCTACCTTATATAATAAGATCATATATAGAATGAGAAAGAATATTCAGCTGGCTTTCTAATTTTAGTGGGAATTCATAGTCTTCAAGAGACTGTTCATTATAAAAGGCAACCAAAAAAGAAAATACCGCACTCACTACACCAAACATTTACAACAGTTGGATTCAATGAGTGTAGGTGGTTCCAAGCCCAGAGAGCAGTGGCCCAGTGGCCCAGGCAAGGGTATCTGCATGGTGCCTGTCTGCCCCCAGAAGTGGCACCTCTGCTACTTGGGCTCTGCCACTCCCAATAGACCCAGGTATACATCAACCCCTTCATGCCCGCCATCCCACGAGGCCTCTGGGCTGTATGTCTGTGACAGACCACACCCTGGGGCACTTTGCTATCAACGGCACTTATTGTCGAGGAGCAGGAGTTCTTGGGCAACAAGGAAACTGGCGATTCTGCTTGCATTTTGAATTCCTGTTTTGAGGACTCTTCTCTGCAGAGAGAGTATCTAAGATCTGTGAGGGACAGGTTTTTGACAGATGTGAGCGTGGCTTTTCCCTGGAAAGTCCCAAGCTCAGGGTTATCTTTGCTGGGCTTCACTGGTGGGTACTCACTCAATTCAACACAAAAGTGTCTTCGTGGGTGTGGGCCCTCCACTGCTACTCCACAGGAAAGGGTTGTTTGACATAAAATAATTTTCTATAGTTGCAGATTCCAGCGTAATTCTATAGTGGCCTGTTTTCCAATTTCCCCTGTAGCATAATCTCCTGCGTAACAGTTTTGTTGGGGGTATTATGGCAGCTTTGTTAGGGCTAATCAAGGTTTACGCAACAGGTTCTACAGTAACTAGCCAACTGCAGATATTAGCAAATGGTTGCAATTTACCTATAATCCTACCTTCAAACATTTTGGCTCCAGTGCAAAGGTTGTTCAGTTAAAGGGAGTCCATAAAATGACACAACCCTCAGACTGGACTAAATATTTTTCTTTTTGAGATATTAGAAATTGAATACAGGGGTACTCTACCACTAAGCTGCACTCCCCAGCCCTTTTTATTTTTAGACAGTGTTTCTCTAAGTTGCCCAAGCTGGCCTTGCTCAAACTTATGATCCTCCTGTTTCAGCCTCCTAAGTACTAGGATACAGGCATGTGCCACTGCAACCAGCTTGAACTGGTTTTTGAAGATGGTTTGGCCTTAGGCACTCAAGATCAAGTTTTATTTCTTAATATCTGTGAGAAAAGCAAAAATGACTACATATGCCTTTTTTTTTTTTTTTAAAAGTCTGACATGTGGAAGAACATGAGATCCAAATGCCAGAGTCTCTCTCAGTGGCCCTGAAGGGAAGCAACAGGTGCCAGGAAGCCTTCACTTTAGGTCATGTCAGTGGACAAAGCTCTGCCCTGAACCAAAGACTCCCACACCAGACACCGGGCGGGCGGTCCTGAAGTGAAAATGACGTCTACTGGAGCTACCTGCGTCATCTGGGGTCACTACTCCTTCCCTTAACGGGGCGGCCTTTTGAAAGATCCAAACTGCAGTTAGCCATTAAAGCTATATGTAAACTGGTGGTGCATGCCTGTTAATTCCAGCCCAAGTAATTTAGTGAGATCCTGTTTCAAAATAAATAATAAAAAGGGCTGGGATGTAGCTTGGAGATAAAATGTCCCTAAGTTCAAGCCCCAGTATATATGTATATGTGTGTGTGTGTGTGTGTGTGTGTGTGTGTGTGTGTATGAATGACACGCAGCCCTTCTGAGGGTATCAGAACCATACCTCATGCCCCTTGTTGAGTGTTTTTTATTTTATTTTGGTACTGGGGATTGAGCCCAGGGGCATGAAAAATGTAAATTAAAAAAGAAATTGACCTCCAAGCTAAACCCCTAGCCCAATTTTATTTTTTATTTTGAAACTGTCTCACTAAGTTGTTGAGCTGGAACCTGTGATCCTCCTGTCTCAGCCTCCCAAGTACAAGATTACAGTGGTGTATTCTCATGCCCAGATGAGTTTTTGTTTTTGTGGTACTGGAGAATAAATAGTGGCATTCTAACTTTTAGCTACATCCCCAGCCTTATTTTATTCTTTATTTTGAAATAAGATCTTGCTAGGTTGCTGACAGTCTCACTAAATTGCTAAGGCTGGTTCCCCACTTGCTATCCTCCTGTCTCAGCTTCCCAAGCACTGGAATTACCACATCCGGCTGAGCTTTGTCTTTTTTTTTTTTTTTAAATGATCCTGCTCTTCAGCACTATAAATTTAATCTGGCCATGGCCACTTTTGTTCTGGAGATTTCCATACAGGCAAAGGTCAAAGAACCAATGTCAAAAAGGAAGGAAGAAAATGGGAAGGACAGATGGATTACAGGGTAAATATGCAATGCATGCAATCACGAGGAGTTGGGAAACGTCTGCAATAATCTGTGTTAGAAAATGTATCATCGAGCCAGGCATGGCAGCACACGCTTGTAATCCCAGCATTCGGGGCTGAGATGAGAGGATCGCGGTTCGCAGATAGCCTCAGCCACTTAGTGAGGCCCTCTGCAATTTAGTGAGGCCCTGTTTCAAAATAAAGAATAAAAATTAGGGCAGGGGGTATAGCTTGGAGGTCAAATGCCCCTGGGTTCCATCCCTAAAACCTGCAAAAAAAAAAAAAAAAAAAAAAAAAAAACATGTATCATCGTTCTGGGCCCTCCCTGTCATGGGAAAGTCTCGAGCCTCTAGTCCTTGTAAGAAGTAAAGCTGTTAAAATAGTCGCCTCCATTTAAGGTTGATGCATTTGAAAGACTAGCAAAAGTAATAAGAAAAGTCCAGAATGAAGCACCCTGGTTATTCCAACATACAAGGTATAGCTTTAAGTGAGGTCAATATCTCATTTCACCTCTTCAACAAAGTCAGTGTGTATTCTAATAGAGCAACGAAAGCAGTATCTACTCTTGCTAGCAGAGGCTTTGAGATGCTGACTTGTCTAAATATTAAATATGTGTCCTACATGCAGTTCAAATTTTTACTGCATAGTGGTGGGGTTTTTTTTTTGGAGGGGGTTTGGTCACCAAAATAACACTGATTTTATATGCAGTATTTGAGAATTTTAGGGAATCAAAGGCCTATTCTTTCATGACTGAATACTGTTCCAACATTTTGACTTTGACTTTAAGACATTTAACTATTGTTAGTGACCACACTGATTATAATTCACAACTGAAGTCATTATTACTGAGAAAAATGTAAATTAAAAAAATTTAAGCTGGACGTGATGGTGCATGCTTGTAATCCCAGCATTTGGGAGGCTGAGACAGGAGGATCCGGGTTCACAGACAGCCTCAGCTACTTAGTTTGGAGCCTTTGCAACTCAGTGGGAGCCTGTTTCAAAATAAAGAATAAAAAATAGGGCCGGGGGTGTAGCTTGGAGGTACAATGCCCCTGGGTTCCATCCCCAGGACCGCCAAAAAAACCCAAAACAAAACAACAATAACAACAAAAACCCTATTCAATTACCATATATTTCTATTAAAAAAAAAGAATTACAAATTTTGAAGAAACAGGGAGACTATGTCCTAAAGTATTTTAACTAATTGAATATGCTTGACCACATTTTAAGTCACCCTAAAGCATTTGAGTTCTTTGGATCAGGAAAATCTATTTAACCTTTAAATTGTTTCTTCTGTAGTGGCATCTTTGCCTCTAAAAGAATTAGATTATGAAACAATTATTACTTTTGTTTAGTCAATTATTGATCTGCAGTATTTGTTGGCAAGGCCCATACAACTGTTCCAAGCTATTTTACATACAGACAGACACAGCCTCAGGAACATTCTATGTGGAAGTGGTAACTGGTTATCAGTGTTGTTGAGGGGAGAACATTGGTGCAAATTGGTATGGCTGGGCTATGATAAACTAAAGTCTAAATCTAGCTAACTTGGAATGGAATATTCAAAGTAATGATTGAGTCTGTTTTTCTGCTTCTTTGCAGAAGAGAATTCATATTCATAGACAATAGTTAACTGAAATAATGAATAGTTTAAATAAGGAATTTGGTTTTACATTCAAGTGTTTATCATATTTGGATTAAAACACATAAACGTTTAAAGCAAGAGGCAAAAAACCTAAATATAATGCCATGGAGAGGGGACAACAAAACAGTGACCATCCATGTTGCCTTGAGTCTACTCGATTAACCACAAAAATAAAAAATGAAAAACTCAAGAGTACTTTATTACTAAAGCAGTGCTTATATACATAGCACTAAACTTCCAAAACCCAACAATGTTTAAATGGATTCTAATCTGACTGGCTCACAAGTATTTGATAGGAAAAGAAAATGGTTCTCCATCCTCCAATAAATATCCCTCAATAAAAATCCTTCAATAGAGCCGGGCGTGGCGGTGCACGCTTGTATTCCCTGCGCTTTGGAGGTGGAGACAGGAGGATCGCGCAGGTTCGAAGTCAGCCTTGCTTGTTTCCAAATAAAAAAAAATTAATAAAATAGGTCTGGGAGTGTAGCCCACAGGTAGAAGTTTCCAGGAACCCCAGTACCACAAAAAAAAAAAAAAAAAAAAAAAAAAAATCCTTCAATAATATAGGAGTTAGAAAATCCAAGTGTTAAGTTACAAAACACTGAAGTGTTAAGAAATTCCCCAGAAAGCCGGCGTGGTGGTGTATGCTTGTAATCCCAGTACTTGGGAGGCTGAGACAGGAGGATCTCAGGTTCAGATTTAGCCTTGGCAACTCTGTGGGGCTCTCAGAAAACTACTGAGACCCTATTTCCAAATAAGAAAATTGACTGAGGGTGTAGCTTAGAGGTAGAATGCCTCTGGGTTGAATCCCAAGTACGAACATGATGGGGGGACTTCTATTGAAAAACTTAAAAGTTTAAAAAACATTTTAAAAGAACCTGTATAGTATAGTTTCTATCTCTTTGGTAATTTCCATCTGTTTTCAGATACCTGGGTGGGGGGAGACTTAAAAGCCTCACTTTCTTCCCTACATGATGGCACTAAAAACAACTTCACTGTTTCTTCTACACTACTGGGAGAAAGAAAACTACTATTTGTGGAATTTGAACAGCATATATAGAGAAAAGATGCTACAGCTAAGTAGTCAGGGGCTACCTATATAAAACAAACTTATATATCTTTCTACTTGGCTCTTTCATGTGAGGCAAAAATAAAAAAGCCAACAAGCAAAAACCCCAGAGCAAATACAAAGAAGTGAGTTAAACCAGGGGTTCTTACCTTGCTAGGTCATGATTCTCCTATGGGAATCTGATAAAAGATATGGGCATCTTCCCCCCCAAAACATTCACATAATATTTTGCATATAATATTATGATGCAGGCCCTTGAGACCTACTTATGACCCAAGGTTAAGAGCCACTGAATTAAGCCAATTCTGGGTTAGCCTGCCCTTAGCAGCTGAAAATTCAGAGATTATCTGCTGCTGGGAAAAAGCAGGGAAGGAAGGGAGAAAAAGCTACGGTTAAAGGGAGTTGAGGCTAATAAAGCAAGGCCACAAAGCAAGCCAGACAGCGCTCCCAATGTGTCCTTACCTGTCAAGGGCTGGCTGAGCTCCGCCTGCACTTTACCCTTCGTTGATCCTTCCAGAGGTAAACCTCTGTCCCCTTTGTAGAGTTTCGGTTTAAATGGAGAATCTTTCTCTTTACCTTTTGATCCTTTAGGCCGGCCTGCTTGCTTCTTCTTGGATTTGCCATCCCCCTTCACACCCAGTAGTGGATGTACTTCTGTAGAAAGACAGATAGGCATGGAAAGGAATCCACACACCACACCTCTGTATGCGAAGAACATTGCTTTTAGGTCCCAGAACCATTAAAACAAGCAGAAACGTTTGCTTTGTTTATTATTTTAAAAACAACAACCAGGCACACTGGTACATGCCTGTAACCTAGCAACTCAGGAGGTTGAGGCCAAAGGATCACAAGTTCAGGTCAACCAGGGCACTTGAAGCAAGACTGTCTCAAAATATAGAAATTTTAGCTGGAGCTGGGTGTGATGGTACATGCCTGTAATCCCAGTACTTGGGAGGCTGAGATGGCAAGTTCAAGGCCAGCCTCAGCATCTTGGTGAGGCCCTCAGAAACTTAGTGAGACCCTGTTTCTAAATAAATAAAAAGGGCTGGGGTTGTAGCTTAGAGGCAGAACGCCTGTGTTCAATCCCAAGCACCATCAAAAAAAACAAAACAAAACAAAACAAAACAAAACAAAAATGCCTGTAATGGCCTGTAATGCTAGTAACTTGGGAGGCTAAGACAAAAGAGTTACAGGTTTAAACCAGTCTCATCGACCCTGTTTCAAAATAAAGTAAAGTAAAAAAGGTTGGAGGTATAGACTGAAGGTAGACTGACCCCAGGTACAACTCATAATACAAAAAAAATATATAAATACACACACACACACACAAACACACACACACACACACACACACACACACACACACACACACACACACACACATGTGGCTGGGCTGGGGGCCAGGCATGGTAACGCACACTTGTAATCCCAGCTCTTGGGAGGCTGAGACAGGAGGATCATACAGGTTCAAAGCCAGCCTTAGCTACTTAGTGAGGCTCTCAGCACCTTAGTGAGACCCTGTCTCCAACTAAAAATATAAAATAGGTCTGGGAATATAGCCCAGAGGTAGAAGGCCCCTAGGTTCCATCCCCAGTACCACACACACACACAACAAGCCAACAATAATATATATGGGCTGGGGATGTAGCACAGTGGCAGAGGGCCCCTAGATTTAATCCCCAGTACCATGAGGGGTGGGGTGAAATACAAAAGAATGGCCACTGAAAGACAAATAGCTATTTGACCAAAAGGAACACACAACCAAACCACAGCAACTCCAAATTGAAACAATAGCTGAAAGACACACTGAGAGGAAGCAGAAGTGGAATGAGCTTTCTTCGATTCCTGACTCAATCGCTCTCTGTTGGACCTTGGGCAAGTTATATAACCTCTCACATAACCTCGGCCTAAAATTTTCTCCTCTGCAAAGCAGGTCTAGTAAAACCTAGTGAGGTTGACATAAATAGTATATAAGCCACACAAAAGTGCCTGGAACAGAGTAGATAAGCAATTAACAGCCTCAGGGAGGTGACAGCTGCATAATTAACTGATCTGTAGTTAGCTAAGAGAAAGGGGGATGCCTACTAGTCAACATACATACACACATCCCCATCCATTCATCCGGAATCATCCCAACATATGATACAGAAGTTTCCAGAATCAGATTGTAAAAGCAGGCAGGAAGAACATGATGCCTTTCCAGGTCTGACCAGCAGTTTATCACCTAATAAAACTGCTCCATTGGGGAAAAACTGAAAAGGAGATGAATGTTACAAGGAATAAAATTCTGAACCATGTGACAGAAGACTTAAAGTATGTCCTCTTAGGCAAGGTACCAAAGGGCAGAATTTCCCTATTTTAAAAGACTCATGGAAAATTTCCCTTAAGGTAAAAGAATCACTCAAACAGAAAATTATGTGTTAGAATAAAAAGAGCACTTGCCAGGCACCAGGGAGACGATATGGCTCTTACCGTCGTTTGGCACTCCTTGAAGTTCTATATTGGTTGTTTTGGGTTTCTTCTTCGGTGGCTGGGACCCATCTGCTGAAGACTGCCTCTTCTTCTCTGAACTAGCCCCTTCATCCATCAAGGAAGTTTGGACTGCATCCGGTGGGGGGCCATACGGATTTTCTTCTGGGTCTTCTACCTCAGGAGCAATGGGTAAATACAACAGAGCCTTTGAATCTTCCAGTTCTTCATCACTATTTGGAAAAGGATCAGACAAAGGATTGGAAAAAGAGGAAATAGCTGCTTAAACCACAAACCTTCTTCCTTCTATTAAGCACGCACAACAGGCATGGATACAGAACTTTAAGAAAGCCAAGATGAATAAAAGGAAATCAGACAGCATACTAATAGCAAGTCAGAAATCAATCACAAACAGAATAAAAGAATCTAGAAAAATAGAGAGGGGAAAGTAGGACTGAGAGGAAAAACTAAAATTGCATTTCATATACATGAAAAGGGTTCTCTCTCTTTCAGCAATAAGCACATGGGACTGAGGGGACAGCTTACAGTGCTGGACTGTGGCTGAGGAGCGTCCCAGGCGCCCGGCCTTCCACACTAGCTCACCTGCTACAGAAGGCAGCAATCGGGTCCACGCTGGTGACATCCACTTCCTCATCTTCTGCAGCATCAGCCCCTGCAGGACAAAAACATAGGATAAGTTTGAGAAGAAATGAAAACTGCTTTGTACTTGCACCTTAATGATTTTCAGAATCTGAAATTTAGGACGAACAAAGAAGGAAAATCATATAGTTCATTTCACTTAATTATTTAACAAATAGATGCCACATGCTAGGCACTCAATTAGCGATGACCAAGAAAGTTGGAAAACAGCTCTTCAGTAAAAATTTCAGTCTGAGAAAACAGCTGCAAATAATTTCAATTTAATATGCTAAATACTAACGTAAAGTATGTGGCATGTGCTTCCAAGTTAGGAAAGAGGAATAATTTCTGTCGAAGTCCAGAAAGGCTAGAGAAAGTAATCCAAGAATGCCAAAACAATCCAGAGCAGTTTGCATCCCTAGAGGTGTTCTGTTGAACACGAGGCATACAAGTTATCTAACATCCAAAAGTGAGGATTAACACTTTTAAGCTGGAGAAAACTAACTTCAATTCTCATCCCCTGATCCCTGGCATAATGAATTGGCCAAGGAGTCAATGATCTATGGCATATTAGTGCCAAATGGGCATACTACACACTCACACACACAAATCCCAACTATAGCTGGGTGTGGTAGCATATAGCTGTTAATCCCAATACTTGGTAGGCAGAGACAGGAGGATCACAGCTTCAAGGCCAGCCTCAAAAACTTTGTGAGATCCTGTCTCAAAATTCAAAAATAAAGTAGGAGCTGGGTGGTGTACACACCTATAATTCCAGTACTTGGGAGGCTGAAACAGGAAGATCACAGGTCCAAGGCTAGCCTTGGCAACTTGGTGAGACCCTGTCTTAAAAAAAAAAAAAAAAAAAAAAAAAAAAAAAATTCTTAAAAAAGAGCCGAGGATGTAACTCAGAAGTAGAATGTTCCTGGGTTCAATCCCCAGCACCACCCCTACCACCATCAAAATAAGACTGGGGATATAGCAAAGAGGTAGAATGCCCTTGGATTTAATCCCCAATGCCACACACACAAAAAATCCCTACTACATGTAAAACCCTATGTTAGATACTATGAGGATAAAAAGTCATTATTTTCAAGGAGGTCCAATCTAGTTCATCAGAGAAGATAAAAATAACAATGGTCATAGTCATAATAAAAAATAACATTTGAGCTAGGCACAGAGGTGTAGGCCTATTGTCTCAGGCATTCTGAAGGCTCAGACAAGAGATCACTTGAGCCTAGGAATTCCAGACTAGCACAGGTAAACAGTGAGACCCTGATCTCAGAAATAACAACAAAACAAGAAAGAAAAAAGGGGAGGCTAGAGATGTGGCTCCATGGTAGAGCGCGTGCCTAGTGTGCCAGAAGCCAAGTTCAATCTCTAGTGCCACAAAATAAATCAATAAATAATAAATAAATGGAAGAAAGAAAAGAACATTTGAGCCAGACTTAGTGGTGCACCCTTGTAATTCCAGTACTCAGGAGGCTGAAGCAGGAGGACTGCAAGTTCTAGCCTGTGCAACTCAGTGAGACTGTCTCAAAATAAAACAACAACAACAAAACAGGGCCAGAGTGTAGATCAGTGTAAACTCCTGTGGGTTCAAGCCCAGTACTGAAAACAGAAAAGAATATTTGGGTGCTCATTATGGCCTATGCATATGCCATGTGCTTTGCTTTCCTTGCATAAGTTATTTATTCCCAACAACCCTAAAAGATAGATACTACTGCTACCTCTATCTTACAGATGAGAAAATTCAGGTTTAAGTATTTCCCCCAAAACTGTCTGGCTCCAGAGCCCATCCTTGGACCTTTCTCTTACTGACAAGGGACGACAACATGGGACACGAGGAGAGTGCTCAGCACAGCCAGCGAGGCCGGTGCCGCAACACAAATTCCAACTCAACCATCTGCTATCAACAGGAGACACAGGAGAAATAGCAAGAGAGCTGCTGAGCCCTGGGACTGCCTAAGTACGCCATTAACTAATGCATTATAAATTAAGACTCTTCAAATACTGTGAAAACTGTGTACACTTAAGGAAAAAAGGTGACATCTTAGATTAAGCACTGAAATAAATTTGTAGCATCAATTAAAAACATTAAGTCAAGCAATCATTTATCCTTTTGGAAGTACTATCTGCAGTTAAGAAATAACATTACCTGTCTGCTCAGGCTCACTTTTATCTTCATCTTCAATATCGAACTCTGATTCCCTCTCCTCATATTCTACATTTTCATCCAACTCTTTGAAATCTGGTGCGAATGCACTCCAATTTTCCTGTGCCACAAACAAAATACACTACCCTTAACCACATGAAAAAGAAATAATCAGTAATCTAAACATTAATGATAAAAGATTTGAGCACAGAGACCACAGAATTCTGAGATTAAATTTATGAGGCAGAAATTAGGTATCTAAGGTTTTACCATCTTAAGTAAGGTATTTCCTACCTCAACATTCCAAGTTATTAACTGTAGCTCTTTCTTAAATAAATGCCTTCTTTAATCTTTTTTTTCCCCCCCAGTACTGGGGATTGAACCCAGGGACATTCTACCTCCAAGCTAAACCACCAGCTCTATTTTTTATTCTTTATTATGAAACAGGGTCTCACTAAGTTGCTGAGGGCCTCACTAAGCTGCTGAGGCTGGGCACAAACCTGGGATCATTCTGTCTCAGCTTCCTATATACTGAGATTACAAGTATGAACCACCTCACCCGATTCTTCTTTAATTTTTTTAAGATGTAATTTTGAAGCTGGGTGTAGTGATGCAACCCTGTAATCCTAGTTCTTGGGAGTCAGACTAGAGGGTCACAGGTTTGAGGCCAGCCTCAGTAATTTTAGCAAGACCTCAATTTGAAATATGAAAGAAGCCAGGCGCGGTGGCACACACTTGTAATCCCAGCGTTTGGGAGGCTGAGACAGGAAGATCACGGTTCGTGGTCAGCCTCAGCTACTTAGTGAGGCCCTCTGAAACTCAGTGAGATCCTGTTTCAAAATAAAGAATAAAAAATAGGGCTAGGGGTGTAGCTCAGAGGTAGAATGCTCCTGGGTTCCATCCCCAAATCCGCAAAAAACCAAAAACACAAAGAAAAAAGGGCTAAGAGTATAGCTTAGAGGTAGGATGCTCCTGCGTTCAATTCTCAGTCACACACACACACACACACACACACACACACACACGATTTTGAAGTAAAACATTAAACTGTCTAAATTGTCTTAGCCAGTAGTGGTGGCGTATACTTGTAATCTCAGCATTTGGGAGGCTGAGACAAGAGGATTGCGATAAAGAAGACAGCCTTAGCTACTTAGTAAGGTCCTTTGCAACTCAGCGAGACCCTGTTTCAAAATAAAGAATAAAAAAATTGGGCTGGGGGTATAGCTTAGAATGCCCTTGAGTTCAATACCCAATACTGCAAAAAGAAAAAAACATTTCTTATGAGTACACTGATTACAAATATAGTTTAAAAGTGTTCAAAGTAGCCGGGCATTGTAGTACATGCCTGTAACCCCAGGATGTGAAAAGCTGAGACAGGAGGATCACAGGTTCAAGGCCAGCCTCAGCAACTTGGTGAGATCCTGTTCAAAATAAAATGTAATAGAAAGTACACTAGACTTTCTCCATGAACACATTGAATTAGCGGTCTTGGGATCAAGACCTTCCATCAAAATAAAGTAAAAGTAGACAGACTGAATCTATTTAATTAGGCTGTAGAAATTATATACAAAAGAACACAAATAAGGATTTAGCTTACTATATGTAAGGTTCAACCAGAAACATACTTACTACTTGATTTTGTGCCCAGATTGATACCACACCACTAGAAATGGATGCTATGATGGGTCGAACAGGATGCCACTAAATAGTAATAAAGGAGAGAAAACGGGCTGTAAGAACAGATGCATGCCGTTCTGGATCACGTGAGTAACAGCAGCAGCACCCTCTACTCACGGCCACATCCAGGAGGAGCTCTCCTCTCGTCCCATGCAGAATCTTCACCAGGTTGCCAATGCTCTTCTCCCAGATGTACAGGGCATGCTGCCTGGCAGAACCTGCTACTATGTACTCTCCATCCCCAGAGAAGCAGCACTTCTTCCAGGGGGTCCTAAAAGACAAAGTCCCCATGGGGCCTGGCCCCGAGCCCGGGGCAGAGCTACTGCGCAGTCCCAGGCTGCGATACCTACCTGTTCACCAAGTCCTGCAGTTTCTGCATGGGCTCAGGCTCTCCGTCTCTCCCACAGGTTAAGATTTCTCTACCATCATAAACTCTGATTATTCGATCTGCTGTGTTAATTAAAAAGCAACTAAAGAGAGGAGAAAAATATCAACAGAGATAAGGAATCTGTTCCTGGTAACATTTTCTATTACTACTAGTTACCAAGAAAAATACCACAAAACAACTAGTTAAGTGGGAGACAATGAGAAAAAACCCAAACAATAAAATGCTTATTTACCTTCTTGTCACCTTCCAAACCAAGTGAATTGAGAATTTATATGTTTATCCTTCATGTGTGTGTGTGTGTGTGTGTGTGTGTGTGTGTTTATTTATTTATTTATTTGGGACTGAGACCAGGGGCATTCTATCTCCGAGCTACACCCCCAGCCCTATTTTATATTCTTTTCTTGTTTTTGTGGTACTGGGGATGAAACCCAGGGGCATTGTACCTCTCAGTGACAACCCCAGCCCTATTTCTTTTTTATCCTTTATTTCAAAACAGGGTCTTATTGAATTGCGAAGGGCCTAAGTTGCTGAGGCTGTCCATAAACCTCGATCCTCCGGTCTCAGCCTCCCAAATGTTGGGATTACAAGCATGTGCCACCATGCTCGGTCCTTTATTCTTTATCTTAAAACAGGGTCTCACTAAGTTTTGGAGGGCCTCACTAAGTAGCTGAGGCTGGCCACGAACCTGCTATCTTCCTGTCTCAGCCTCCCAAGTACTGGGATTACTGCATGCACTTCCACCCCCTGCTCTCCCTGCCCTATTTTTTATTTAGAAATAGACTTTCACTAAGTTGCTGAGGCTGGCCTTGAACCTACAATCCTCCTGTCTCAGCCTCCCAAATACTGGGATTATAGGTGTGCACTACCATGCTCAGGTCCTTCCTGTGCATTCTTAAACCCAAAATATTCAAACTATCAGTATTTAACTGAGATCTAAGACCTGAGATCTAAGATCTCTAAATTGATTTTTGTGGTATGAGGATGGAACTCAGGGGCATTCTACCTCCGAGCCTCTGAGCTACATCCCAGCCTTATTTTTTATTCTTTATTTTGAAACAGGGTCTATGTTGTGGAGGTCTCATTAAGTAGCTGAGGCTCGCCACAAACCTGCTACCTCCTGTCTCAACCTCCCAAGTACTGGGATTACAAGTATGTGTCACCATGCCCAGCTCACAAGCTTATTTTAAATGTCTATAAATACTTCAGTTCTCTAGCTTATATAGACATCATTTTGAAATGTCCAACTTTTTTCTGCAATGACAATGGAAATCATAGAAATCCAAAATATTCAAGTATTTTATCACTTACTTTTTCTCTCCACCCCCACCCCCATGCCGAGTATCAAACTCAGGGCCTTGAGCTAGTATACTAGCCAGGCACTGTCTACACAATTAGCTACCTCTCTACCCCTACTTCACTTCCCCACAGACCCCACTGACAAACCTTTTCTTAATCAAAGGGCAATTTGAGGGGCGAGGGGTATGGCTCAGTCGTAGATCACAGGCCTCACGTGCAGGAAGCCCTGGGTCCCATCCCCAGCACCACACACACCAACAAATAGGGCACTTTGAACATGAGTATTCTTTAAGTGTGTATGGGTGTTCCTAAACAGAAGATGACTTAGTTAGCTCTGACTGACAACTCATTTCTTGTTTCTGTTGATCTATCTATTTCTCACTGGGTAACCACACTTATCAGAATAACATCTGAAATTAAAAGGATAAGTAGGTTTTCTGTAAATGTGTGTTCAACTACAATATAAATTTTATTTTTAATTAAATTTTCTTTCTTTTTTGGAACTGGGGACTAAAATCAGGCGCATTCTATCTCTACCTCTGTACTATGTAATGACCCTTTTTAATTTTTTTTAATTTTTGAAATGACATCTCGCCCTTTTAATTTTTTTTTTTTTTTTTTTTTTTTTGTGGTACTGGGGTTCCTGGAAGCCCTTCTACCTCCGGGCTACACTCCCAGACCTATTTTTACATTTTTATTTGGAAACAGGGTCTCCTAAGCCAGCGCGCGTGGCTGGCTTTGAACCTGCGCGATCCTCCTGTCTCTGCCTCCCAAGTGCAGGGATTACAAGCATGCGCCACCACACCCGGCATTAATTTTTTTCTCTTAAAATAATCAAACAGGGTCTTGCTAACTTGTTCAGGTCTCACTGAGTTGCTGAGGCTTGCCTCGAACCTGCAATGCTCCAGTCTCAGCTTTCCAAGTGCTGAGATTAACGGCATGAACACCACACCCAGCCAATGTGAATTTTATAACATCAGTTCTCATTATAAAAAATATGCAGGGGTTCAGGGTGCAACTCAGTGATAGAGATTTGCCTTGCACACATGAGGCTCTGAGTTCCATTCCTTATACTGCTAATAAATACGTAAGTAAAATATTTAATCTTTACCCAGTGCTTACGAAGTTCAAGCACTGTGGTTCTACGCACTCACCACTTGATTATCATTTCTGATAACCTTCAAATAAGGAAGATGTGAAATTTTATGCGTAAAATTTTTTATGCATAAAATTTTATGAACTTAAGAACCAAATACTAATTTTATAAAACTTTAATGAATTTTTATTTAAAATAAAAAATTTTAAAATTAAAAAAAAATTTACAATAGAGCCACCATGCCCAGCTCTATCTACTTTTAAAAACTGTCTTTAGCTGGGCATGGTGGTGCACGATCATAATCCCAGTACTTGGGAAGCTGAGACAGGAGTATCACGGGCTCTTGGCCAGCCTCAGCTCCTTAGTGAGGCCCTCCACAATTTAGTAAGACCCTGTTTCAAAAGAAATAAAAGTGTGTAGTAGAATGTCCCTGAATTCAATCCCCAGTACCACAATAATAATAATAATAATAATAATAACAACAACAACAACAACAATAGCAGCAGCAGCAGCAGCAGCAATAATAATATAAATAACTGTCTCTAGAAGACAAGCTCTCACTTACCTCCCCTTCCGAGCAAACTCAATTGACTTAATGGCTGTGGTATTGCTTGTTCCAGTTGTTACTCTGAAGGAAGCAACAAGATCCTGAGAATCTGTTTTTAGGACCAAAATCTAAATTTACAGAGAAAAGAAAAAAGGAAGTAAGTATTCTGATAACTAATAATAATATCTGTCTTCTATTTCTAAAATTGGGCAAAGGCTGGGTAAAAATGCAAACATCATTAGTACCATGCATTCCACCTGATTAACTAGTACTTTTAGTACTTTAACTGTCTTTTATCTCTTTAAATATGATGGCAGACTCTCAACTGCTATTTATTCTCAAAATAAGATGTTTAGCATTATTCGCAATAACCAAAAAGTGGAAGCAACCAAAGTATCCATCAACATATGAACAAAATGTGGTAGATACTTACAATATTATTGAGCTTTAAAAAGAAGGTAAATTTGACTTATGCTACAGCATGGCTGAACCTTAAAGGCATATGCTAAACAAAATAAGCCAGTATCAAATGGGAAAATACTGAATGATTCCATTTATATGAGGTAGCTAGAGTAGTTAATTTCATAGAAACAAAGTAGAATGGCTATTTGCAAGGGGCTAAAGCAGGGACTGAGAAATTATTATTTGAGTATAATGTTTCAGTTTTGCAGGATGAAAGGAGTTCTGGAGAGGACAGTGGTGAGAGTTGAAAGTACTTATAAGTACCACTGAACTTGACATTTCAATTTTTTTTTTTTTTTTTTGGTGGTACTGGGGTTCCTGGAAGCCCTTCTACCTCCAGGCTACACTCCCAGACCTATTTTATACTTTTAAAATTTGGAAACAGGGTCTCTTAAGCCAGCGCGGCTGGCTTCGAACCTGTGCGATCCTCCGATCTCCACCTCCCAAGCGCGGGGATTACAAGTGTACGCCACCACGCCCGGCGACATTTCAAAATGTTTAAAATGAGCCAGGCGTGGTGGTGCATGCTTGTAATCCCAGTACTTGGGAGGCTGAGACAGAAGGATTGCAAGGTTCACGGCCAGCCTCACCTACTTAGTGAGGCCCTTCACAACTTAGTCGGACCCTTTTTCAAAAAAAAAAGAATAAAAAAATAGAGCTGGTGGCGCACGCTTGTAATCCCAGTAGTTAGGAGGCTGAGACAGGAGGATCACAGGTTTGTGACCAGTCTCAGTAACTTAGTGAGGCTTCAGTAATGTAGTGAGACCCTGTTTCAAAATAAAAATTAGGGCTGAGGTGGTGCTTGGAGGTAGAATGCCCCTGGGTTCAATGCCCAGTACCACAAAAAAAAAAAAAAAAAAAAAAAAAATAGGGTTGGGGTGTAGGGGTGTAGCTCAGAGGCAGAATGCCCTTGGGTTCAGTCCCCATACCACAAAAGAAGAAGTTTAAAATGGTAAGTTTTATGTTATATGCCTTTTACTACCATTTTTAAAAACTGCCACTTACGAAAGTATCCATGAAACTATAATAGCCCATGAGTACAGTCCAAAGCCACCCCAAACATGAGGAACCTAATGGAAATACAAAATCTAAGCATAAAAAAGAGCCTTACAACTCATCTGACCTGACTTCTTATTCCACAGAAGCAGCACCTTCCCAAGAAGGGCCTACAACTTTAAAAGTATCCCAAAATATAAGGTCAGAAGTTTAACTGATGGCGCACGCTTGTAATCCCCGCGCTTGGGAGGCAGAGACAGGAGGATCCTGCAGGTTCGAAGCTAGCCGCGCACGCTGGCTTAGGAGACCCTGTTTCCAAATAAAAATGTAAAAATAGGTCTGGGAGTGTAGCCCAGAGGTAGAAGGGCTTCCAGGAACCCCAGTACCAAAAAAAAAAAAAAAAAAAAAAAGAGAAGTTTAACAGAAGGCAAAAAGAAAGCTGGTAAAGTCTCAGCACTACAGGCTGAAGCGGCCTGACTTACACAACTAGATATTAAAACATTTCATCAGCAGTATTCCAGTTGATAACATGACTTCTCTATTTTACAATTTAGTCATGGCTCCTCATTACTGGCATCTAATTTGGAAATGAGATAACACACAAGATGCCCAGTCCTTTTACCAATCTCTAGGCTTCGTGGCTTACCTTGCCTTTTGCATTTCCTGTATAGATATATTCCCCTCGCCTATCAAAAGATGCCACCACGTTCAAATCGGAGTCATCGTCTACCGGCAGAACAACATGTTTGGAATCTGAAAGGGTCAACATGACAGGAGCAGATTTCATGGGACACACGAGAACCTTGTTCCTGTTTAAAAATATGAACAGCACATTGGCTATTGCTTTGGTATCAGCAGGTGGATTCCCTGTCATTTTCCCTGATCCCTGTCCACTAACCTTACGGACTTTCCCAGACCAAATTTCAAATAGTGTGAAAAAAGCATAAAACCCACTTGTCTAATAAAAGGGAAAAAGCTGAGTAAAATTCTGGGATCCTATCTTGACAAAATAAAATGTGATCATTAAAATAAATATGAAGTAGCAGTAAAGTAGCAAAATATGGAATAAAGTACAAAAATGCTATATATGTAAAAAAATGCACATTTAAGTATATACAATAGAGACCGAGCAATGAGGCACTATATAATAAGCTTTATACTTGCAGAGAAGTTGACAAGAGAACCCAGAGAGATAAAACAGCTGTCTGGGTATACAATGTTGGATATCTCTTTTTCTCAAAAGTAGGTTTGTTTTGTTCTGTATTAGAAGTTGAACCCAGGGGCATCAGCCCTTTTTGACTGTTTTTTATTTTGAAAAAGGGTCTAAGTTGCTGAGTCTGGCATCGAACCTATAATCTTCCTATCTCAGCCCCCAAAGTACTTCGATTATAGATGTTTACCACTTTGCCTGGCTTCAAATGTAGTTTTAATATTAAGCTGTTTCCCCATACCCCAGAAATCCAAATAATGAAGGAAAAAACCCCAGGCCCCACCCAGTTATTATACTTATTCTCCTCTCTGCCCATTTACCAAGTCTTAATACTGGCCAGTTTTTAACTATATAATACAAACTGGGTGTGGTGGCACATGCCTGTAATCCTGGTACTCAGGGAGGCTGAGACAGGAGGATCACAGGTTCAAGGCCAGCCTCAGCAACTTAGTGAGACCTTGTTTCAAAATAATAAGAGACAGTAGGAGCTCAGTTTCGTGGCTAGCCTCAGCTATTTAGTGAGGCCCTTCACAGCTTAGGGAGACCTTGCTTCAAATTAAAGAATAAAAGATAGAGCTAGGGGTGTAGCTCAGAGGTAGAATGCCCCTGGGTTCAATCCCCAGTACCACACAAAAAAATAATAAAGCTGGGCATGGTGGAGCACGCTTATAATCCCAGCATTTGGAAAGCTGAGACTGGAGGATCGTAGTTCACCGACAGCCTCAGCTACTTGGCGAGTTCCTTCACAACTCAGTAACACCCTGTTTCTAATATAAAAAGAATAAAAAAAATAGGGTTGGGGGTGTTGCTCGGAGGTAGGATGCCCCTGGGTTCCATCCCCAGTACCACAAAAATAAATAAATAAATAAATAAATAAAATAATAATAATAATAATAAATAAAAAGGGCTGAGGATGTAGGTTGGAGGTAAAATGCCCCTGGGTTCAATCCCCAGTACCAAAAATAAATAAATAAATAAATAACACCTATATAATACAATAACAATCTCCTTAAAATGTATTCAATAGAATCCGTTTGGACAGAAAGATAATTTTATGCAGTTTTGAAGAAATGTACACATTTATTTGTGTTCTAAAACTTTAAACTGAAAATGCCATAAGCCCAGAGCTAATCCACACAGAATCAGACCCCACCCCAGGAAAGGAAGAGCATAAACATACTGATCGCGTGGATGATATTGGACTTTTAAGATGGGTGAAGGGAATCGAAACCTCTGGTCACAGTCGCCTGAAAGAACATCCCATTGTGACACTATGTTATCAGTGGAGGCACTCACGAGCTTATGGCCATCTCGACTCCAGCTAGGGAAAGAGAGGGGGAATGGAATTTAATACATATTTGAAGTGAAAAGATATACTGATGGGATTGAGTCTGTATTAGTTGTTAATAAGAGCTGTATTAATAGCTAATAAGAACAAGCTTTCATACTTAGGCAGAACAATAAAATCCCTTTCTCTGTCCCTAAGCTGTCAGCCAAGAGCTGCAGCCAGGATTGACTTTGGTCAGCTAAAAGTTGGCTATTAGCCCAGCTGAATACCAAATGTTAAAACACAAACACCTGCACTTAAAAAAAGAATTATATAGATTTTCACAACAGTTTAGACTAAAGTGAAAGGATGAAAAAGCAAGTTAAATTAACCCAATATTAATTACTAATTACACAAAATAGTTATAGTCCCAAACCTTCAAATTTTAAAATACTATATTCCTGTGTCTTTCTTTGCTTTATTGTAACACAAGTTTTTAACATAATAAGCAACTTTTGGCAGACAGAGATAGGGTGGCTGAGAACTCACCAAGGACACAGATGGACAATACATGCTTTCAACTTAAGGATAAAATAAAACCAAAGACAGAGCAGGAACATACCATGTAGCCCTTGACCTTGCTGACCAAGTAACACATTTTGATCAGTGATGTCAGACCTGTCTGTCCCTATGAGGATGAACAAAGAAGGCGAACACAGAGGAACTGCACAGCAGAGATAACTAGCAGGCCTACACCTGCACTGTGGTGGGGGCGGGGCAGAAGATTATTGGCTAGACTATGTGGGAAAGGGAGATGGTGAATTCTTATTAAAAAAACGTGTGCATTCAAAGACCTCAGTGTCTTACTCTCAAGGCACGCCACTGCGTCCCTCTGATGCAGTACTTTAATTGTTCTGTCCCTTCTTTCTACCTTTGTGATAATAAAATTTACTTAAGCTTGCAGCAATATAGTTCTGGCTATTTTTTCTAAACTAGCTAAGAACAAGAACCCAAATTGACATCTCGAACTGTTACAATACCACTATTATGGATAAAATGTGGTAGCCACACACAATGCCCTAGTTGCGTAAGTCAACAACATTGTAGATCTCAGTATGCTTACCAACAACCCAGTAATGGCAACAAGCATGCAAAAAAACCTCCAAAAACTCCCAAGAAGGTCCTGCTTTTTCTAGCTGAAGGGTCAGAAAACGATAGCCCAGCAAGACTGAAAACATTTAGAGAATAACCACTCTATTCTTTTTTTTTTTGGTGGGTCTGGGGATGGAACCCAGGGGCATTCTACCTCCAGCCACATGTCCAGCCCCATTTTTTATTCTTTATTTTGAAACAAGGTCTCACTGAGTTGCAAAGGGCTAAGTATCTGAGGCTGTCCGCGAACCGCAATCCTCTGGTCTAAGCCTCCCGAATGCTGGGATTACAAGCATGTGCCACCACGCCCGGCTATAATGACTCTATTCTAACCAAACATCCTAGAAAAAACTACAGCCCACCTCCACTCCAGCCAACAAGGTCTACACATATCCCAAACTCCACCCATACCCAGCTATAAGAGGGGACACTTGGCCCCTCACAGGGGTGTTGCCAGAGAAGGATGAATGGAGAACAAGTTTCCACTCTCACCACCACAGTGTCAGGGGGACCACCTGGGAAAGAACAAGGGATTTTTAGCCCTCCCAGACAGGAAGGCATCATCAGAGACCTAGCAGAGAGCCTATACTTCCAATCCCACCCAGCAGTTTCTGCCAAGTAATAAAAATTATAGCCGGGCATGATGGTACACACTTATAATCCCAGCATTTGGAAGGCTGAGACCTGAGGATTGTGGTTCATGGACAGCCTCAGCTACTTAGTGAGGCCCTCCACAACTTAGTGAAACCCTGTTTCAAAATAAAGAATAAAATATAGGGCAGGAGTAGCTCAGAGGTTGAATGCCCCTGGGTTCTATCCCCAGACCTGCAAATAAAAAATAAAAAAAAAAAGAAAGAAAGAAAAAAGAAAAAGAAAAAAAGAAATTATAGAAAAAAAGAACCAAATGTGAATTCTAGAACTGAAACATACAATGACTAAAATTTAGAACTCAACATATGGATTCAGAAGCCAGTGGAGAAATTTAAAAAAAGAGAAAACAGCGGGCATGGTTGTGCACGCTTGTAATCCCCATGCTTGGAAGGCGGAGACAGGAGGATCGCACAGGTTCGAAGCAAGACGCACTGGCTTAAGAGACCCTGTTTTCCAAAAAAATAAAAGTATAAAATAAGTCTGGGAGTGTAGCCCAGAGGTAGAAGGCCCCTGGGTTCCATCTCCAGTACCACAAACACAAACACACACATGCGCGCGCACGCGCACACACACATGCATCTGTAAATAAAGTCAAAGAAAAAATATCTTTAAACCAGTTAAAAAGAGCCTGCTGGGCGGCGAGGCTGGTGCCAGGGCCTGCGAAGCCGGGATCGGAGCCTGCAGTGTGGCACCCACAGGGAAATGTCACAAAAAATTAAAAATCAGATGCGTTCTCTAATATGCAAAAACCAGGAAGAAATGGGCAATAGGAGGAACTCTAGTTGAAGAAGGGGCCCTACAGAGGAGCAATTAAGGTGCCCTATCTGAGGGGATGCGAGGGGGAAAGATGCAAACTCTTTAAAGCACATGATGTACTTAAAACAAATATATCATAGTCAATAACTAAATCAAGCATGGGAACGAGGAAGGTGTAGGAAATGGGATGGGGATTGGATAAAGGCTAATTGGGTGATGTGTGCTTATATATCCTCACAAGTCTTGTATTTTCATTGAGATGTTTGACTACAATGCACCAATAAAAATATATTTTAAAAAACAGTAAAAAAAATTACAGGGAAACAATTCGAATAACAGCAGATATCAGAAACCATGGAGGTCAGAAGGAAGTGGCATACTTTTCAAGTGCTGAAAGAACCATCAACCCAGGAGCAAAGGAGTAAACCAAAGTATCTGTTGCTAACAGATCTAAACTAAAACAAAGTTCTCTAAATGAGAAGAATAAAAGAAGGAATCTTAGGCAGGAAAAAAAGAAGGAAAACAGCACAATAAAAAGAGTATAAGCCAGGTGTGGTAGGGCACACTTGTAATCCCAGCATTTGAGAGGCTGAGACAGGAGGATCAAGGTTTGCAGATAGCTTCAGCTACTTGGCGAGGCCTTCTGCAACTCAGTGAGACCTTGTTTCAAAATAAAGAATAAAAAATAGGACTGGGGTTGTAGCTGGAAGGTAGAATATGCCTCTGGGTTCCATCCCCAGTACCTCAAACCTCAAAAAAGAAGAAAAAAAGAGTATAAAAATATGGGTAAATAAACTACTTATCTTGAGTTTTTATGTTTCAAACAGTAATTATAACACTGTCTTATATGGACTACAATATAGTGTAAGAAATATTTAAGACAATTATATTACACACAAGGGAGGGAAAAGGGACAGAGAGAAGTTAGGTTTGAACTGCTAACATGTCAACACTAGTAGACTAACAAATTATGTATGTATAACATCATATCTAGTAAACACTAGAAGGCTATACAAAGAAATAGACTAAAAAACATTACAGATAAATAAAAACCTACACCCCCAGCCCTATTTTATTTTTATTTTGAAACAGGGTCTTGCTAGGTTGGTAAGAGTCTCACTACTTGCTGAGGCTGTCCTGAAACCTGTGATCCTCCTGTCTTAGCCTCCCAAGTACTGGAATTACAAGCATGTGCCACCACACCCAGCATAAAAATGGAATTCTAAAAACTTGTTCAATTAGCCTGCAGGAAGAAAGAAATCAGAGAAAGAAAAACTGGAAGGAACAAGTAGAAAATGAAACTCCAAATTAATATTAACCCAAGCTGGGTGTGGTGGCACATGCTTGTAATCTCAGCATTTAGGAGGCTGAGACAGGAGGATAGCAGTTCGCAGACAGCCTCAGCTACTTAGTGAGGCTCTTTACAACTCAGTGAGACCATGTTCCAAAATAAAGAATAAAAAAAAGGGCTGGGTTGTAGCTCAGAGGTAGATTGTCCCTGGGTTTCATCCCCAGAATTGCAAAAAAAAAAAAAAAAAGTATCTAAATGGTATTACGAGAGAAAAATAAAATAAAATATAGCACAATTACAATCTATGCTTTTTAAAAACTATATATAGGAGCCGGAATGGAGGTGCACACTTATAATCTCAGCATTTGGGAGGCTGAGACAGGAGGATCATGGTTCAAGGACAACCTCAGCTACTTAGAAAGGCCCTTTGCAGTTCAGCGAGATCCTGTTTCAAAATAAGGAATAAAGCCGGGCGTGGTGGCGCACGTTTGTTATCCCAGCATTTGGGAGGCTGAGACCAGAGGATCATGGTTCACGACAGCCTCAGCTACTTAGTGAGGCCCTTCGCAACTCAGTGAGACCCTGTTTCAAAATAAAGGATAAAAAATTGGGCGCCTGGCATGGTGGTGCATGCTTGTAATCCCCGTGCTTGGGAGGCAGAGTTAGGAGGACTGCACAGGTTTGAAGCCAGCCGTGCTGGCTTAAGAGACCCTGTTTCCAAATAAAAATATAAAAAATAGGTGTCTGGGAGTGTAGCCCAGAGGTAGAAGGGTTTCCAGGAACCCCAGTATCAGAAAAAAAAAAAAAAGGCAGGGGGTGCAGCTCAGAGGTCAAATGCCTCTGGGTAACATCCCCAGACCCGCAAAAAAAAAAAAAAAAAAAAAAAAAGAATAAAAGTAGGCTGGGGGCGGTATAGCATGAAGGCAGAATGCCCCTGGGTTCCATCCCTAGTAACACACACACACACAAACTATATATATAGAAACTTAATAAAATATAGACTAGTATGTATAATTTTCTAAACTGGTGAGTGCATATTACCTTATAATAGAAACACAGGCATATTTTAGTAGGAGTTCTAAAATTAGGTTGTCATGATGGTTGCACAACTCTGGTTATATAAAAATAGTGCATCATATACTTGAAACTAGGCGAATTTCATGTTATATGAATCATTATCTATCTTGCCAATGCTATTAAAAATAATGTATCTCTTTAAATATTTATTGTGAGAACACAACAGTAAAAATGAAATGCTAATGAGCTGGAGGGGACCCAAGAGATCACCCAGGTCAGTGTTCATACTCTGCACACCAAGTCACCAGTCCTTAAGGGCCAAAGCCAGACTGGCTCATAGGCCTCCATCCACATCAAGGCTTGTACGATCATTGCTGCTTCCAGTCAGACAAAGGGAATAATCATCATTTAATTAAACTCGATCCAATTAAGTGCTTTTTATTATGGCCCCAAGTTCATTTAAAAAAATAAATGCCGACCCAAGATAAATGTTTCTGAAGCAAGAAAAATAAGAAAGAGCAAAACTGATGGGGATTTACATAACAGAGTTTAGCTCTATTTACTTGATAGAAAGTATTATTAATCATGTTTCAATGAAAAAATAAACATGCTTATCACTGCTAAAATAAATGGAATTGAAAGACGTAGACAAGGCTGAACTAGATGACTCACAAGCTTCCTTCCTAGCCAAGACTATTCTAAATGAAAGGTCAATTATCACATCACACTATAGCTACCATCCATAAAAAATTCATTTCAGCACTGAAATGTTCCTAGATGGAGCCTGATATAAACCTATATTACAGTGAACAAGGTGCTTCAAGAACTCAAGGATAGCACAGGTACAGGGTCTGTATAGATTATGAGAAATTATATTAGAAATGGTTGAATGTTTAAAACTATTAAAACACCTACTGAGATTGGCAGATATGTAGTCACCATCATTCACCTCTTTCCTCATTTAAAATAATTTTAAAATTCCTGCAGCTGGGCAGTAGTA
The DNA here is from genome assembly GCF_963383645.1 of Muscardinus avellanarius. NCBI lineage: Eukaryota > Metazoa > Chordata > Mammalia > Rodentia > Gliridae > Muscardinus > Muscardinus avellanarius. The sequence continues at coordinate 85,097,596 of NC_137793.1, read as the reverse complement.
GAGTGTTTGCCTAGAATCAAGGCCCTGGGCTTAATCCCCAGCACCATAAAAATAATAATAAAATAAAAATTCCTTACCATAAAGAACAGACAGGATGGATGTGTGCACTAATTATTTTAGCAATGCCTCTTGTTAGGAAATCCCAGATGACAATTCGGCCATCATTACAGCCAACTGCAAGCAGTGTGCCCCACCTGTTAAAGGTGCAAGTCAGGGCCATGCTGATGCAATCCAATGTCCCATCAGCTTCCTAAAAGTTAAAACAAATACAGAAATATAGACAATAATGACCAGGAATCTAGATTACTTCTTAAAGTTTTTCTACCATTTATGACGTTTCTCTCGAATTTAAATTACAGATGTAAACTGTTTTATATGTCTTCTTATACCTTTTAATTACACAAAATGAATATTTTAAAAAGCCGATCAAGAATTTTTAGAGACAGATGTGAGCCATCCTTTACATATCACTGTAATTTTGTATAGTTTGTGGAGGTCAATTAGGCAAAGTCTAACAAAAGTCACTAAAAGAGTTTTATCCTAGTAATCATAATTCTTAGTATTTATTCCAAGGAAAATAACTTTAAGAAAAAAAAAAAAAATCTGAGCTGGGTATGGTGGCACACACTTGTAATCCCAGTACTTGAGAATCTGAGACCGCAGGTTCACGGCCAGCCTCAGCTACTAAGTGAGGCCCTTCTCAACTTAGTGAGACCCTGTTTCAAAATAAAAAATAGCCAGGCATGGTGGTGCAGGCTTGTAATCCCTGTACTTGGGGAGGGGGAGACAGGAAGATCCTGCAGGTTCGAAGCCAGCCGTGCTGGCTTAAGAGACCCTGTTTCCAAATAAAAAAGTATAAAAATAGGTCTGGGAGTGTAGCCCGGAGGTAGAAGGGTTTCCAGGAACCCCAGTACCACCAGAGGGAAAAAAAAAAAAAAGAAAGAAAAAAAAAAGGGGCTGGGGGTAAAATACCCCTGGGTCCTGGGTTCAATCCCCAGTAATGGGGAAAAAAAATCTGGGCACAGTAGTACACACCTGTAATTCCAAGACTTAGAAGGCTGAGATGGGAGGATCACAGGTTCAAGACCAGCCTGTACAACCTAACAAGACTCTAATATCAGTATTAACTGAAAATTGAAGAACACACAGAAAAAGAAAAAAAAAACTATGTAGAGATAATGGTACCAATTATGAAAAACTCTCCAAATAAAGATCAGACAGGCAGGATGGATGTGTGCACTAATTATTTTAGCAATGCCTCTTATCAAGAAATTCCAGATGACAATTCAGCCACCATTACAGCCAACTGCAGTGTGCCACACCTGTTAAAGGTGCAAGTCAAGGCCATGCTGATGCAACCCAAAGTTCCATCAGCTTCCTAAAAGTTCAAACAAATACAGAAATATTGACAATAATGACCAGGTATCTAGACAACCTCTAGAGATATTTTTTTTATTTGAATAACTGTATGATTTACAGCATATGGTAAGTTTTCCAGCCAATACTTCCTATTTACCCCCTGCTAAAAGTTAAACATCTTAATTCCTTATCATCAGCATCTAATTCCTTACCATAACAAAAGAGCTAGCACACTTAATGCTACTCTGTCATCAAACATAATCACTAGGTAGCCACTATGTTTCTAAAATCAAGACAATACTCTTACCTCTGGATAGTTCTGTCCAAAGGACTCTGCAACAAAGCAAAGAAAGAGAGTTGATAAGACTTGTGCCACATACCAGGGATCACACCGCTCGGGGACAGTATACAACACACTAGCCAGCGAAGGGGACTGACACCTTGCAGGGCACCAGGAGGTCACAGCTCTGTTGACAATCATATACACATTGTATCTGCCTTTCTTACTCTTACTATCTCAGAAGTATACAGATGAATCTTCCTGAAGCTATAGGACCCCTGAAACTGTAACAAAGTGAATGCAGAGCAAATATGAGAACCCAGCCAACTTCTGTTTATACAAACATTACAGATCTGTAGTCAAGCATGGTTGCAAATGTTTATGATCCCAGTACTTGGGAGGATGAGGCAGGAGGATCCCAGGCTTGTGGCCAGCCTCAGCAATTTAGTGAGTCCCTCCACAACTTAGCGAGACATTTTCAAAATAAAAAAATAAGCTGGGCATGGTGGCACAAGCTTGTCATCCCAGCACTTGGGAGGCTGAGACAGGAGGATCACAGGTTCAAGGTCAGCCTCAGCCGCTTAAGCTCTCTGAAACTCAGTGAGACCCTGTTTCAAAATAAAGAATAAAAAAATAGAGCTGAGGTTGTAGCTCGGAGGCAGAATGCCCCCTGGGTTCAATCCCTGGTACCCTGGCACAAAAAATAAATAAAAATAAAAAATAAAATAGAGCTGAGGGTGTTGCTTAGAGGTAGAATGCCCCTGGATTTAACCCCCAGTATATAAAAAAAAAAAAGACTTGTAAGAATATAAAACAATGTCATTCCTCTATTTATTACAGTTATTTTTTTAATTAATAAGCTTTAAAAATTTTTAACTTCTAAATTAGTAAATATCAGTAAATATATCCCACATAAACAGAACCATCTCTGTGGATCATCGATTTCTTTTTCTTTTTCTTAGTGTTAGGAATTGAATCCAGGCCCTGGCCCAGAGTACTCTACCACTGAACTACACCCCCAATCTTTTTTATTTTGACATAGGGTTTCACTAAATTGTCAGGCTGCACTTGTGCTTGCAATCCTCCAGTCTCAGCCTTCCAAGTAGCTGGGATTACAAAAGAATATCAGATTAACCACTGAAGTATCACAGTGCTTTGTTCAAGTAACCCTTCTCTTACATAATAAGAGATCCAAAGCACTGCTGCAATGTAAGTATGTGTATATAAGAATAATCAAAGGAGCCCATGGTGGCCAACCCTTGTAATCCCAGTACTTGAGATAGGATTGTTCAGCCTCAGCAATTTAGTGAGCCTTCTGCAATTTAGTGAGACCCTGTTTCAAAATAAAATTTTAAAAAAATAGGGCTAGGGTGAGCCGGGTGTGATGGCACATGCTTATAATCCCAGCATTTAGGAGGCTGAGACAGAAGGGTCAAGGTTCAAGGACAGCTGCAGCTACTTAGTGAGGCCCTTTGCAACTCAGTGAGACTGTTTCAAAATAAAGAATAAAAAATAGGGCTGGGGGTATAGGTCCAAGGTAGAATGCCCCTGGGTTTCATCCTCAGTATCAGAAAAAAAAAAAAAAAAAGTTTAACCAGCATGCCAAAAAAGGGACATTTTGCATAGCAAAGTTCTCCTAAATGTGCAAAAGATTTAGAAAAAAAAATCACAATTCAGAACACAAGTATTAACATCTAGTCGTCATCATCGTCCTCCTCCTCCTCCTCTTCCGGTACCCAGGAGCATGCTATCTCTGAGCTACATTCCTAGCCCTATTTTTTTTTGGTCGTACTGGGGCTTGAACCCAGGGGCACTCTACTTGGGAGCTGTACCCCCAGCCTTACTTTTTTATTCTTTATTTTCAAACAGTCTCACTGAGTTGCAAAGAGCCTCACTAAGTAGCTGCGGCTGTCCCTGAACCTTGACCCTTCTGTCTCAACCTCCTAAATGCTGGGATTACAAGCAAGTGCCACCACACCCGGCTCACCCTAGCCCTATTTTTTTTTTTTTTAATTTTATTTTGAAACAGGGTCTCACTAAATTGCAGAAGGCTCACTAAATTGCTGAGGCTAAACAATCCTATCTCAAGTACTGGGATTACAAGGGTTGGCGACCATGTGGGCTGGACGAGAATCTGCAATCCTCCTGTTTTAGCCTCCCAAGTACTGGGATTACAAGCATGCGCCATCACACCCAGCTACATCTAGATTATGAGAAAAGAGTATAAGAAAAACGTCCCAGAAAAAAATGACGAGAAACATGGAAGTGACAAGAAGCAAAGGAAAACTAGCCAAATTCAGTTTAGTCAGAGAAATGTTGTTAAATTGAAATGAAATGCCACTTTTATGCATCAAAAATTTAAAAGGACAGCACCTACTATTGCTCTCCCTTTAGGGGAGAGAATGAATGCAGAAAGGGATATTTTCATATACTGCTTATAAAAATGAGAACTGTAGAGTCACTTGGGAAAAGAATTCTATAGCATCTGTTAAAAACAAAGACATAAACTGGGCGTGGTGGCACACACTTGTAATCCCCGCATTTGGGAGGCTGAGACAGGAGGATTGCGCAGGTTCAAAGCCAGCCTTGCTGTTTCCAAATAAAAATATAAAAAATAGGTCTGGGAGTGTAGCCTGGAGGTAGAAGGGTTTCCAGGAACCCCAGTACCACACACACACAAAAAAAAAAAATCTAATTACCAGCTGAGCATGGTGATGGACACGTGTAATCCCAGAACTTGGGAGGCTAAAACAGGAGGATCAAATGTCCCTGGGTTCCATCCCGCCCAGAGGAAAAAAAAAAAAAAGCTGGGTGTGGTGGCACACGCTTGTATGCTTGTAATCCCGTGCTTTGGAGGCAGACAGGAGGATCAGGATCAAGCAGGTTCAAAGGGCTTAAGAGACCCTGTTTCCAAATAAAATAAAACATAGGTCTGGGAGTATAGCCCAGAGGTAGAAGGGTTCCATCCCCAGTACCACAAAAAAAAAAAAAAAAAAAAAACCCAAAGGCATACACTATTAAATGTTTCTTTGTTGTTTTGGCAGTACTGGGGATGGAACCTGGGAACACTGTACCTCCGAGCTACACCTCCAGCCCTATTTTTTTTATTCTTTATTTTGAAACAGGGTCTCACTGAGTTGCAAAGGGCCTTGCTAAGTAGCTGAGGCTGTACGTGAACCTCAATCCTCCTGTCTCATCTTCCAAATGCTGGGATTACAAGTGTGCACCACCATGCCCAGCTATTAAATGGGTATTTTTATACCTCATATAACAGATGAAGAAAGTTAGGCATAAAAAAGTGTCATTTCTCAAGTTCATTCACAGTTAAAAACTGGCAAAATTGTGATCTGACCCAGAAACCACACTGTGTGTGTGTGTGTGTGTGTGTGTGTGTGCGCGCGCGCGCGCGCGTGTTACTGGGGATGGACCCCAGGGGCATTCTACCTCTAAGCTATAACCCCAGTCCTATTTTTTATTTTTTATTTTGAAACGGGGTCTCACTGAGTTGCAGAGGGCCTCACTAAGTAGCTGAGGCTGTCTGCGAAACCATGATCCTCCTGTCCTCAGCCTCCCAAATACTGAGATTACAAACCTGGGCCACAAAGCCCAGCTCCAGAAACTACTTTTAACTACACTGTAACTACTCTAAAAAGCCTCTAGAACCTTGTGTGAATTCCACCTCCGGGTTACTACTCTGACTTGCAAACACACCTGCCTTTTACAGAAAGTCAACACTGCCCACTTCTTTTCAGCATGTCTTTCCCTCAAATCCTCAAAGATCAAGAGTGATTTCTGTGCAAGCTCCTATGGGGCCAATGAATGTAACTCAACCAATGTGAGCCAAGTCACCTATAATCTCCAGCTACTGAGGGCTTTTACTGGCAACAACCAATGTTCACTTTAAGCAAAACAAAAATAAGTATTTAAAACATTCCATTTATCTTCTGCCTATAAAGCTCAGAGTAGGCACACAAAAGTTACGTGCTTGAGTGGTGAACGAATAACTGGCCTTACCCCACCCAGCCCAAGACTTCTTGGTCTCCATGCTCATGTGACATGAAACCCTTACCTCGTTTTTCCATTCTTGGCTTTCAGTCACTATTAGCTTTCCTACCACTATTCCTAAAAGCCCGTGCCACTCTCTATGTCCCCTTCAGCTATGCGCCCTTCTTCTGAACATGCAGAACTGCTCTTTCAGGTGGATATTGATATTACATTAATTATGATTCCATAGTATACAGTTACTTATTTATACCTGTTTCTCTTCCTAGTTCTATGCTGTTTATCCAGGGCAAAAGTGGAATCTTGCCAAGCATGGTGGTGCACACCTGTAATCCCAGTACTTGGGAGGCTGAGACAGTAGGATTACAATTTAGAGAACAGCCTCAGCAAGTAGTGAGACTCTCACCAACATGGCAAGACCCTGTTTCAAATTTAAAAAAAATATTAAGACTGGGGGTGTAGCTCAGAGGTAGAATCCCCCAAGAAGCAATCCCCAATAGTGCGCGCACACACACACACACACACACACACACACACACACACACAAGTGGCATCTTATTTCAATGTTTTTCAAATGTTAGGATTCAATCCACCATAAACAGAAAAACCAATCTAGTGAGTTGCAACAAGTTTAGTAGATTAGGAAAGGAAATATCAAAGGACATTGAGAGCTGGGTGTGGTGGTGCATGCTGTAATACCAGTACTTGGGAGGCTAAGACAGGAGGATCACAGGTTTATAACCAGCCTCAGCTACTTAGTAAGGCCCTCCTTGTCTCAAAATAAAAAATACAATAGGGCTGGGGGTGTACCTCGAAGGTAGAATGCCACTGGGTTCAATCCCCAGTACCACACACACACACACACACACACAAAAAGACATTGAGTATTAGGACATTGAGTATTACCAGGATTAAGTATAATTTTGAAAAACTTAAGTTATATGCATATTTACATATAATAGGCTGCAAGAGAAAAAATATTTCTTACTATGAGTTGTGGTAAAAATGAGTTTTAAAAACTATCTTATTAACTTTGTGTCTCCAGTACATATTACTTTTTTGTACTTTTTTTTTCTTGGGGGGAGTTGGTAGTGGGGACTGAACCCAGGGGCATTCTACCTCGAAACTATACCCTCAGCCCTAGCCTTATTTTATTTTTTATTTTGAAACAGGTCTTCACTAAGATGCTGAGGTTGGCCTTCAACCTATGATCTTCTGGTCTTAGACTCTCAACTACCGATATTAGAGGCAAGAACCACCATGCCCGGCTTATTGCATACTACTTGATACATAACAGGGGCTCAAAAAGTGGTTACAGAAGTAAAGCTAGTATCTTGCCTAAGGATCACCTGAGTGGCCATATTAAGACATTATCAGAGCACATGCTTGTAATCCCAGCATCCGGAGGCTAAGACCAGAGAATTGTGGTTCGAGTACAGCCTCAGCTACTTAGCAAGGCCCTTCGCAACTCAGTGAGACCCTGTTTCAAAAAATAAAAAGACCAAAAAATAGGGCTGGGGGTGTAGCTCAGAGGTAGAACACCCCTGGGTTCTATCTCCAGTACTGCGAAAGAAAGAAGAAGAAAGAAAGAAAGAAAGAAAGAAAGAAAGAAAGAAAGAAAGAAAGAAAGAAAGGAAGAAAAGCTGAGGGTATAACTCAGAGGTAGAATGCCCCTGAGTTCTATCCCAGTACTGTAAAGATTAATAATAATAATAATAATAATAATAAATACTATAGGGCTGGGGGCATAGCTCAAAGGTAGAATGTATCTAGGTTCAATCCTCATTCCAAAAAAAATTTTTTAATTAAAAATAACAGCCATGCGTGGTGGCACCCATTTATAAACTCAGTACTTGGGAGGCTGAGACAGGGATAGCAGGTTCTAAGCCAGCCTCAGCAACCTCATGAAGCCCTCTGGAACTTAATGAGACCCTGTTTCAAAGTAAAAAATAAAATTGGGCTAGGGGTGTAAGTCAGAGGTATGCCCCTGGGTTCAAATCCTCAGTATCACTAAAAAAAAAAAAAAAAAAAAAAAAGTCAACCCTTTGCATCTATTTTGTCTCCTACCTTCCTAAAATCATTATAATCTGTATTCAACTCAGATTTGCTGAGAGGCCCAACCTACTTAAGAACTCAATGGAACAGCTCTTTCTCAGCTCTCAGTCTCACCTGCTCTACAATGGGCTTCTATGGGAAGGCACCATACTAAATAGTTTTCTCTTCTATTTCTATGTGGGAGAATATTTAGAAGGCACTTGAAAATGTGTCTAGCTCAGAGTAAGTACTAACACTTGTTAACTAATTTATTGTCATTTGTTCTTTTTATTATTCCCTAAACAGAGGTAATTATCAAAGAATTTGTCGTTGGCAATTTCGAAGCCAGCCTCAGCTACTGAGTGAGGCTTTCAGCAACTTAGTGAGACCCTGTTTCCAAATAAAATATAAAAAAGGTCTGGGAGTATAGCCCGGAGGTAGAAAGCCTCTGGGTTCCATCCCCAGTACCACCAAAAAAAAAAAAAAAAAAAAAAGTCACAGGACCTTTCTTGAATTATCTTTTTAGCTCTATGTGCATTATATTTTCTAAAAATTTTTAAAGAAAAATCTAACCATTAAAGAGAGGAAGTCATGTAGAAGTTCTCAAAAACCTCAGACATCCTAGGCTGCCAGGCTAAACACTACCTAATGGAAATCCTATAAAAGGGACCAACTTGGGTAACGGGTAGGGAGGAAATGATCCAAAGAATAAAAACCAACTCTATTTCACACTATTTCACACTACACTGGTGTACTCACTATCCCTGGTAGCTAAGGACCTTAAACTGGACGTCAAGATAACTGGATTCCAGTGCCAACTACACCATTTATTTATTTAGTGCCTAGTGCCGAGATTGAGTCTTTTTCCTTTAAATCTGTTCAACAAGGGACTTCTACTAGAAGCTAAGTCCCCTTCTTAGACATTTCGTGTTTCTACAATAATATTTAACCTGTCCAGAAACTCAATCCCCTGACAGGTCTTCAATCTGCAACCCAAGCCTCACTTCATCAAATTCCATCTCCAACAACTCTGATTCTGCTTGCTGTGAGCTACTTCAGCACCTGCGATCCCGGTAATCCCAATAAGTCACAAAGTGTCACAATCGTTCCACAACTGATCTGAAAGTGGCTTCAGAAAAGCAATGCATTCTTTCTATTCGGCAGAAGCTGGGCTCCTTAAACACGAGCGTCCAATGACCCATCGCAGAACAGTGTTCCTAAGGTTGCAGCCGGGGGTCCCCTGCCCCCTCCCGCCCGGGTTCCCTCCTTTCCAGTACCAAAGGGTTCTCTAAGACTCAGCCATAGTGCTCCTCACCCAACAACTCGAGGTTCATCCCTGCGGACTCTGGCAGTCAGGTCTCAGGTCCCGCAACAACTCCTTCCACCCCGCCCGCTTCTAAGACCCGTGTCTAAGTGCCGGGCGCCGCGAATAGCCTGGCGCAAGCTCCGGAGACTTTCTGATTTAGAAGGCCCCGCGGCTTCCGCTTTCCTCCCCCGCCTTCCTTGTTCGTTTCCAGTGGCTGTCCAGAGATATGCCTACACAAAATGAGGAAAAATCTCTCTTTAAATCAACCATTTGATAGCTTTCTTAGGGTATAAAAATGGCATCGTCACTAAGAACTTTAAAAAATGCAAGTATTTAAGGCTTTTCTTTCCAGGAACGTATAGGCGAGGTAGAAGTTTCAGGCATATAGTTAACCTACCAAGCCATGCTGTGTTTTGTGTTCCACAGAGTTGTTCCGACCCGCTGCCTCAGATGCCAAAAGAAAGGTTCCGGATAAGTCCTACTTAACGTAGGAAAGCGAGAAAGGTCGGCCACTAGGTGCCAGAGAGCTCGAGCGCCGTTGGCTTCGCGAAGGCACCAATCACGGATATAGACTAGTTACCAAGTGTCTGACTCCGTTTCGTTCAAATTATTCCTCCTATATCCCTCAGGAAGGTACGGTAGCATTTGTTAGGCCTCTGCCTAAGTTTTCCCATGTACTCAGCGTCGACTAGGACACTGAAAAAGAATCGGAGCGAGAGGTGGACCGAGTTCCTCGACCGAGCTCCTACATCGCGGTGATGAGATACAGAAAGCAGTAAGAGAAGGCCAGCCGATGGTAACGCCAACTGCTTGATTAGTTAATAAAAACAGGACTCAGAGCCCGGCGTAGTAGTGTGCGCGTGTAATCCCAGTACTTGGAATGAACTGAAGGATCTCAGCTGAGACTGAAGGATCACCTGTTCGCAGCCAGCCTCAGCTACTTAGGCCCTCTGCAGCTTAGTGAGACCTCCCCCTCTCCCTCCCTCCCCCCCTCTCCCTCTCTCTCTCTCTCCCTCTCTCTCCCCCTCTCTCTCCCTCTCTTTTCTTTTCTTCTTGCGGTACTAGGGATTGAACCCAGGGACAGTCTACCTCTGACATACACCCCCAGCTCTTTTTTCTTTTTTTCTTTTGTGGTACCAGGATTTGAATCCAGTGGCATTCTACTTCCAAGCTACACCTCCTCAGCCCTTTTTACTTTTTATTTTGAAGCAGGATCTTGCCAAGTTGCTGAGGGTCTCAAGTTTTGGAGGCTGGTTGCGAACCTGTAATTTTCCTGACTCAGCCTCCTGAGTACTAGGATTACTGAGGCGCACCACCACATCCAGCTGGGAGTTTTTCTTTTTTTTCCTTCCTTCCTCCTTTCCTTTTTTCCTACCTTCCTTCCTTTTTTTGTACTGGAGATTGAACCCAGGGGCATTCTACCTCCAAGCTATACCCTCACCTCTTTTTTATTTTTATTTTGAAACAGGGTCTCCTTAAGTTGTGAGGGTCTTGCTAAATTGCTGAGGTTAACCTCAAACCTGCTATCCTCCTATCTCAGCCTCCCAAGTACTGAGATGACAAGCATGTGTCACTATGTTCAGCTATGGATTTGTTCTTAATACTACATAAGATAAATATAGGGGGAAAGATATCTGTGTGTCTTGTAATTCCTTGTATCTTGGTTTGATGGAAGACTATAATCAGTGGGTTTTGCTTTATAAGTGTTCATTGGAGCATATTGATACTACCTACTGCCAAAGGAAGGTACCTCTAAATATCTGTGTTGAAGGAGAAGATAAAAAAAGTTAATATTCTTCCTTCGTAGCCTAAAGTAATTTGTACTGTCATTCTGACTCCATGTGAAAAAGAATTTATCTGTCAGCACGATTGACCTTCCATTTCACTGAGACATTAAATGTCCTCCCTGAATTAGCTTTTCTTTTTTCTTTTTTTTTTTTTTTTTTTTTTTTTTTGGTGGTACTGGGGGTGGAACCCAGAGTCTTTCTACCTCCGGGCTATACTCCCAGACCCATTTTATATTTTATTTGGAAACAGGGTCTCACTAAGTTACTGAGAGCCTCACTCAGTAGCTGAGGCTGGCTTCGAACCTGTGTGATCCTCCTGTCACAGCCTCCCAAGCGCGGGGATTACAAGCGTGCGCCACCACGCCTGGCCTCTGAATTAGCTTTTCTCCAGATGAAAATTGGGGATGCTGGGCTGGAAGTACTGCTCAGTGGTCAGGTGCTTATCTAACATGCATGAGGCCTCATCCTGAGCACTACAAAAGCAAATCAGGAGTTCTCTGAGTGTTGTGCTTCTCAGTCAGCAAAAATATGATTTGGGTGGCTGGCTGAAATAGCGTAAGTTTAAAAGCTCTTAGGTGATTCTAATATGACCATTAAACTGGGAACTACTGTAGCACAAGGTTGGCTGGTAGTCCCACCAGAATTACTGGATGAAACAAGGAGTGAAGGCTTTCTCAGAAAAAGTGCTCCTGACCGCAGCAATCTATGCTTACTGTCAGTGAGATTACAGACTTCAAAGTACTTAGAGGGAAGAAAGAAAACAGTAAAGACACAGCTCTGAATTCTCTGGACAAAAAAATTGTTGGCAGAGAAATAGGCACAGCTGCACATGCCTGTAATCCCAGTATTTGGAAGGCTGAGACAGGAGGATCACAGGTTCGAGGCCAGCCTCAGCAACTCAGACATTAAGCAACTTAGTGAGACTCTCAGCAACTTAGCAAGACCTTATTCCAAAATAAAAAATAAAATAGGACTAAGAATATAGCTCAGAGGTAGAGCATCCCTAGATCAATCCTCAGTATCACACACAAAATATTTTTATTATTTTTTAATTGGTGCATTGTAATCATATATCACATTGGAATACAAGACTTGAGAGGATATACAAGCACACATCATCCAATTAGCCCTCATCCAGCCCCCATCCCATTCCCTCCCCCTCCCTGGATCCCATGCTTGTTTGGTGATTAACTTTGATACATTTGTTTATGTACCTCCTGCGTTTTAAAGAGGCTCCATCCTCCCCTATTCCATACCCTCTGATTGGTCACCTTATTGCTTCACTATAGGGCCCTTTCTATAACTTGACCTCTTCCTGTTGCCCTTTCCTCCTAGTTTTTGTTGATTAGGGGAAGCATCTGATTTTTATTTTCTGCGATATTTCTCTGTGCATGCCGCGTTGCAAGTACCAATCCCACTCTTGACGGCCCCAGTAGTGGCCTGGCTACCCGGTGGACTGATCCAGACCTCGCTGGCTCAAGCAGCGGCATTGCCTCATGGGAGGCCCCAATTCTGGTCTTGCTGGCCCCGACACCAGCCTAACCCCTCAGCTGGCTCCGATCCAGGCCTTGGAGGCCCCAGTAGCAGCCTTGCCTCATGGCAGGCTCCGATGCCGGCCATTGGCCCTGACACCAGCCTAACCCCTCAGCTGGCTCCGATCCCAGCCTTGGAGGCCCCAGCACTGGCCTAACCCCTCGGCAGGCTCTGATCCCGGCCTTGAAGGCCCCAGCCCCGGCCTTGCCTCACGGCAGGCTCTGATGACGGCCTCGCTAGCTGCAGCCCTGGTTTAACCCCTCGGCAGACTCCGATCCGGCCTCGGAGGCCTCAGTAGCAGCCTTGCCTCACGGAAGGCTCCGATGCTGGCTGCTGGTTCCGGCACCGGCCTAACCCCTTGGCAGGCTCCGATCCCAGCCTCGGAGGCCTCAGCACCGGCCTTGCCCTCATGATGAGCTCCGATCCCGGCCACGCTGGCCCCGACACCAGCCTAACCCCTCAGCTAGCTCCGATCCAGGCCTCGGAGGCCCCAGTAGCAGCCTTGCCTCACGGCAGGCTCCAATGTCGGCCATTGGCCCCTCAACGGCCTACCCCTCGGCAGGCTCTTATCCCGGCCTCGGAGGCCCCAGCACCGGCCTTGCCTCATGGCAGGCTCCGAAGCTGGCCACTGGCCCCGGCATTAGCATAACCCCTTGGCAGACTCCGATCCCAGCCTTGGAGGCCCCAGTAGCGGCCTTGCCTCATGGCAGGCTCCGATGCCGGCCATTGGCCCTGGCACCAGCCTAACCCCTTGGCAGGCTCTTATCCTGGCCTCGGAGGCCCCAGCACTGGCCTTGCCTCATGGCAGGCTCCGATGCCGGCCTCACTGGCCCCAGCACCAGCCTAACCCCTCGGCAGACTCCGATCCCAGCCTCGGAGGCCCCAGCACCGGCCTTGCCTCACGGTGAGCTCTGATCCCGGCCACGCTGGCCCTGGCACCAGCCTAACCCCTCGGAAAGCTCTGATCCCAGCCTCGGAGGCCCCAGCATCGGCCTTGCCTCATAGCTGGCTCCTATGCTGGCCTCGCTGGCCCCAGCACTGGTCTAACCCCTCGGCAGGCTCCGATCCCAGCCTCGGAGGCCCCAGTAGCGGCCTTGCCTCACAGCAGACTCCAATGCCGGCCATTGGCCCCAGCACCAGCCTAACCCCTCAGCAGGCTCTTATCCTGGCCTCGGAGGCCCCAGCACCGGCCTTGCCTCACAGCAGGCTCCAATGCCGGCCTCGCTGGCCCCAGCACAGGCCTAACCTCTCAGCAGGCTCCGATCCCGGCCTCGGAGGCCCCAGCACCCACTTTGCCTCACGGCAGGCTCCGATGCTGGCTGCTGGCCCCGGCATCGACCTAACCCCTTGACAGGCTCCGATCCCAGCCTCGGAGGCCCCAGTAGCGGCTTTGCCTCATGGCAGGCTCCAATGCTGGCCATTCAAAAAATATTTTAAAAAGAGTTAAAAGATATATATCTTCTTTCTTGGCTTAAAGCAACTTGTACTGTCATTCTGACTCTGTGTGAAAAATAATTTCACTTGACCATACACCTCCAACACTAGAAAAAATATATGTGCAAGGTTATTCATTGCAGTATTATTTGTAATTGCAAAATTACTGGAAACAATTTGGAAATTTGTTTTGTTTTGGGTATTGGGGATTGGATCCAGGAGCATTCTACCTCAGAGCTATACTCCCAGCCCCTTTTATTTATTTTATTTTGAAACAGGATTTTTCTAAGTTGCTAAGGCTGTCTTTAAACCTGCAATCCTCCTGTCTCAGCTTCCCAGGTACTAAGATTATAAGTGTGTGCTATAGTGCTTGGCAATTTTGAAATTATGGAAATGCAGAGAGTCCTGCAGTTTCATCTTTAGTAATTCTGCAGAAGAGAAGCAGTAAGTTGAGATGGCCTCCTCAGAACCTAAAGACTGTTCTGGTGCTTTCCACACATTTTGGAGAAGAGCCTAAGTTCTCGGTAGGAAATCCTCAGCAGTTCATTGTGACCTCGGCTTATGTAGGAAGTGAATGACAATAATAGAATTTGCAAACCATCCTTATTGCTTCGCTAGTTATGCTTTGTGACTCGATCATTTAGTACATATTTTGTGATTCTCCATAAAATGATGCCTAATTTATTTAAGCCGGGCGTAGTGGCGCACACTTGTAATCCCAATACTTGGGAGGTTGAGACAGGAGGATCACAGGTCTGTGGCCAGCCTCAGCTACTTAGTGAGGCCCTCTGCAAGTCAGTGAGACACTGTCTCAAAGAATAAAAAAATAGGGCTGGGGGTGTAGCTCGGAGGTAGAATGCCCCTGGGTTCCATCCCTAGTACTGCAGAAAGGAAGGAAGGAAGGCTGGCTGTGTAGCTTAGAGGTAGAATGCCCATGGGTTCAATCCCCATTGCCAAAAAGAAAAAGAAAAAAAAACCACAGTCTCTCTCCTCCTTGTTGTTGTCATCTACAAATCTCCCTCTCCGTCCCCTAAGTTGATAACTACTTTGGCACCTGGCTCATGGTTTCCCTCTCTGTCGTCTAGAGCCCTCTCTGCCCAACATGATTCTCTCTTTGTGAACAACTTGCCTCCCCTGATGCTTTCTTTTGTTAAGCTGTGCTAAAGGGCTGGGGGTATAGCACTGAAGTCAGGGTTGATCTCCAGCATCAGGAAAACAAAAAGTTGTGGTAAAAACACATAAAACGTAGCATTTTCAAGTGTATAGTTCAGTAGTGTTAGGTAGGTATAGTCCTGCTGTTGTGCAACAAAGCTTTTCCATATTTTGTGACACTGCACACATTCACAGATTTCTCATCTCCTCTTGCCCCCTTGTAAACAGCTATGCTGATTCATTTTATCTGCCAAGTTGGATGGGCCACAGTGCCAGTACATGGTTATACATTGGATGGTTCAGTGAAGGTGTTTTGGGGTGAGAGTAACACATCAGTGGACTGAGTAAAACAGGCTGCCTTCCATAATGTGGGTGAATACCACAAGAGGCTAGACCACTCCCATCCCCTAAACCCACCCCCAACAACAGGGGATCCAGCCACTGCAGACAGCCGTGGGGCTTCAACTGCACATGGGTTCCTCCCTGGGCTCCAGCCTTCTGGCTGACTGCAGATTTGAGACTTGCCAGTTTCCATAATTATGTGCACCAATAAGTGTCTATACACACACACACACACACACACACACACACAATCTCTCTCTTTCTTTCCTAGTTATATTTATCTGGAGATCCCTAATATACCACCTTTTTATTTTTTTGCAGTACTGGGGATAGAACCCAGGGGCATTCTAGCTCCAAGAAACACCCCCAGCCTGATGTTTTACTCTTTATTTTGAAACAGGGCCTCACCGAGTTGAAAGGGCCTCACTAAGTAGCTGAGACTGCCCACAAACTGTGGTCCTCCTGCTTCAGCCTCCCAAATGCTAGGATTACAAGCATGTGTCACCATGCCCAGCTTACACCACCATTTATTTTGAAACAGAGTCTTGCTATATTGCCGAGGCTGACCTCAAACTTTTTTTTTTTTTTAATACTGAGGATGGGAGCCGGGCATGGTGGTGCACACTTGTAATCCCAATATTTGGAAGACTGAGACCAGAGGATTGCGGTACGCAGACAGCCTTAGCTACTTAGTGAGACCCTGTTTCAAAATAAAGAATGAAAAATAGAGTAGGGGGTATAGCTCAGAGGTCAAATTCCCCTAGGCTCCATCCCCAGGCCTGCAAAAAAACAAACAAACAAACAACAACAACAAAAAAAAAAACTGAAAATGGAATCTGGGGGTATTCCATCTCCAAGCTACACCTCCAGCCCTATTTACTTTTATATTTTTTATTTTATTTTCCAGTGCCAGGGATGGAACCCAGGAGCATTCTGCCCCCAAACTACACTCCCAGCCTTCTTTTTTAAGTCTTTTTATTTTTGGAACAGGGTCTTACTGATTTGCAAAGGGCCTCGCTAAGTAGCTGAGGCTATCAGCAAACAGTGATCCTCCGGTCTCCACCTCCCAAATGCTGGGATTACAAGTGTGCGCCACCATGCCCAGCCCCAACCCTATTTTTATTCTTTAGTTTGAAACAGGGTCTCTCTGAGTTGCAAAGGACCTCACTAAGTAGCTGAGGCTATCAGAGAACCGCAATCCTCCTGTCTCAGCCTCCCAAATGCTGGGATTACAAGTGTGCACCACCATGCCCAGCTCTGGCTTCAAATTTTTGATCTTGTCTCGGCCTCCCAATACTAGGTTTACAGGTGTGCACCACTACACCTGGCTGAACTAGTCACTTCAGTACCTCACATACTTGGGATTATACAGTATGTGTCTGGCAATATGTCCTCAAGGTTCATCCACGTTGTAGTATATGTCAGAATTTCCATCCTTTTTAAGGCTTAATACTCCATTATTAATACTGCCACAATATTATATATACATCTATCACCAATATACATATACTTATATACCATAAATACTTGGTATATACAGCAAATATTTATTTATTTTGCTATTGTATCAGTGTCCTAGAAGAAAAGGGATAGCATATTCAAAAAGGGGGAATTGGCTAGGTGTGGTTGTGCATTCTTGTAATCCCAGTACTTGGGAGGCTGAGACAGGAGGATCCGAGTTTGTGGCCAGCCTCAGCTACTTAGGCCCTCTGCAACTTAGTGAGACCCTGTTTCAAAATAAAGAATAAAAAATAGGGCTGGGGGTATAGTTCGAAGGTAGAATGCCCCTGAGTTCAATCCCCAGTACCACCAAAAGGGGAGGGGGGAGGGACTGAAGAAAGTTTAATGAAAGGCTAAGCCAGGTGCATCAGAGCACGTCTGGAATCCCAGCAACTTGGGAGGCTGAGGCAGGATGATCATTAAGCTCAAGGCCAGCCAGGGTAATTTAGCAAGACCCTAACTCAAAATAAATAATAAAAGCTGGAGATATGGTTCAGTGGTAGAACACTTTTATTACAAAAATATAGATTTAAACATGATTATGGGAAACAATGCATCATAGTTCTAATAGCAGGGCAAGCTGTCACTCGTAGGCTTGATAAGGAGGAGTGGCTGCTGGACCAGGCACTGTGGGATCTCCAGCTAAAGAGAGGGCCGTCTGACAGGACTGAGACCTTCAGGGAGGCGGGCAGTCATTTTCAACCAGCCCAGTTGGTCCAGCCTCCCTCCACACCCCAACCGGAAGCCTCAGAGTCGAAGGTGTGTTCCACAGGGAGCAGCAAGAGCAGAAGAGTGAATTCAGAGGGCAAATGGAGAGCACTACTATGTGCCAGACACAGAATGTCTATTCAGTGTATTAGCCCTCTTGTTTCTTACAGTCTCAAAGAGGAAAGTGAACTTTTTTTTCTAGTATTGGATATTCAACCCAGGGACACTCTACCTCCAAGCGACACCCCAGATTTTTTTGCGGTAGTTGGGTTGGAACCCAAGGGCATTCTACCTTTGAGCTACACCCCCAGCCCTATTTTTTATTCTTTACTTTGAAATGGTCTCACTGAGTTGCAAAGGGCCTCACTAAGTAGCTGAGGCTGTCTGTGAACTGCGATCCTCCGGTCTCAGACGCCAATGCTGGGATTACAAGCGTGCGCCACAACGCCCGGCTAGATCCCCCCCCCCTTTTTGTGGTACTGGGGATGGAACCCAGGGGCATTCTACCTCCAAGCTACACCCTCAATCCTTTTGTTATTCTTTATTTTGAAACAGGGTCTCACTGAGTTGCAAAGGACCTCACTAAGTAGCTGAGGCTGTCCATGAACTGCGATCCTCCAGTCTTAGACCCCAAATGCTGGAATTACAAGCGTGCGCCACCATGCCTGACTAGAGTCTCCTTTTTTGAAACAGCATCTCACTAAGTTGCTAAGACTAGCCTCAAGCCTGCAATCCTTCTGTCTTAGCCTCCCAGATGCCTGGGTTACAGTCACGTACCACCACACCCAGCTTCCCATCATCGACTCTGAGACCTGCCCTTTCAGAGGTCTTCCCTCCAAGGACTCCCAGCTATAACTAGGCAGTTGCCTTTCATATACCGCTTGAAAATTCAGCTTCGCTCTATTACTCTTGTGTATTATTCAGTAGGTTTGCTTCTTGATATAATTTGCTCATCATCATGGCATTTTCATGACGAATTTGTCCTAACAGATTTTGATTAAGTTCCCCAATCTCACACAATAATACTGATATGCCGTAAAAGAGTATTAGCCAGCTGTGGTGGTGCACACCTGTAATCCTAGTACATGGGAGGCTGAAACAGGAGAATCACAGGTTCGAGGGCAACCTCAGCAACCTAGCAAAACCCTGTTTCAAAACAAAAAATAAAGGGCTGAGGGTGTAGCTCAGAGGTACAGTGGTCCCGGGTTCAATCTCCAGCACCACACACCCACACAAAAAGAATACTACTATAGGTTATTTATTTAGTTAGTTTGCATACCAGGGATGGAATCCAGAGGCATTCTACTTCTGAGCTCTACCTCTAGCCCTATTTTTTATTGTTTATTTTTAAAAAGAGTCTCAGTAAGTTGCAGAGGGCCTCTCTAAGTAGCTGAGGCTGGCTTTGAACCTGTGCGATCCTCCTGTCTCAGCCTCCCAAGTACTGGGTTTACAAGTGCACATGTCACCACATCGGT
Source organism: Muscardinus avellanarius (assembly GCF_963383645.1). Taxonomy (NCBI): domain Eukaryota; kingdom Metazoa; phylum Chordata; class Mammalia; order Rodentia; family Gliridae; genus Muscardinus; species Muscardinus avellanarius. The sequence continues at coordinate 85,078,684 of NC_137793.1, read as the reverse complement.
GTGTGTGTGTGTGTGTGTGTGTGTGTGTGTGTGTGTGTGTGTGTGTTTTAGATAGGATCTGGCTAAATTGCCCAGGTTGGATCCAAATTTGCAGCCCTCTTGCGTCACTGAGATTACAGGTATTTGCCTGGGTTTGGGTTTTTCACTTGAGGATTTGAGTCAACTGTTTCCTCAGATGGTGCTATGGTTTCAATGTATGTGTCCCTCCAAAATTCATGTGTTGGTACTTAAACCCCAAAGTGATGGTATTAATAGGGACTTGGGGGGGGGTTCTATAGTTTAGATCTTGACCATCCTCCAAAGTCATGTGGCAAAGGCTGGGTCCCCAGTGAAGTGGATTTGGAAGGTTGTGGATGAAACCTTAAAGGGGCTATAGTGAAAGGTTCTTAAATCATTGAAGGGCCTTAGCACCTTCTTTCTTTCTCTACTTGCTCCTTGGTTTTGCTTCTGCCATTATGAGCTGCCTCGCCCAAAGCAACAGGGCCAACTGTGCAGGAACTTAAAATATAAAACTGAGACCAAAATACCCCTTTTCTCTTTACAATAACCTGAGACACATGTATTATAGTAATAGAAAGCTGAGGAACACTGGAAGTGATTAGGCCATGAAGGCTCCACCCTCACAAATAGGGGATGTAAAGGGCTTTAAAGAACCGGCTGCTCTTTCTGTCTCTTCCACCAGGGGGACCCTTGAGCACTAGTCTTCTTTCCAAGACACAAAGTGCCATCTTGGAAGCAGGCAGCCCTTACCAGGCACCAAGCCTGTTGACACCTTGACTTTGGACTTCCCAGCCTCCAGAACTCTGAGAAATAAGTTTATCCTACCTATAAATCACCCAGTCGCTGGCATTTTGTTATAGCAACAGGAACAGATTAAGAAAATTTGACAGTTTTATCAAATAGTTTATTTTTTTCCACTGACTTGTAGTGCTACCATCAAAATATGCTAAGTGGCTGGGGTAATCTTAGCATTGGGGAGGCTGAGACAGGAGGATCACAGTTCATGGCCAGCCTCGGCTACTTAGTGAGGCACTTTGCAACTCAGTGAGACCCTGTTTCAAAATAAAGAATATAAAATAGGGCTGGGGGTATATGTTGGAGGTAGAATACCTCTGGATTCCATTCCCAGTTCTGGGGGGAAAAAAAATAATAATTGGGCTGGGAGTGCAGCTCAGAGGTAAAATGACCCTGGGTTCAATCCCCAGTATAAATAAATAAATATATAAATAAATAAATAAATAAATAGCCACGCATCGTGGCACATACCTATAATCCCTGTACTTGGGAAGCTGAGATGGGAGAATTGCAAGTTTGAGGCCAGCCATAGCAACTTAGCCAGACTGTTTCAAAATAAAAAATAAAAAGGGCTGGGGATGTAGCTTGGAGATAGAAAGCCCTTGGGTCTAATCTCCAGTACCCCCCCCCCAAAAAAAAGGAGGGCAGGCAAGCAGGCACCACCTGGTTCAGGTGTGCTGCCATCTCCTGGCCAAACTTGTGCTGCAGTCAAATCACAAGCAGTTATAGCAAAAAGTGATACAGCCATACAAGACCAACATGGTAGGATCACTTGGAGCAAGCCGACCCATGAGTGAAGAGGCATACTGTGTGCTGACCTTCCCTGGGGACTAGACGGTGCTGCTTTCCCATGCTGGCACCTGCCAGGGAATACCTGAGCAAGCAAATTTGAACAGTGGCGTGGGTCTAAACAAACTCAAAACATTCTAAATCCAGATAGGCTGGTATATAGACTACAGCCCCAAATGCACTCTCAGTGCAATCAGGAGGCTCACCCATGAACTCAGAAGGCTAAAGTTCATGCTGAACGCTGGATGGCAGGGTGTCACTCCTGGATAAGTTCTAAAAAATACACTGCCGGTAGTGGTAGATATAAAGTATCTAGTTATCAAGAGTGATCATGATGGAGAAAGGATCCTGCTAGGGGAGTAAGTACTGTTACATCAGTCTCCCCTTAAGCAATGTGAAAGACATCGACTGCTGGTTTCAGTGGAAATGGGATGGATCAGGAGGCATCCTGTTAGCATGGGTAGTGAAATAAAGGCAAGCCAGACATAAAACTAAAACGTTAATGTTGATATTTATTATATAGCACATCTGTGCATCTTAACAATTATATAGAATATGCTATAAAACCAAACCTGGCCATTCAAACTTAAACTAAATGAAGACTTAATCCAGATTTGCATCTTTTAAACATACACACAATTAACAGTCTTCTTGTAACCATATTACCTGGAAAGAGCCAGGTAGCACAAGGAGTACAGAGACTGAAGTTTGTGCCTAAGTAGTTTTCTTTCGTTATTGCACTTTTATTCTACACACTTAGTATGTTACACTTTTATTTAACACTGTAATAAAACATTAGTCCTTTAAAACAAGCAAAAACATTACATAAAGACAAAGACGACAAGCTGTCCAAGACCAATTTTCTTATCAACTCTCTGAGCAAGCTGGTTTCCCCAGGATCAGGTACTCTCACACAGTCTCAGAGCCTGGACTGGACTAGATGCTAATGAAGCAAATAAAGTTAAAAATAAAGCTCTTTTAAGAATAGTGCTACTTGAAACCTCCAAGGGAGTTTGCAATACAAGTGGTCTCAAGGCTCTTTTCCTTACCCATTTTAATAGCACACTAGCTCTGTCCCTTCCACCCAAATATTTAGAAGAATAAACTCATTTTCTTTTAAAGAAAAAGTGGGTTATTTGATCCAGCAAATCCTAAGGACAAGCTTTGAAAACTCAAAGAAAGTAACTCCTGTTTTGGAATGGACTTTTCCAAGGCCGTTCACCCTGCTGATAGACGCTTCCTGATTAGCCCGTGGAATCCTCAGCATGGTGCTTCTCCAAAGCATGGCCAGAGGGTGCCTCAGTTTCCCAAAGCGCTACTGTAATCACAACCCCCTTGTTTCTCAGTGCTAAACAATAAACCAAAAAAAGTCACTTGGTCCAGTAGTCACTTCGCAGCCTGCCACCCGAGCTACTTCTCCCGCCTTAAAAACATTCCCCCAAATCTTAGACTTCTGTTTTTGTGTTTGTTTGTTTTTTTTTTTAGCTAGGGATTGAACCCAAGGCCATGTACATGCTAAGCATGTTCTCTACCACTGAGCTACACCCAAGCCAGCCCTCCAATCCCTCTTTGGCAGCTCAAGCAAAGACATGAAAGTGCATTTAGGAGTGAAAGGTACGGTCAAAGAGTTCTCCCCCCGCCCCCGTTTTCCTATCTGTGTTCCTCCACTGTTTCCTTGAGCTTTAGTGTTAAAAGTTAGGAGCTGCTGCTGCCCCCTTAAAATTGACGGAGTCAAAAGTGACTCTCTTTGGTCTGGAAACCACCGGTACAGTGCTCCATCCATCCTGGAGCAGTGGCAGGCTTGCTCAATCCAGGGGCCACTCTCTTCAGAGGATCAGGGCCCGGGGCAGAGAGCGCTCTGCTGCAGGGCCGCCCCCAGCCCTGTTGCTGCTGGGGCTCAGGGCCAGCATTCCAGGGCCCCAGGCTTCACCAACATGTTTTCTGCCTGCCCTGCGGGAAAGCTTCACACCTAGCTCTTAAGCCAAATGAATGGTCAGACTTCAAGCTCATTAAAAATGACCCAGTGATCATCTGCGGGTTGGGGTGAGCTGTCCTCATTAAGTTCTTTAGAAGGAATGAACCCAGTAAGGGTAATTCTGCATGCCATCATTCTTCCTCCCTTAGTCACAAATCTCACTTGACCACTCTGGAACTCAAACGACCCTAGCCAGGAGGTCAAAGCTTCAGGGCTTGAGCCATGTGAGCCCTGTACTGCCCAAGTGCTGCTACACTTCTCTGAAGGCCTAGTGTCTTCCCGAGTAATACACGATACAGTACATTTCATGACACACCACTTTAATAATAATGGGTGCCAAGGAACAAAATCCAAAATTAGCTAACAATGTTATAGACCAAAAGTATACACACATTATACACACATATTCCTACACTCAGCCTGCTGAGTATTTAAATAACACCCCAAATATCCATATGTGGACTTTGGCTGGCCTGGAAACTCAGGAATATCTTGCACCTTTTTCAAAATACTTTAATTAATTATAAAAACAACTACTCATCTCCTTACTTTAGCATTAGTTTCTCCCTTCCTCCCTCCCACTGGGCAAAAAAAAAAAGTAGGAAACCTCCTAGAACAGACTAAGCCACAGAGGATAAACTGAAAAGGGACTGGGGTGGGAGAAATCTAACTTCCCAGTGTGAGTGGAAAAGGAAGCTGAGACAAGACTCACGAGGAATGTTAGGAATGTGGTCTCCACAGTGAAAGTACAGCCTCCTGACAGTGAAGAGTTAAAAGACAAAGGTCTAGGAAAGGGAACTAGTTAAGACTTCTCTTAAAGTTTCATACAGAAGAGACCTGTAATGAGTTTTAGGCAAGAGGCTACTCATTCCTCCATTCCTTTTTTTGTGTGTGTGTGGGTCTGGGGATGGAACCCAGGAGCATTCTACCTCCGAGTTACACCCCCAGCAGGGTGTAGTGAAACAGGGTCTCACTGAGTTGCAAGGGCCTCACTAAGTAGCTGGGGCTGTCCGCGAACCGCAATCGTCCTGTCTCAGCCTCCCAAATGCTGGGATTACAAGCGTGAGCCACCACGCCCAGCTTCATTTCTCCATTCTTAAAACCTGGTTTCCTGCAAGCCAATCACTGTCCCCAGAAGAACAGGCTAATGCTAAAGACAATAAGAATGATTTGAAGTATAACTAAATAAATAGGTGGTAAGATTCTTTAAGAGATATACTGGTCACTACCAAAACAAGGGTGGAGCCACTGAACCCAAAGGCCTCAGGTTAATCACTTTGTCATTTCCAAGTAAAAAGGTTCATAGCATTACATGGAGTTTCAGCAAGTGCTTAGGGGGATACTGTGCTCAAATGTATCATGATCAGAGCCCAGGGTAGCTAGAGATAAAATTGAACTATAAAAGCTATATAAAATTTAGTAGAGACTCCATTAATAATCTGTTAATATGTAAGAAATAGTCATTCAGTTATAAACAACCTGCAGCTAATATAACACTCATCTTAAACATATCAGGGACCTGACTGGGGATGGACACAAGGGTCAGAGCACAGTTCTTGAGGACAGGAGATGTGGATAGAGGCTACTCACCTTCACCATCTATTCCTTCATCTACCTGTTTCTAAACTTAATAAAACTGTTTTGTGGAGGAAGCCAGAAGTCAAGACCTGAGACGCACCATTTAAGCTGTTTCTTTTCCTCTGACTGTAATCAGTGTTTCTGTTCTCATGTGTGCTTCATAGGAGTCTTAAACCACCACCACCTCCACCCTGAAGGGAGGTATGCTTCCAGCCGCTAACACAAAACCACCAGAGGAGTGTTTTCTCTTGTCTGTCTCTTTGTTTCTTCAAATAGAGTATATTTAAAATAAGGTAAAGATGGGATAGAAGAAACCTAGTTGTTTTGTATGTTTGTTTGTGGTACTGGGGATGAAACCCTGGGGCTTTCTAACTCTGGGATATACTTCCAAACCTATTTTTATACTTTATTTGGAAACACGGTCTCACTAAGTTGCTGAGAGCCTCACTACATAGCTGAGGCTGGCTTCAAACCTGTGCGATCCTCCTGTCTCAGCCTCCCAAGTACTGGGATTACAAGAATGCACCACCACGCTCAGCTGAAACCTAGGTTTTTTAACCACTGGCCTAACTTTAAAAACATTAGTGTGTTAGATTCAAACACAAAAAGAAGAGTTTCTGATTTTTTAAAATTTAAAATCAAGCCAGCACCTTCCAGTAGGTTGTATACAGGTCCTGGTCTCCGATCGCCTCCCATCTCTCAGGCCTCACACACATTCCACAATGGGTCTGTTGTTCTCACACACTACTTCTAAGTACCATAATATCTGGACCTTTCCCACCTTGAGACCAAAAGAGGGGAGGTAGATTCAGGAAAGACCCAAGGGTTGAAGAACAGATTCTGTTCTGGAGTTAGCAGTAACCCAAAATCCAATAGCTTATCTATACACATACTTAGGTATTTTTTTTCTTCTCTTGCCTCTTGGTGATGTAATGGTGAAACCCTCCCCTAAGAATCAGGGATGTGTGACCCTATCCATGTAAACACACCGGTGCTGGGAGGAACGGAGAGCTTTGTTACCAGCTCCCTCACCAGAGCTTCTGCCCAGTACAACCTGAGACCCTGGCTCTGGATCACAATAAACAGTTGCCTTTTCTTTTTGTTTTTTCCCCTATGGTCACATAATCCTGAGCTAAACTCAAATTTTCTAAGTGGTCCTTACCACTAGGTAGAATCACACTATTCCTAGTTATAGTTGAAATCAGGAAAATTATACATTTTAAAATCATTTTCAAGACTACTGCCACTGTAGTTTCCCACTTAGAAACAGAATACAGTGAACAGACAGTAGTAACATTTGCCTCCTTTTCGTTCTGAGGACCTAACATCACATTCTTCAGCTTGTACACATCTTAGACAAAGTTTTGCTGAAGGAATAGCACGGGGCATCAGTGAACTGCCAAGAATGCTCAAACAGCCATCTGCTCTCCACTCCCCAGGAGCCATTTCTGTCTAGGAAGGTCTCTAGTGGCCCAGCAAGCACCAAGTCCCTCAAAAGCTCCCTGTAATGAATAAATGTCAAATTCTCCCCATGGCCAAAAGGTGAGGGGAAGGGAAGAAACAAAGAGTAGAGGAGAACGGTCTTTGCTTTCAAGTAGAATCATCTAGTCCTCTGTTTGGCCGCTCATAATTTGGCTTGCATAGTCGGTCCATGATGCCCCGGAGCATGGGCTGTACGATGCCCAAGAGCGGCCTCTTAGAGGGGTCACCATCCCAGCAGGCTTCCATCAGCTGCCAGCACTCCTCATCAAATACAGGCAGGCGTTCTGGGCGGGCCCCTAGAGAAAGGTGCACAGAAAGCAGATCAGTCAGTGAGACACGCCCAGCTGGGACTCGGGACACTACGGAGTACAAGGGGCTGTGGCTTCTACTCTAACTATCTATAGTGATGGAAAACTGGATCCCAGTGGCATAGGACATTGAAGAATTGGAAATTTTAAAGAAAAAGGCGTTTTGGGGGTAGCTGAACAGTGTTGCTCAGACGCAAAGGTTTGCCTTAAAATGTCTCTTCCCAGATTCTGTAATGGTCTAAATGTGTATGTGGTCCTGCTATGGAGTGCAAGAGAGGATGACGGGGGCCCTGCTCAAATCCTGGGGAGTCAGGCAGAGCAGTCTGTGGCTCTTACCTCTCCGCACATTGGTCCAGAGATGGTCTTTGCTGGCACATCTCTCAAAGGCCTCAGGGAGCTTGACTGAGCCTGAGCATATATACCAGAAAAGAATCCCGAAAGCGTAGACATCCACAGAATTATCATACTTCCCTACAGCAAGAAAGGATGAAAAGCAATGAGCCAGGGAGGGGAAGGAGCACTGCCCCCACCACTACCTTGCGTCTCAGGTCATCATAGGTTTTTTTTTTTTTCTGTTAACATCCACTGTCTTTTCTAACAACCTTGCCGATAGTCAGGACACATTTATAATGCCCATTTACAAAACAGGACACTATGGCACTGGGAGGTCAAAGCCAGGCACCTGGACCTGATGAAGAAAAAGGTGAGTAGGACTCTTCATTTTCATGAGGCATCTGTAAGATTAATCCTAAAAGGTCACATCAGGAAAATATAGGTAAGAAAAATAGAAGTACTGGACCTGGGACATAAAAGATTTTTAAAGTCAGAAGAGTCTGGATCCAGTGGGCAGCAGGAGGTCATTTTTGTTTAGAGCAGGAGGTGATATGAAGAACATAATATTTTAGGAAGGTAATTCTGACAGCAATAGGGTGGAATGCAACAGAAATGATCAGAGGACTTTAAAGTTAAGTAGTGAAAACAGAGTCATAGTAGGAATAGAAATTTTAAAACAATAACAATGTAGATGTAAAGAAAGAAAAATGATGACTAATTGGTTCAGATATGGGTGGGACTACAGCTCTCCACCTAACTCCTAATCCTGCACGCATCATTTGATGAAGAAAGAGAAATGCTTGAGTACAAACCAAAAGGAACCCAAATGTGTTACAAACCTTGGCTCTCACCAGTACTAATGACTGGCCTGTGATGACCTTTCCATCTTCCCTAACAAAGTCCAACCATTCTCTACCTGCTCTGATTCAAAACCTCGGTTGTCTTTGTCATTCTTTCCTGTTTGCCACTCATATTAATAATAAAACCCTGCCTACTCTTCCTCTGAATTAATCTCAGATCTGTCACTTTTGTTTCAGTATTAATACCTTCCTAATTTGGGAGATAATTAGTACCTCACTGGTCTCCTTATATTTTCTCTCATGCAAATCCCTATACCAACTGCTGCTAAGCTAGTCTTCCATACACATTTTATTTTCATTTCTCTCCTGCTCAAAGGCAGCTCAGAAGCTGCCAGGCAAGGTGGCATAGCCTTGGCAACACAGAGGCTCTCAGCAACCTAGTACGACCCTGTTTCAAAACATACAAAAAATAAATAAAAAGGACTGGAGTATAGCTCAGAGGCAGAATGTCTCTGGGTTCAATCTTCAGTAATACACACACACACACACACACACACACACACACACACACACACCTTGCTTTTTACTTCTCTGCAAGAATTTCACGTTCATTGCATTTATCTCCAAACTTTTCTACCACCATTCCCCAAAAGGATTTCTTTCCTGTTATGCTTATTTCTATTCTGCAATTTTTTTCTCCAGTATTTTCCCCTCTCAGACTAAAGAAATTTCTCTGTTTTATGATAAATTGGTTGGACACTGGAGACAGGAAGACCTAGATTCAAATCCCATGTCCATCTATCTGGTCTCAACTTTATCCAGGAAATGAATATAAAAATGCATCAATACCATCACAGAATTGCTATATTAAATGAAACAAAATATGTAGAAACAAGGGCATACTTAAAGTATACCTCAAAGTATATATTTTTATATTTTTCTGATAATAGGGATTGAACCCAGGGGCATTCTACCTCTGAGCTAGACTCCCTAGTAAAATTTTTGAAAAAGGGTTTTTACTAAGTTGCTGAAGTTAGCCTTGAACCTGTGATCTTCCTGTCTCAGCTTAACAAGTACTGGGGTTATAGGCATGTGCGACTATACCTGGATCAGAGTATATATTTAATAAATGAGTTCCCTTTCCACCTACCAATCTTTCCAGATCTGACTCAAGTTCCACCTGAAATCTCACTTCTAACACAATCCATCAAACATTTCAACCTTCCTTTGTTCCTTTGCCAAACATCAACTGTACATACAGTTCTTAATTTAGCATTATGTCACAGGCTGCCTTACCTGCTTCCCAATTATTTCACCTATTTTGATATATTTCTATGTTACTTGTAAGTTCTTTAATGACACAGGACAGCTGTTTTATAGGAGACATTCGATCAGTGCTGATCAAGTAATTGGATGATTATGGCAGTTATGGCCCAGTGACCTAGAGAGTGGCCAAGAGAACACTTCGTGGTTCCCATCGGCACCTTTCTTTTTCTTTTTCTCTCCTTTATCTCTTCATTTCCCTTCCTGCCTTAGGTTTCTCCTGTTCTGGTTTCTCCTTGCCTGTGTCAGACCTGCCTACAGTACTAGTGCATACCACTTAGCCTCAAAGGTAGCATTCAGGATTAAAGTACTGAGCCCTGCCAAACCCAGTCCCTGCCCTCCAGTCTTACCTGTGAAAAGTTCAGGGGCCATATGGATTGGTGTCCCCACAATGCTACCTGACATCATGGCCTCTGGCTTGCAAAATCCTAAGTCAGTGATCTTGGCACGATTCTGCTTGTCCAGCTGCCAAAAAAGTAGGGGAAGAGTCACCTTATCTCTGATCTAGCACACAGATTCAGTTGTATAACCAAGCCCAAAGGAGGTACCGCAAAGTAGTACTTAATAAATACTGCCTCCCGCTTCCCCATCTCCAGACACATTCCCATTATTTTCTTCCTCACACACTGTGAGCAACCTGATGGCAGGGCTGTTTCTTTCATTTTTATAACCCTGGCACTTAGGATAGTAACTGGCACATATCAGGATCCTCATAAATCTTAGAAGAACGAATAAATGAAGGGCTATGGAAGGACAACTGATGAAAATTTTTCAGCTCTCAACTTCTAACCCCAGGGTTAGAAGTCTTCAAGCACTTGCCTAGGCCCTGAGAACACAGGACCACTAAAAGGAAGGAAGGAAGGAAGGAAGGAAGGAAGGAAGGAAGGAAGGAAGGAAGGAAGGAAGGAAGGAGAAAAAGAAAGAAAGAAAAGAGAAAGAAAAGAAGGAAGGAAGGAAAAATGTGTTCATTTGGCAACCTCTTAGATTTCAGCCTACAATTTTAGGAGATCTTTCCCTTCACTCAAACCACTGTCATCTTTACATATCAATGAAGTGATACCAGAAACATCTTAATTATACTTTAAGATATTTTCTTTCTTTCAGTGCAAATTTCTTTTCTTTTTGCAAATTTCTTTTTTTAAAAATTTTCATGTCTGCCGTGGTAGTGTACACTTGTAATCCCAGTACTTGGGAGGCTGAGACAGGAGGATTGCAGATTCACGGTCAGCCTCAGCAACTTGCAAGGCCCTCCATAACATGATGAAACTCTATTTTAAAATAAGAATAAGCCGGGCGTGGTGGCGCACGCTTGTAATCCCCGCGCTTGGGAGGCGGAGACAGGAGGATCGCGCAGGTTCGAAGCCAGCCACGCGCGCTGGCTTAGGAGACCCTGTTTCTAAATAAAAATATAAAAATAGGTCTGGGAGTGTAGCCCAGAGGTAGAAGGGCTTCCAGGAACCCCAGTACCACCAAAAAAATAAAAAATAAAAAATAAAAATAAAATAAGAATAAAATGGGGCTGAGGCTGTAGCTCAGAAGTAGAATGTCCTGGGTTCTAAATTTTTATTGGTGCATTGAAATCATACATCTTAATGGGATAAAAGACTTGTGGAGACATACATGCAAACATCATCCAATTAGCCCATACCCGATCCCCACACCATTCCTTCCCCATCCCTCCTTCCCATGCTTGGCTTAGTGGTTGACTTTGATATGTTTAAGTACATCATGTGCTTTAGAAAGTTTCCCTCTTCCCCCCTCCCATCCCTTCAGTTAGGTCGCCTTAGTTGCTCCTCTACACACAAAATAATTTCATCAGTGCACTACAGCTGCCCATCACAGTGAGGTTTGTGTGATGAAAACCTGTGCACACACAGTTCTCGGTGCACTGCTTGCACACCCCACCTGCTCCCTCTAGAATATTTTAAAGAGAAGGGCATCAAAAGCCTTATTTTGTGTTGGGTTGGGGTGTGGCTCAGTGGTAGAGCACTTGCCTGGCATGCATGGGGTCCTAGGTTTGATCCCTAGCACCACAAAAAAATAATAAAATATTATTTTTCAAGAGGAATATGTGAAAAAAATTTTAGGTTTCTTTTTTCTTTTCTTCAGTGTTGAGGATTGAACCCAGGGCCTTGTGCATGCCAAGCAAGCACTTACCACCGATCCATGTTTCCAGCCCCAAAGAACGTTTATAATTTATTTATTTTGATAGTTCTAGAGATTGAAGCCAGAGGCATTCTACCTCTAACCTACACCCCCAGACAGTTTTCTTTCTTCCCTCCCTCCTTCCCTCCCTTCCTCCCTCCCTCCCTCCCTCTCTCCCTTCCTCTGAGAATTAAGCCCAGAGGCCTCTAAGCTACACCTCCAGCCTTATTTTTATTCTTTATTTTGAAACAGGGTCTCACTAAGTTACAGAGGGCCTCACTAAGTTTCTGAGGCTGGCCTTGAGTCTGTGATCTTTCCTGTCTCAGCCTTCTAAGTACTGGGACTACAGCATGTGCCACCACACCCAGCCAGTTTTTATTTCTTATTCTGAAACAGGGTCTCATTAAGTTCCTGAGGGTCTCCTTAAGTTGCTGAGACTGGCAACAAACCCGCAATCCTCCTGTCTCAGCTTCCCATGCACTGGGATTATAGGCATGGGCCATGACACCCGGCGCTATTTTACTGTTTAAGGTACAATTATTCAATCTCAACATCTCTGATCAAACCCTAAGCAATAACAAAAACCTGGACTCCTTAAAAATATCAATGCCATAGAGCCAGGCGTGGTGGTGCACACTTGTAATCCCAGTACTTGGGAGGCTGAGACAGGAGGATCGCACAGGTTCAATGCCAGCCTCAGCTACTTAGTGAGGCTCTCAGCAACTCAGTGAGACCCTGTTTCCATAAACTATAAAATAGTTCTGGGAGTATAGCCCAGAGGTAGAAAAGCCCAGTACCACAATACATACATATACATATGTGTATATATATATGTATATGTATATATGTATATATATGTATACCCCATATATATATATATAGATATATCAGTGTCATAAAAGAAAAATAAAAGATAGGAAGACTATTCCAGTTTAAGAAAACTAAAGAAGTATGAAAATAAAATGTACTATATGACACTTGGACCCTGGATCAGATAAACAAATAGACCATATATGAAGCAACTGGATATATTAGGAGAAACTGGAACATATTAATAGAGATTATTATTAAATTTTATATATATATATATATATATATATATATATATATATATTTTTTTTTTTTTTTTTGGTGATACTGGGGTTCCTGGAAACCCTTCTACCTCTGGGATACACTCCCAGACCTATTTTATATTTTTATTTGGAAACAGGGTCTCTTAAGCCAGCGTGGCTGGCTTCGAACCTGTGCGATCCACCTGTCTCCACCTCCCAAGCGCAGGGATTACAAGCGTGCACCACCACACCCAGCTTAAATAACAATATTTTATCAATGATAAATTTCTTGGGTGTCATAATGACATTTTTATTATGTAGAAGACTGCTGATTTTCTTAGATGATACATGCTAAAGCACTTAGAGATGAAGGATTATCTGCAACTTACGTTCGTATAGTTCAAGAAGTTTGTGTATGCGTGTGCATGTGAGTGTAGAGAGAGAGAAAGAGTGAGAATGTGAGTGAGGATGCTAAGAGAAAGACACAGTCTAGGTGAAGGACATATGGGTCTTTACTGTACTGTAAAGACATATGGGTCTTTTTACTTTGCGGTCAGGTTAAACATTTTTCAACAGTGTAGAAGCAAAAAGCCTATGTGACATAAGGGAGATCTATGATGAAACCCGGCTTATCATCTGGGCAAATCGCTCTTACTTACCAGCACATTTTTCAGCTTGATATCTCGATGGACAAGCCCCTGGCTGTGTAGGAAGCGGATTCCCTCCACCACATCTAGTGCTATCTGCAAACGCGTCTCCAGGGCCAGCCCAGCCTGAGGGAGACAAAAGCACTCACTTGTTACAACAGGCCAACTCCTGGTCCAACTTACTTGAACCACCCTAGACGTCCTTCAGTGAGGAACTCAGGACTGACTACGCCAGGGCACATAGGAAGAAAAGCCGAATGGAAAAAAAGGGGAAGGGGAAACCGCTAATGGAGAGAAGTGGAGGCAACACAAGGAAGAGCCATCTAGAAAGGACGCAGAGCCAGATAAACCCGAGCAGGCTGCGGGGCCAGCTGACAACCGCAGCTACGAAGAGTGGGGCGGCCAGCCTCAGGGGCCCATCTCCAGCCTCTGAGTAAGGCGACCATTCAGGCAGACTCACCTCACTGCTTTATAGGCCTGGTTAGCCCAGGTTTTATTTTATGGCTTCAAATACCAAAGTCATACATATTACTTTAATTTGGGGTCTCCTGAATTCTGGAAAATGTATTGCTGTAGTCTACTTGTAGAAAAGCATCAGACACTGCTGGGCTTGACTCCTCTCAGATGCAGAGGGAATACCACTTGGAAAGCCACCTTCTTCCTCACATTGCTCGCTCAGGACTCCTAGAAGCATTGTAAAGGTGTCCTCTGCCCTGCTCAGGAAGCATCTCTATGCACTTGCACAAGAGGATCTGAGAGAAGGGGCCTGGCCAGGTACTCTGAGGTCAGCTTTTCTCTCCTACTCAGCTCCAGTGTAAGGAACAAACGATAGAAGTCTTGCTAATTCCCTTTGGTGGCATTAACATCTGTGGGGGTGGAGGGGTGCTGGGGACTGAACCCAGAGATATTCCACCTCCAAGCTATGCACTCAACCCTTTTTATTATTTTTTTATTTTGAAATAGGGTCTTGCTAAGTTGCTGAGAGTCTCAGTAAAATTGCTACGGCTGTTCTCAAACCTGAAATCCTCCTGTCTCAGCCTCCCAGTAGGACTACAAGCGTGTGCCACCATGCCCAGCCTCTGGTGGTGGTTGCTTTAGAAGAGGGAAATCCAATATCCAGCTGAGGGTTTCGTCTTCACTCATATAAATCCTTCCGTGGTATTACCCAATTCAAAATAATCAAGACCATACAAGTGACATGTGCACTAAGCCTTCTAGCTTATTTCTTTTTTAAAGGGGTTCTTTTTTTTTTGGTCTTTTTTGGAACCGGGATCGAACCCAGAGTGCCACACCTGCAAAGCAGGTGCTTTGCCACGGAGCTACATCCCGGCCCCCCACTAAACCTTTTGATGGCTTATGTTAGTATTTATAGACTGTGGAGCTTCTCATTGTCTACAACAAATTTGAACTATATGAAAATTCTTTTATTATGTGTGTGTGGCACCGGGGATTTAACCCAAGGGCATTCTACCTCCAAGATGCACCACCGGCCGTATTTTATTTTTTGTTTAGAAACAGGGTCTCTTGCTAGGTTGCTGAGAATCTCACTACATTGCTCAGGCTGTCTTCGAACCTGTGATCCTCCTGTTTCAGCCTCACAAGTACTGGGATTACAGTTGTATACCACCATGCCTAGTTTCTATGGAAATTCTTTTCACATCCTGATAATGTTCTCAACATTTTGTTGCATTACTCCCAGAATGCTGCTCCAACAAACATGGCTAGTGTCCTCACTGGCCTTCAAATGCACCAGGCATTAATTATACTGGTCCTTGCACATGGTAGGGTCTCTTCTCCCCAACTGCCCATCAGAACACAGGTGTTAAACTCCACATCTTTGTGAAATGTTCACTGACTACAAAAGCTCCTACAAAGTTCACTCCCCTGAAAGCTCCTGGAAATTATACTTTTATTAAATATATACTTAATACTATATTGTTATGGTACTTAATATATTAAGTTATGGTACTTATGGGCATTATACAAAGTACTCACTGACATATACCATTTGGATAAGCAAAAACTATTTCATCTACTGAAAGCAAAAAAAAAAGAAAAGAAAGGAGAGCAGAGTTACAGAAAACTTTCCTGCTCCTCTAAGGACTCTAGATTTTCACGACTACCACCAGATGTCAAAGCTGATATATGTAGATTATTCTGGATATACAATGAGGTAAAATATAGGCTCTGAGACATTCTTAAGGTTTTTTGGAAATAAGTGAAATAAAGCCTGATCACTCCAACAATCGCTTAGGCAAGCAAGAGGCTGAATAAGCAGCAAAGGATGAAAATGCACACCGGCAGCAGAGGCTCTGGCTCCCAGCGGGTCTCCTGCCCTCCTTGCCAAGCCTCACCTTCAACCCCGTGTAGAGGTCCCGGTGGAGCCGCTCCATGATGAGGAGCACAGCAATGCTGGAGCCGCCGCCATAGTTGTAGTCAATGACTGAACCATGAAGATCCACCAGTCGCTCATGCTTTGGCAGAGACCTGTAGGAAGCAGAGAGGTCTGAGCTATGATACCTGGGCTCTGATCTTGCCTGACCTGCCAGAATGTAGGAGGAAAAGCCTCAGGCTCATGCTTAGCTTAGGTCCAGAGGGAATGGCCCTTAGTGCAGGCAAGAGCAAGAGAATGGCCTCTATGCCAAGAACAAAGAACCACAGGATCTAAACACTGGTAAGCCGCGATGACTATGGAAGAGAGTGAAATGAAACGAGGAGTGAGGAGTCTAAGAAATGACAGTGTTAGGGAAAGAACAAGCAGAGAGAGTACAGGTCTGTGCCGTGCCCACAAAAATTAGTCTACAGTGTTCTGAAACCGAGGCATGGAGAGACAGGGAGTGCGGCATCCCTGCTTTAGCACTCACGCATTCCAGGCTTCTGGCCTATTCTCTGGATCTTTACCACAGAGATGAAGGACTCACCTCATGTAGTGAAACTCCAAAGCCAGATCATTCCAGTGCTTCTCATCTGGAGGGACAACTGACTTGAGGGCACAAGGAAAGTGTCCCCCCCAGTTGTCACACAGGTACACCACACCATACTGGCCTCGGCCCAGTTCCTGTCCCAGTTTAGGTTTACCTATAAGGTATAGAGACAGAAAAAATGCAAGAGGGATGAGAACTTACTGTGCAACCTCTGTAAAATGCTTAGATGTACACCTGCCTAGAGCAAGGAAGTCATAATCATGTCAGGGGAAGAAAAAATTTAAGCCAGTAGAAAGAAACTGGTATACTGAAAATAAACTTTGGTAATTTTAACATGTTACTTAAACTATATAAATAGTAGCACCAAACAAACTTCAGGAAGGCAAAAATCACATCAGTAAGTGCTTAGGCAGCTTTCCAAGGAAGCAGGTTGAAACACTGGGATTCTTAGAGTCCAGAAATAAGAGTGCCAGGATCCTAAGCCCTCTTTCAATTTACTTGGAAAAAAAGAGCAAGGACTCACGATGCAGCAAGACATCCTGTAAAGAACGACTCTCCAGAGAAAGGCGCGCCAAGCGGGGGGCGTGATCTTTCCGAACTTTCAGCCACAAATCTTCCGTTTTCTCCAGCCGGCCTGAGTGGCCAGCTTCCAGCTAGGAAGAAAACAGAAAAACATATGACTTATCCAGCCCTTAGCCTCAGCTTCATCTGTTTTACAGGAATAGTAATGCCTATCGCATATAGATACAATTGTGAGAATTAAATAACATGTATCTGCATATAGATACAATTGTGAGAATTAAATAACATGTATCTGCTAGGCGTGGTGGTGTACTCTTGTAATCCCAGTACTCAAGAGGCTGAGACAAGTACTCAAGAGGCTGAGACAGGAGGATCACAGTTTGTGGCCAGCCTCAGCTACTTAGTGAGGCTCTTTGCAACTCAGTGAGACCCTGTTTCAAAATAAAGAATAAAAAATAGGGCTGGGGATGTAGCTCAGAGGTAGAATGCCCCTGGGTTCCATGCCCAGTACCACACACACAAAAAAAAAAACCATGTATCTGACATGTTTGGCACAATTGACTGGTACACAACAGACTCTCGATAAACAGTATTTTTCCTCTTAAGTCCATAATCGCATCTGTCTTCTCTCTCAACACACATAACACACTCATTATGTGAGGCAAATGATCTCACATCTATGAACTAGCACAGAAGTTGGAAAGTCATCCCTTTCTGCTATCCAGTCCTAAAACATTATATAAACTTACACAAAATTCCTATTCCTTTTTATTTTCTTTCAGAACAGGACTGAACCCAGTGGTGCTCTACCACTGAGCTATGACCCCAGCTGTTTTTATCTTTTACTTTGAGACAGATCTCGCTAAGCTGCGTAGGCTGGCCTTGAATTTGGGCTCTTCCTGCCTCAGCTCCCAAGTAGCTAGGATTACAGGTGCTGGCCAAAACACTGGGCCTTCTCCTCTAGTTCTTGTCTCATTCAGAAAATGAAGATAAATTGAGTTCCTCGCACTCTCCCTAGAGTTAGAAAAATATCCACATAAAAAATTCATTCAGCCGGTCGTGGTGGCGCATTCTTGTAATCCCCACGGTTGGGAGGCTGAGACAGGAGATTCGCACAGGTTCAAAGCCAGCCTCAGCTACTTAGTGAGGCTCTCAGCAACTTAGTGAGACCCTGTTTCCAAATAAAATATAAAATAGGTCTGGGAGTATAGCCCGGAGGTAGAAAGCCCCTGGGTTCCACCCCCAGTACCACACACACACAAAAAATTAATTCATGAAGCTTCTTATAAGTTATACTCAAACAAATAGAAAGAATACAACTTTCAGCAACCTAGTGAAAACCTGCTTCAAAACATAAATAAATAAATAAATAAATAAATAAATAAATAAATAAAATAGGGCTGGTGGTGTAGCTTGGAGGTAGAATGCCCCTGGGTTTAATCCCCTGTACCAAAATCAAGAAAGGAAGGAAGGGAGGAAGGGAAGAAGAAAGGGAAGGCCTTTTAAAAGATGATATGGGGCACAGAGAGCAAAATATTCCCCTCTTATGAGGCTCTTCTTGGCTTATTCCAGCTGCATCTCCTCCCTTACATACCAACCTGCCTCAGGGAGGCTGCAAAAGCCTCATGAGAACTATTGAGCCGAGTCCGGAACTGGCTGCAAATGCTCTTGGCCAGCTTGGAGGCACTGAGGCTCTCAATGGCTTCTTGGGCCACCTTCCTCTTCCACTCTAGAGTGATGGCAGGTGGGCTCACCCACGTGATGCGCTGGATGATCTGCCAAGATGAGGACAGTGAGATCGCTGAGAGATGGAAAAAGGAATGACGGCCCCAACAACACCCTTCCTCTTCTGGGTTGCCCAGACATTAGGAGCAGGCTCTTAAGACAGGAGCCATATGAAGTCCATGGTTCCTCTCCAGTTCAGAGAGGCATCAAAGAACACGAGGCCTAGTCTACCTGTTTGCAAACTCGCAGTACATTACATTCAGTATCAGGAAGTGTCTGAACCAGAAGCAGTAAATAGCTCTACATAAAAGGCAGGTCCATTTCCAGAGTAAGAAGCATACTTTCGGCCTCTGAGTAGAAGAATATGAAGAAACTAGTGAGGTGGACCCTCACAGCTTTGTGACGTATCATTTAAACCTGCCACTTTGAGAACTGAAGGCAGCACTGTCAATAATTGGCAATCGGCAGTTCTCACAGGCAAGCAAACCAGAATGCAAGTCCACCTTATCATAGCAGCAGATCCTACATCATCTGTTCTCTAATGAAAAGACCAGGTTCACATGAGCCAATGAGGGGCTGAAACTTTTCCTAAGCAACTCCCATACCTGCTTGATTTGCTCCCACAGCATCCTTGTAACCGAGGACCCTGAATGAAATGTGACTTCAACATGATAGGCGGCATTTAAGATCTAAAGAAAACATACAAAAGAAAACATGAAGCCGGGAGTGGTGGCGCATACTTGTAATCCCAGTACTTGGGAGGCTGAGACATACTTGTAATCCCAGTACTTGGGAGGCTGAGACAGGAGGATCGCAGGTTCACAGCCAGCCTCAGCTACTTAGTGAGGCCCTCTACAACTTAGTGAGACCTTGTTTCAAAAAAGAATAAAAAATAGGGCTGGGGGTATAGTTTGGAGGAAGAATGCCCCTGGGTTCCATCCCTCTTTACAAAAAAAAAAAAAATGCCCCTGCGTTTTAAAGAGGCTCCATCCTCCCCTATTCCATACCCTCTGATTGGTCACCTTAGTTGCTTCACTATAGGGCCCTTTCTATAGCTCAACCTCTTCCTGTTGCCCCTTTCCTCCTAGTTATTGCTGATTAGGGGAAGCATCTGGTTTTAATTTTCTGCGATATTTCTCTGTGCATGCCACGTTGCAAGTACCGATCCCACTCTTGATGGCCTTAGTAGTGGCCTGGCTACTGGATGATGTGTGCTTGTATATCCTCTCAAGTCTTGTATTCCAATGTGATGTATGATTACAATGTACCAATAAAAATAAATTTTAAAAAATGCCCCAAGTAGAATGACTATTTCAAAAATGCAATAACTAACATTTACTTCAATAACATAGCCCAGTCTCAACATTCCCAACTTTGTCCCTCAAGAGCTATATAGAGTCAACTCAGGTTGATCATCTACTTTGTGACTTGTCATTTTACTTTGTTTTCATGTTTGTCTGCTGTAATTTTACAGCTCACCAGCACCTCCCACAGGCAATGATCATATAAAAGAAATCAAAACAAAATTCAAACTGGATTGGAAAAACTTGAAATTCTTGGCTGGTTTGAAGTTGGGCCTGTATGTGAATTATTCCATGTTTTATCTGTGACACAGTATTTTGGCCACCATTGTTTGCATACCTGTTTGAGATAATTACTGGTGATGTGAACTGAGACATCCTGGGACTTCTCTAGACTCTGCAAACACCGTTCCAGGGTTCCGACGAAGCTCTCACGAAGGTAATCCACTGAGCTGATCAGCTTGTTTGCCACAGCCTGGTTGAGGCGGGAGATGATGAGCTCCTGGATCTGTCGGATGCAGCATTTGATTTCTCTGGTGCCCACTGGTTCTCCATTCTCAGGAACAATGACATCTGTGGAGGCAGAGAAATTAGCTATTTAGCTGTGAGGAAAAGGGCAAGCACATTATATAAAGGCATCTCCCAAGTCAGAACCAATAAACTACCATGATGATGGCTACAAAAGATATAGTTAGTTGATGAACTCTGACCCTCAGCATGATCAGGGGCCATATAATGCTCAACTACTTAAGGCAGCTGATCCTGAGGAGGATTGATTGTGTATAAAACCATCCTGTTAACTTATTAACTTTCATGTTGCACTTATAGGAGGGAAGGAATAACACTTATTACATGAAAAATATTTAAAAGGCACAATAATAAGGATTTTTTTTTTGGTACTGGGGATTGAAACCAGGATCATTCTACCTCTGAGTCACATCCTCCGCCCTATTTTTTATGTTCAAACCTCTCACAAGGTGGCTGAGAGTCTCCCTAAATTGCTGAGGCTGGTCTTGAACCTGCAATACTCCTACGTCAGCCAATAATAAGCATTCCAGCCTACTGCACTATAATTTCATCTGCACATTAACTTTACCAGTGGGTACTACTGGTTATATACTATGTATCAGGAAAGAGCCTCAGAGAGAAGACAAAGTAGGCCTCTGGAAGGGGATGGTACAGTTAGGAAGTGATACAGCTAGCATTTGAACCCAAAGCTCACTGACTCCTTGTAAAAATTCTCACTCCCTAGCATATAAGAATCCAGGAGTCAGAAATTTTGTCCAATCAATAATTACTAAATAAATGAAAAGTAAAACTCAGCCGGGTGTGGTGGCGCACGCTTGTAATCCCAGCATTCGGGGGGCTGAGACTGGAGGATCGCAGTTCACGGACAGCCTCAGCTACTTAGTGAGGCCCTCTGCAACTCAGTGAGACCCGGTTTCAAAATAAAGAATAAAAAATAGAGCAGGGGGGTGTAGCTCGGAGGTCGAATGCCTCTGGGTTCCATCTCCAGACCCGCAAAAAAAAAAAAAAGTAAAACTCACTTGTCCCTACCATGCCACCACCTCTCAAAATTAAAAAAAAAAAAGTATTTTGTAAGCCAGAGGACATAAAAAAGAAATTTTAAAAAGATATGTTCATTCATAGAATGACTCTCTCAAGTCTATTGGTGGAGACTTAAATTAGTATCACCCCTTCAGAGAAAATCTGGAAATATCTATCAAAAAAAATTTTTTTGTTGTTTTTTGCAGTACTGGGGATGGAATTCAGGGGCATTCTACCTCGGAGCCACACCCAGCCCTATTTTTTTTTTTAATTCTTTATTTTGAAACAGAGTCTCATTGAGTTGCAAAGGGCCTCTCTAAGTAGCTGGGGCTGTCCTCAAACCATGATCCTCAGGTCTCAGCCTCCAAAATGCTGGGATTACAAGTGTGCACCACCATGCCCAGCTTCTAAAAAATTTTAAGCCAACCAATCAATTAAAAAATCTACGTACCTTTTGACCTATTCTGCTTCTAGGAATTGTTTTTCTAGAAATATATCTTTATAAATCTCAAATAAATACATGTGCAATTATGATCAATAAAGTACAATTTTAAAATACAAAGAAAAAAGGAAACAGCTTAAATGTCTATCAATAGGGGACTAGTTTAAAAGATTAAGATTATTGGTGTGGCCAGTAATTCCAGTACTTGGGGAGGTTGAGATAAGAATGTCACAGGTTCAAGAATAGCCTCAGCAATGTAGTGAGATTCTCAGCAACCTAGTAAGACCTTATTTATTTATTTATTTATTTATTTATTTATTGGTGGTACTGGGGTGCCTGGAAGCCCTTCTACCTCCGGGCTACACTCCCAGACCTATTTTATATTTTTTATTTATTTGGAAACAGGGTCTCTTAAGCCAGCGAGGCTGACTACGAACCTGTACGATCCTCCTGTCTCTACCTCCCAAGCGTGGGGATTATAAGCATACACCACCACACCCGGCTAGTAAGACCCTATTAAAAAAAAATAAGCCTGGAGGTGTAGCTCAGAGGTAGAACAGGCTGGGTTCAATTCCTAGTATCAAAAAACAAACAAACAAGCAACAACAACAACTACACACAAAAAAAGATAATTCCATTAGAAGAAGCTAGATTTTAGCTGGGCATGGTAGTGCACACTTGTAATCCTAGCATTCTGGAGGCTGAGACCAGAGGATCTCAATTTGCAGACAGCCTCAGCTACTTAGTGAGGCCCTTTGCAACTCAGTGAGATCCTATTTCAAAATAAAGAATTAAAAATAGGGCTGGGGGGTGTGTGTAGCTCAGAGGTAGAATGTTCCTGGGGTCCATCCCCAGTGCCACCAAATAAATAACTAATAAAAAAGACTGAAAAATAGGGCTGAAGATGTAGCACAGAGGTAGAATGCCCCTGGGTTCCATTTCCAGTGAAGATGAAGGAGGAGAAGGAGAAGGAGGAGAAGAACTACTACTACTACTACTACTACTACTACTACTACTACTACTACTACAGGAAGCAGCAGCAGCAGCCAGATTTGTATTTTATGGAAAACTCTCCCAAAGATATACATTAAAAAGGCAAATCAGCAAGGTGCAAAAGAACCTACGAAGAGAACAGGATAGGCACATGTAGTGTTTTTGTATCTTTGAATTATATTATTCGATTTTATTTTATTTGTTCAGGGGATTGAACTCAAGGGTGCTCTACCACTAAGCTATATCCCCAGTCTTTTTAATACTTTATTTTGAGACATGACCTTGCTAAATTGCTAAGACTGGCTCAAATTTACAATCCTCTTGCCTTAGCTTCCCAAGTCACTACGCTTACAGGTGCACATCACCTACTTTTTTTTTTTTTTTGTACTGGAAATTGAACCCTGAGGCATTCTACCTCTGACCTAAACCCCTAGTCCTTTTTATTTATTTTTTTAATCTGAAACAGGATCTTGCTAAATTGTGAGGGGGCTTGCTAAGTTTCTCAGACTGGCCTAAAACCTGCAATCTTCTTCTCTCAGCCTCCCAAGTAGTGGGATTACAGCATGTACTACTGTGCCTGACAAATTCTTATCTTTTAAAAACACAAGTTGGTTTTTTTTTTTTTTTTTTTTTAGGTTCTGGGGATTAAAACCAGGGACATGGGGACTTCCGGGAAGATGGCGACCGAGAAAAGCGGGGCTTAAGAGTCCCGCTAACAACCAATCTCCATTACCACAAAAAGAGCGCCTTTCATAGCCAGAAAACACCATCACCAGAAAAACAAAAGAACCACCAGGCTCCAGAGAGAAAGCGGACTGAGAACAGAGCTCAGGGCCACAGAGGAGACACACGCGCCCGAGGACGCGGCAGCAGCGCCATACTGCCGGCGGCAGCGGCGAACTCAGCGGACGGCTACAGCAAGCCGAGGTGAGCCGATGCGGAACAGCCAGGCGGGATCTTTCGGCGCAGACAGCATTTAAAGCTCCCAGTGGCTGAGCTCAGCACATGCTGCAGGGATTCAGAGTGGAAATCAAAACCAGAGAAGAAAAAATACGCCAGCCTCATGGTCGAGGGCGTGGCAGAGGCGCCATATTGCCACCGACGGCGGCAGAAGCAGTGAATTCACCGAGTCCAGTACAGCTACATCTACGTACTCAAGAACAGTGAGTCAAATTGCGGGCCACAGAGGAGAAATCCCAGTATTGTGCCTCCTGGGACTTGACCCAGTGAGGGAGTGGTGGTGGCAGAGATATCACACCATAGGAGAGCGTGCAACCTGGCACCCCCCATAGTTTAAAGCAGCCTCTATCGACTCCCTGGGTCGGAGACTCTGTGATACAACCCAGTAAAGGAGTGGTAGGGTCTGAGATAATACAGACTCGAGATCCAGAGCACCTTAAGTGAAGCCATAGTGACCCAAGGGAAGAACCCAGAGAAGGCACAAACCTCCGAAATCATGGGAAAGAGGAATAACACTGAAGTAATGAATGTGCACAACCCCACAACATCAGAACCTGATAAAACAGAAAATCAGAGATTTCTAGAAGATCAAATCAGGAAAATAATTGTAGAAATAATAGAGGTGCTTCGAAAAGAACTCAGAGAGAGCCAAAAAGAGATAAAGGATGCAATTAATGAAGTAAAGGCCTCAATTCAAAGCACAAACAACCGATTAGAACACATGGAGAACAGAATCTCGCTCTTAGAAGATGAGCAATCCAAAAATGAATGCATAGTTTCTAATCTAGAAAAAGATATCCAACAGCAGGAATCTGATATTGAAGAAATATGGGCCCATCTTAAGAGAGCTAACCTAAGAATAATTGGAATAGAGGAGGGAAAAGAAAGTGATACCAAAGGGATCAACAATCTCTTCAAGGAAGTAATAGCAGAAAATTTTCCAAATATAGAGCAAGAGGTTGATACACAGATCCAGGAAACTTATAGAACTCCCTTTAGACAGGATCCGAGAAGAGGATCCCCACGCCATATAATTGTCAAAATGACCAATGTGGAAGCCAAGCAGAGAATCTTTAAGGCAACAAAAACAAAGGGCCAAGTGACATTCAGAGGCAAACCAATTAGAATCACTCCAGACTTCCCAAACCAAGTCATGAGAGACAGAAGGGCTTGGAGTAACATATTCCAAACTCTGAAAGAAAACAACTTCCAGCCAAAAATTTCCTATCCAGCAAAACTTTCTATCAAATTAGATGGAGAAATAAGAAGCTTCCATGACAAACAGAAACTGAAGGAATTTATGTCTTCAAAACCAGCGCTAGAGAAAATACTCAAAGAGATTAACTACAAAGAAGAAATAGGTAACACTCACCAGAACCAGAGAAACAAGAGTTTCCATCCAACAGACAACTAAGATTGGTTATCTGTGGAGATTCATTATTTATGTTAGTCTTTTACCTATCTCTAAATTGTATTGTTTGCCTTTATTGTTGTTAATTTTTAGGATTTCTAGTTGGAATATTAATATACCTTCAGATATAGCATTTGGAAATATTTTATCCAATTCTATTAGTAACTTTTAACTCTGTTTACATTGTCTTTGGATATACAATATTTTCTTTTATTTTTTAGGGAGTTTGTATATTCTTCTGTTGCCTGTGCCATTGAAATCATATCCAAGAAATCACTGCCAATTTCAATGTTGTGAGGTTTTATGACCCAGATTTTCTCCTAAAAGTTTATAGTCTTAAGATTTATATTTAGGTCTTTTATCTAGTTTGAGTTAATACTTGTATGTGGGATTAGGTAAGGGTCCAATTTTATTCTTTTCCATGTAATTATTATTTTTCAACAATATTTAGTTAAAAGATTATTATTTCCACCACCAAATGTTCGTGGAAACCTTGTCAAAAATAACTTGACAATATAGGGAAGAAGTTAGCTCTAGGCTTGTATTTAACTCCAACGGTCTATATATATGCCTTTAGAACAGTACTACACTGTTTCAATTATTATAGCTTTATATGGTTTGAAATCAGAAAATATACATCTTCTAGCTTTGTTTTTGCTTCGAGATTGTTTTGGGTATCTAGAGTCCATATTCCATATCAGGATAGATTTTTTTCTGAAAAATAAATATATGATAGTTTCACCTAAAAAAAAGAAAAAAATATTCTCTGGTAAGAAAGAAAGCAAAAAGAAATATTGAAGTGTTATCTTTAAGTCATCAAAAGCTTGGTATCAGACAAATGAAACTGTTATGTGAGATTATCATTTTTAATTTTGGATAAATTGCTATAATACTAGATGTCAACCACTAAGCCAAGCATGGGAGGGAGGGATGGGGAGAGAATGGGGTGGGGATCGGGTGGGGGCTGACTGGGCGATGTGTGCATGTATGTCTACAAAAGTTTGTATCCCACTATGATGTATGAATACAGTGCACCAATAAAATAAAATTTAAAAAAAAAAAACCAGGGACATTACACTACCAAGCTACACCCTCAGCTCTTTTATTATTCTTTATTTTGAAACAGTTGTAGAGGGCCTAACTAAGTAACTGAGGCTGGCCATGAACCTGTGATCCTCCTATCTCAGCCTCCCAAGTACTAAGATTACAATTGTGTGCCATGATACCCTGCTTAAAAACAATAAGTATACTATAAAATATGTATATCATGTCTACCAATGTGCATGTATTGCCTTTATTTAAAAAAAAAACAGAAATACATGGTAGCTCTCTTTTAAATCTATTTATCATTGTTTCAAGAGCACCAGGAAAGTCTTAGAACAAGATGAGAACCAGATATAAGTTGTGTCTAATACAGAGCCATCTAGGGAAGCAGATCCGCAATGTAATTAATAAAGTCAGACATGTGGTCTTCTTGTTCCCAGTGACTCCTACCTCTCTATAGCTAATTACTACA
Organism: Muscardinus avellanarius; assembly: GCF_963383645.1. Taxonomy (NCBI): domain Eukaryota; kingdom Metazoa; phylum Chordata; class Mammalia; order Rodentia; family Gliridae; genus Muscardinus; species Muscardinus avellanarius. Next base: position 85,052,115 of record NC_137793.1, on the reverse strand, counting down.
TCCCAGGTACCAAATATGTATGCCTGTAAAGATAATAAAATATTTCCTGCCCAACCTCTCTGCCCAAACCTCCATCCATCATGTGCACTATGGTCCCAGCACTGGTGCTCCATTATCCTTAACTAAGTGTTGAGAAGACTTCTCAGGATTTCCACTGCAAGTGAGAATTTCTCAGCCACTCCTCCCTACGGTGGGAATTCACCAAAGATGTACCTTAGTTCATCTTTTCAAAGCCTTATAAGATATCAGGCATCCCATCATTGCTAAAGTCAATTATATTTCTTTTGTATTTAAAATGTGGTATAGCTAAAGACCATTATTTACAAACTCATTCATTCTCCAAAGATGTGCTACATTCAAGAGTTTTGAGCCAGGCATGGTAGTGCACATTTGTAATTCTAGTACAAGGGAGGCTGCGTCGGGATGATCGCGGGTTTGATTAGCCAGCCTCAGTAACTTAGACCCTGTTTCAAAATAAAAGAATAAAATAGAGACTTCCGGGAAGATGGCGACCGAGAAAAGCGGGGCTTAAGAGTCCCGCTAACAACCAATCTCCATTACCACAAAAAGAGCGCCTTTCATAGCCAGAAAACACCATCACCAGAAAAACAAAAAAACCACCAGGCTCCAGAGAGAAAGCGGACTGAGAACAGAGCTCAGGGCCACAGAGGAGACACACGCGCCCGAGGACGCGGCAGCAGCGCCATACTGCCAGCGGCAGCGGCGAACTCAGCGGACGGCTACAGCAAGCCAAGGTGAGCCGATGCGGAACAGCCAGGCGGGATCTTTCGGCGCAGACAGCATTTAAAGCTCCCAGTGGCTGAGCTCAGCACACGCTGCAGGGATTCAGAGTGGAAATCAAAACCAGAGAAGAAAAAATACGCCAGCCTCATGGCCGAGGGCGTGGCAGAGGCGCCATATTGCCACCGGCGGCGGCAGAAGCAGTGAATTCACCGAGTCCAGTACAGCTACATCTACGTACTCAAGAACAGTGAGTCAAATTGCGGGCCACAGAGGAGAAATCCCAGTATTGTGCCTCCTGGGACTTGACCCAGTGAGGGAGTGGTGGTGGCAGAGATATCACACCATAGGAGAGCGTGCAACCTGGCACCCCCCATAGTTTAAAGCAGCCTCTATCGACTCCCTGGGTCGGAGACTCTGTGATACAACCCAGTAAAGGAGTGGTAGGGTCTGAGATAATACAGACTCGAGATCCAGAGCACCTTAAGTGAAGCCATAGTGACCCAAGGGAAGAACCCAGAGAAGGCACAAACCTCCGAAATCATGGGAAAGAGGAATAACACTGAAGTAATGAATGTGCACAACCCCACAACATCAGAACCTGATAAAACAGAAAATCAGAGATTTCTAGAAGATCAAATCAGGAAAATAACTGTAGAAATAATAGAGGTGCTTCGAAAAGAACTCAGAGAGAGCCAAAAAGAGATAAAGGATGCAATTAATGAAGTAAAGGCCTCAATTCAAAGCACAAACAACCGATTAGAACACATGGAGAACAGAATCTCGCTCTTAGAAGATGAGCAATCCAAAAATGAATGCATAGTTTCTAATCTAGAAAAAGATATCCAACAGCAGGAATCTGATATTGAAGAAATATGGGCCCATCTTAAGAGAGCTAACCTAAGAATAATTGGAATAGAGGAGGGAAAAGAAAGTGATACCAAAGGGATCAACAATCTCTTCAAGGAAGTAATAGCAGAAAATTTTCCAAATATAGAGCAAGAGGTTGATACACAGATCCAGGAAACTTATAGAACTCCCTTTAGACAGGATCCGAGAAGAGGATCCCCACGCCATATAATTGTCAAAATGACCAATGTGGAAGCCAAGCAGAGAATCTTTAAGGCAACAAAAACAAAGGGCCAAGTGACATTCAGAGGCAAACCAATTAGAATCACTCCAGACTTCCCAAACCAAGTCATGAGAGACAGAAGGGCTTGGAGTAACATATTCCAAACTCTGAAAGAAAACAACTTCCAGCCAAAAATTTCCTATCCAGCAAAACTTTCTATCAAATTAGATGGAGAAATAAGAAGCTTCCATGACAAACAGAAACTGAAGGAATTTATGTCTTCAAAACCAGCGCTAGAGAAAATACTCAAAGAGATTAACTACAAAGAAGAAATAGGTAACACTCACCAGAACCAGAGAAACAAGAGTTTCCATCCAACAGACAACTAAGATTGGTTATCTGTGGAGATTCATTATTTATGTTAGTCTTTTACCTATCTCTAAATTGTATTGTTTGCCTTTATTGTTGTTAATTTTTAGGATTTCTAGTTGGAATATTAATATACCTTCAGATATAGCATTTGGAAATATTTTATCCAATTCTATTAGTAACTTTTAACTCTGTTTACATTGTCTTTGGATATACAATATTTTCTTTTATTTTTTAGGGAGTTTGTATATTCTTCTGTTGCCTGTGCCATTGAAATCATATCCAAGAAATCACTGCCAATTTCAATGTTGTGAGGTTTTATGACCCAGATTTTCTCCTAAAAGTTTATAGTCTTAAGATTTATATTTAGGTCTTTTATCTAGTTTGAGTTAATATTTGTATATGGGATTAGGTAAGGGTCCAACTTTATTCTTTTCCATGTAATTATTATGTTTCAACAATATTTAGTTAAAAGATTATTATTTCCACCACCAAATGTTCGTGGAAACCTTGTCAAAAATAACTTGACAATATAGGGAAGAATTTAGCTCTAGGCTTTTACTTAACTCCAATGGTTTATATATCTGCCTTTAGAATAGTACTACACTGTTTCTATTATTGTAGCTTTATATGGTTTGAAATCAGAAAATATACATCTTCTAGCTTTGTTTTTGCTTCGAGAGTGTTTTGGGTATCTAGAGTCCATATTCCATATCAGGATAGATTTTTTTCTGAAAAATAAATATATGATAGTTTCACCTAAAAAAAAGAAAAAAATATTCTCTGGTAAGAAAGAAAGCAAAAAGAAATATTGACATGTTATCTTTAAGTCATCAAAAGCTTGGTATCAAACAAATGAAACTATTATGTGAGATTATCATTTTTAATTTTGGATAAATTGCTATAATACTAGGTGTCAACCACTAAGCCAAGCATGGGAGGGAGGGATGGGGAGAGAATGGGGTGGGGATCGGGTGGGGGCTGACTGGGCGATGTGTGCATGTATGTCTACAAAAGTTTGTATCCCACTATGATGTATGAATACAGTGCACCAATAAAATAAAATTAAAAAAAAAAAGAATAAAATAGAGCTGGGGCTTAGAGGTAGAATGTCCCTGAGTTCAATCCCCAGTGTCTATTTGTGTTGGTGCTAGGGATGTAGCCCAGTGGTAGAACGCTTGCCTAGCATAAATGTGGCCCTGGTTTCAATCCTGAGTACTGCAAAACAAACAAACAAACAAACAAACAAACAAACAGAAATCTGTGTGTTATCTCCTGCAAGGGATATGATGATGAATAAGACCCAGATCCTACTCTCCTTCAACTCCAGAATTTTAGAAAATACCCAGAAGAACATAATTAATCATAGTAAAAGATAAAGAATAAAATACAGCAGAAATAAGTTATAGATTAAATGCTAGAACTCAGATGAGTGCAACTGTTAGTAGGTTAAAAAAAATTAAAGATTTTATTTTAAAAATGGCTTCTGAGCTTGGTGTTGTGGCGCACACTTGTAATCCCAGTATTTGGGAGGCTAAGACAGGAGGTTCTTGGCCAGCCTTAGCTACTTAGTGAGTCCTTCTGCAACTTAGTGAGACCTTATTTCAAAATAAAAAATATAAAACAGGGTTAGGAGCATAATTTGGAGGCAGAATGTCCCTGGGTTGATTAGACAGGAAGACAAAGGAAAAAAAGATATTTAAAGATATACTAAGGTGTTGAAGCTGGGTTTCAGGAAAGAAGGCGAAGTAACAGGTAACAGATTAAGCAGTGGCACAGCATGGAAATTAAAAGTCCACAGGCTCCGAATCAGGCTGTTGGGAGCCAAACCCTGCTGCTGCAACTCACTAGCCATGAGACCTTGTGTACTTAACACTTTAAGCCTTACTTCCCTCATCTAAAAATCAGAAGTAAGTGGAGTCTACCTAAGGAAGGATTCTGAAAAACACCGACGATAGGACCCATGTCAGAAGTCCTCATTAAGTTTGCAATGGTCTTGCATGGTCTTGAGCATGGTTTTCAGAGACCCTCCCCGGGGACTGGGATGTATGCTCATTATTGAAGAACTAAGGAGCATGTTGCAAACCATGCCATTTTAACTAAAGGTAGCAGGGTCCATATTCTGGCAGTATACAAAGTCAGGAGCACCTAAACCAGACACCAGACCTGGCCAATTGCTTTCGCCCAGTTTTGTTAACAGCCATTTGTGACGAATGGGGCTGTCAGAAAAGCTGGGAACACCACTTCAGGAAGTCCTCCTGAGCTGGGTTCAGGAGGACCCTGAAAAGAAATGGAGACCATGAGACAAAAAGAAGAACCGTGAAGAAGCCTGGGTCAGGCGGAGACAGCAAAGGTTAAGGAAAGACTTAGCACAGTTTTTTTAAGCAGCTCTTCTCCAACTGCTTATGGCCCAGAACAGAGATAGAAAGTAGAGATTAGAGAACTTCTGGGACTCTCCCCAAAGGCTGGGCTCTTGGCCCTGGGAAGGAATGACAGTGGAATCTGACAGGAAAGTCCCTGAGAACAAGAGGAGCTGCTTTGGCTACATGATTTAACCTGCGGGTAACCTTAACAATTCATGTATCCCATTTCCAGCTAGAAAAGGGTTAAAAGCCCCAGTAAGTTCTAGCACCCCACAAGCTTGTAGGGACTTACCTTTAAATTCCATGTTGGTAGCGTCATCCAGAAGTTCCTCCTTCATGGAGTTAAGTGTCTCAACAATCATGTCCTTCATTTCCTCCTGCTTTCGGTTGGCAATGTTCATCAGTGACTCATACAACTCATTCTCCTTTTTTCGAGTGTACTCTAGGCGTTTGGGGGTAATCTGCAGGTCCCGCTGCATGTCAAAGGCCTGGTTAATGAAGATGTCAAGGCAGTGGCAGTGCACTGAATTCAGAGCCTTGGCCGCCTCCACCAGGCGAGTGTGTAGCAGCTGGTGGGTGAACGTGCTCAAGTGCCTCAGCTTCTCACTCTGCTCCACCAGCATGCTCTGGGCCTTAGCGTCCTGGCCGGGGGCCCCACAGTTCCAGTGAGTGCCGCTCAGGTAGCCCAGGTTGATCAGCTGGCGATACAGGGGTGATCTCTCACTCTCTGTTCTCCTGGTGGAGGAGTCTATTATCTCCAGCTTTGGCACTTTGAAAAAGAACACAGGAAAGGAGAAGTACTTTCGGATTTCCTGAAGCTGCTGCTCATCATTCTCGGAGAGTTCATCTTTGTGGAGTGCATAGGTTATCACAGGCAAGAAATCATTCACCAAGTCGCCCAGAATATCCACTGCAGGCCGGAGGCCCTGGCATGGTGCCACCACAATGTCTACTTCCTGGAAGGAGAAGGGGGTTATATCAGCACCTCAGGGTCAGAACCAATTCTTGCCTCCCCAAATTCCCACATTCAGACCAAAACCCAGATCTGTGGTGGAGTAACTGGACTTCAGTGCACCCAATCTTCGTCCACCTCCTTCCTTGGTTACCAGCACCCCTCGTACCACCTACGAAGGCCAATACTCATCTACAGAGAGCGAGAAAAACACATAAGTAGAAAGGATACCAGTCCCTTTAGCCCCTTTAGAAAGAACATTTAGCCCCTGCCTTCTTTTGTTGCTCGGAAATTCCCACTTATTCCTTCTGATGAAGAAATAAGACAAATAATAGAAGGAAGGAACAGTTATGAAAATTGTCATACTGGGAGTTAGTCTGCCTAGAACATTCCTTCTCCTCTTGCCCTCCTCTCACACCCCTATCCCCACTTTTATTTTTTATTTTTTATTTTTTTTTTTGGTGGTGGTACTGGGGTTCCTGGAAGCCCTTCTACCTCCGGGCTACACTCCCAGACCTATTTTTACATTTTCATTTTGGAAACAGGGTCTCCTAAGCCAGTGCACGTGGCTGGCTTTGAACCTGCGTGATCCTCCTGTCTCCGCCTCCCAAGCGCGGGGATTACAAGCATGCGCCACCACGCCCGGCCCTATCCCCACTTTCTAACTTGGCTAACAAATCCTTTAAAGCATCCTTTAAATTCTGTTTTTTTTTAAAGGATTTTTTAAAGATTTTTAAAAATCTGCTTTAAGTGCCGGGGCCTTCAAGGCCGGGATCAGAGCCTGCTATGCAGCAAGGCCAGTGCCAGGGCCAGCGAGGCCAGGATCAGAGCCTGCCATGTGGCAAGGCTGGTGCCGGGGCAAACAAAGCCAGGACCGGAGCCTGCCAAGCAGCAAGGCCTGACCGGAGCCTGCTACACAGCAAAGGGCCAGCGGGTCCATGCAACCGTGTGGTCAGGAAGTACCTGAAGCTGCTGCTGCCTCACCCCATCTCTCAGCAGAGCTCCAGATTCAAATGACCTCTATTAAAAAATTGGGTGTGAGTGGATCATCTCGTCAAAGTCACTCACCTTCTGGTTGTCATGATTTCAGCAAATGGGAAATAGTGTGGAAAATAAAAGAAGGACTTCCAAGGAAAAGATAAACTGTAATTGATCGGGTGTGAAGAAGAAACTCTAATACATTTTTGATGGGATTGCAAATTAATGCAACCACATTGAAAAAAAGCATTGGAAGATCCTCAGAACAATGAAAAGGAACTTACCATATGACCCAGCAATACCACCTATGGGTATCTACCCAAAAAAATGAAAACCAAACTACCAAACCAATGCACGAGTATCTATGTTCATAGATGCACAATTCATCATTCCCAAACTATGGAACCAGCCAAGATGTCTATCAAAAGATGAGTGGATTACAAAACTGGGATATGTACACAATGGACTTTTACCCAGCCATAAAAGAGAACAAAATTATGGCATTTACAGAGAAATGTCACAAAAAATAAGAAATCAGATGCTTTCCCTAATATGCGGAAACTAGGGAGAAATGAGTAATAAGAGGAACTCTAGTTGAAGAAGCGGCCCTAGAGAAGAGCAATTAAGGTGACCTATCTGAGGGGGTGAGAGGGGAGAAGATGGAAACTCTGTAAAGCACATGATGTACTTAAACATATCAAAGTCATTCACTAAATCAAGCATGGGAACAAGGGAGGGGAGGGAATGGGATGGGGAATGGATAAAGACTAATTGGGTGATGTGTGCATGTATATCTCCACAAGTTTTTTAGTCCATTAAGATGTTTGACTACAATGCACCAATAAAAATATATTTTAAAAATCTGCTTTAAAATCATGTCACATCCTTACACAGTCTTTTCTATTACACAACCCAAACACTACTTCCCCTTAACATTTGACACATTTATAACTTTCTTATTTAAAATCCATTTTGTTCCCCATTAGCATATAAACCTTTTGAGGGCAGGAACCATATTTATCTTTTTTACTATTATAACTCTAGTGCCTAAAAAATAGTAAGTCCTCAATATTGTTGAGCCAATCAATTATGCAGCAAACTAAAGGCCAAGTTCACCCAACAGAATTACTGTCCTACTCTAAGATTTTGCTGGTGTCCCAGTCTTAGCCACCTAAGTCTTGATCCCTCAGTATGGCAGAGACTGTGGTATGCCTCACCAATATTTTGCCTTTATATTTTGGGAAAGAAAATGTCCTTTATAGATGGAGTGGGGCTTCCAGGAAAGCTCTTTAGGACAGGGTGATTCTACCAGGAAGTGCACCCTTTGGCCTTGCCTGCTTCCTGCCTGGATGTGGCAGCTAGCTTAACAGTCATCATAGAGCAGACCTAGGCCTGCCTGAGGGTGGGAGACAGCACTAAGGACGATGAAGCAAAAAGACAGAAGGAGGGGCCTGGGATGTAGCTCAATGGCAAAGTGCCTGCTTTGCAGGTGTGGCACTCTGGGTTTGATCTCTGGTTCCAAACAGACGGGGAAAAAAAAAAGAACCCCTTTAAAAAAGGGGTCCCTGTGGGCACAGAGCTGTGAATCAGCTCTCAGCTGCCAAGCTGCATACTTCCTTTGTGTAAGGAGGAAAAAAAATTAAGCTCTGTCTTGTTTAAGCTTTGGTTTTGGGGGATAATATTTCATACAATTTTAACCAATATTCCCAAGTTTCTAAAGTGAGTTTCCAGAATGAACTTTGGTTTAGAAACAAACCTTCTAGTTCTTTCCCTAGACTATAGTTTACTTTCTACTTCCTTCCTGAGGAGTTTCAAAGCACTTACCAGCATATGTTTCCATCCACTGTACAGGTTGCTTCTCTGATCACTGAAACTGTCTATGTACAGGGATGACTGGGGGCTCAGGTCTATATCACATTTATGGATAGACTCCACAGCACTTGAACAAACTTATAAAGTCACTAAAGAACTCAACACACATCTGTTCAAGTTTGAGTCCTTAACAAATATAGCCTGAGCTGGGCAGCCTCAGCTACTTAGTGAGGCCCTCAGCAGCTTAGTGAGATCCTGTTTCAAAATAAAGAATACAAAAATCAGGCTGGGGTGTCCTTCTCTAGATAAGTAAGAAGGACTGGGAATGGCAGTCTCTTACATTTGGAAATGTTTCCCATCCTCATGGAAAGTATAATATGTGTATTTTTTTTACCTTTTCCATTCCCAGCAAAGCACAAATGTCTCATCTTCTTTCAAACAAAGAACTAAGTTTTCTTTTCAGGTAGATCACATAATGTTCATTTGACTGGCTACTTTGAACTTTTGTACACTACAGTGCTTTTAGCATCTCATTTATAATTTGAGCAAACACTGCATAAATCCACCTACTCCTCACCCAAGCCAAAGCCCAAAGGAATTTGCTGTTTCATCTGTGCCTGAAATTGCAGGGAATGTGTTCTGGTTGGAAAACTAGTATGATGACCATCTTGCTGTTCAAAACAATCCCTTTTGCTGCACTGACTCACACATGCTGGTGTGAGTCACTTCAGAGAGGTATTTTCAAAAGAGCTGGTACCTAAGAAACATCAAGGCTTAGAATGGAATATACGAGTACATAAATACCAACATTATAATCACATATATAATTAGATAAAGACAAAAAAAAGGATCCCAAGAAATTAACAGTTATGAGCTGGGTGTGGTGGTGCACGCTTGTAATCCCAGCATTCAGGAGGCTGAGACCAGAGGATCACAGTTCACGGACAGCCTTAGCTACTTAGTGAGGCCCTCTGCAACTTAGTGAGACCCTGTTTCAAAATAAAAGAATAAAAAATTGGGCAGGGGGTGTAGCTCAGAGGTCAAATGCCCCTGAGTTCCATCCCCAAACCTGCAAAAAAAAAAAAAAGAAATTAACAGTTATATTAGGTAGAATGATAGGTGAAAATGGTTTTTTGGGGGTTTTTTTGGGGGGGGCAAAGCTACCCTAAATATAAACGTTATTAACAGACTTATTAATCAAGCAAACTTTTAAGAAAAAAACTTAAACATTCAAAATCAAAGTACTTATAAAATTTTCAGGAAAAAATTTGTTTGCTTATTTATTTGATGGGTTTTCATAAAATTTCAGGTTTCCCTAAAAAAAAGTGTGTGTTTACAACAGAACAGCAACCAAAGCAGTCAAATCTATTTGTTGATTTTATTTGCTCATAGGTACATATTTTTAAAAAATATGTATTCAAGACTATCAATGGTAGAATAAGGCCTGATATACTGACACCTAGAAAAAAAAAGTGTCCAAGCTGGGCAAAATGATGCATGCCTGTAACTCCAGTACTTGGGGAGAATGAGACAGGAAGATCACAAATTCGTAGCCAGCCTCGGAAACTTAGGGAGGCCCTCAGCAACTTAATGAGAACCTGTTTTGTCCCTGGGTTCAATTACTAGTACTACAGAGAGGGGGGGAGAGGGGGGGGAGGGAGGAGGGAGGGAAAAGAAGAAGGAGGAGGAGGAGAAGGAGAAGGAAGGAAGGAAGGAAGGAAGGAAAGAAAGAAAAAAGAAAGAAAGAAAGAAAGAAAGAAAGAAAGAAAGAAAGAAAGAAAGAAAGAAAGAGAAAGAAAGAACAAGCTGTACAGCCTGGTGAGGTGTCATATTCCTGTAATCCTAGTATTTGAGAGAGGCTAAGATAGGAAGATTGCAAGTTTACGGTCTGATTGGGCCAGTGAGACCCTAAATAAATAAATAAATAATTCAGTGGATAAAGTGCCCCAGGGTTCAATCCCAGTACCAAAAAAAAAGAAGAGAGGAAAAAAGAAAGAAGCTGTCTACTCCTAAATACATCTTATACTAAACAAAAAAGACAGAAAACTATGCCCTCTCTTCTCCCTTCCCCAGGTAGTTCATTTGTGCAGTTGGTCTCACAGCTCCATCATGACTGTCAGAAGATGGGCAAAGAGCTGCAGGCGGGGACTTGGAGCAGTACAAATTAGACTGCAATGTGATAGGCAATTCTGCAATGCTCGTGGTGAAGGGATGACTCATGTTTGATGGTTATAAACAATAAGGGGAGCCAGCACTGTCTCCTGGAGACGGTGAATAATAATAATAATATTAATGATATTAAGAATATTATCATTAGTGGTAGTAGTAGTAGTAGTGGTAGTATTAATGCAGAGAAGATAAGCCAGCACTATCCTGTGCCCTGGTATGGCCACCTGAGATAGAAGTCTGACCTCAGACTGTCAGTTACAGGGAAGAATATTCTTCTTAGCACCCAGTACAGTGCCTGGTAAATACCTGGTAGATACCAGGCACTGTAAGCATCTGGTAAATAAATACAGAATGAATTAAAGAAGAAATGATGCCTTTACTACTTGCTCAAAACCACATTCAATCATCACATGTAAAATTTTCTATCTTTCAACCCACCTATCTCATATCCATAGCTCATATTTCAAATTGCTATTTGCCTCTGCTACAAGAATAGAGCAGCAAGAAAGCATCTGGCGCCTATCGAGGAAAAAGCATCTTAGGGAATCACAAAAATGTTCCTTATATCCCATTCTGAATCACAGTAAATGCCTAAAGAGATTTTCTTGTAAAATGTATTCTGCACACCAGGCGTGGTGGCGCACACTTGTAATCCCCACGCTTGGGAGGCTGAGACAGGATGATCATGCAGGTTCGAAGCCAGCCTCAGCTGGCTTAGGAGACCCTGTTTCCAAATAAAAAACATAAACTAGGTCTGGGAGTGTAGCCCAGAGATGGAAGGCCCCTGGGTTACAGTATCCCCAGTACCACCAAAAAAAAAAAGTATTCTTCACAACTCCATGGAATGTCCAAAAGTTGATCAGCTACTATTAGTTTTCCTGGCAGGATTAAGAGAATGAAAAAAAAGGTGCTTGCTACTCTCCAAATACCAGAATAACACTCTGGTTTTGTTTTTATGTAAAACAACACTATTTTATTTTATTCGGTTCCAATTCTTTTTTTAACTTTATTGGTGCATTGTAAGTATAAACCATAGTAAATTCAAAGTGATACAAACATACATGCACACATAACTTGGTATATTTCCCTCTTATCCTACCCTGCTCCCTCTTTCTTCCTCCCCATACATGCTGGTAAGGTTGGTAGTGATACCTTCATGTCCGGACGTAGCCTTACTTGAACTGTGCCCTTCCTCAGTCCTCAAAACAACACAATTTTAAATGTCAAGGAGCAATCACTCAATCGAGGCTGTTTCCTGAGAATACTGGCTCTTACTGGTGAGGGCTCATTACTCCATAGCTCACAGACCATTACTAACTCAGTTACAGCAAAGGGTGATTATACTAATTGATGATTCAAACTGAAAACAGTGATGTACTCAAGCTAAAGTTAGTAGTGGGTAGCAGATGTCTTTGCATTTTCTACCATTCTAAAGCCTCAGGTTACATCGCACAACAATTTACACAGGCCTTGATCTCAATCACTGTTTCCACATCCTAGCTTTATTTATTTTTATTTTTTGGCAGTACCGGGGATAGAGAAATCCCTACCATTGATACACATTTTCAGGCCCTTTTTTTTTTTTTATTATAAAACAGGTCTCACTAAGTTGCCCAGGCTGGTCTTGAACTTGGGATTCTATGTTAAATGGTATATGTGAGCTACAGAATTAAGACTTTGCTATGAAATAAGATACTGCCCTCCAGGAACCAGCTGAAATACCACAAAAGAAGTCAGAAAGAAAAAGCTCAAACAGATTTCTGCCTCCTGACAATCCTTTTAAACTCTGAGTCTGAATCCAAGAGAAGAACTCTTAACAAGTTTTTGATAAAGAAAAACAGAAAGGAGGCCATTTGGTTTAGGAAAGAGATTTGGTCCCAACAAAGGGAGAAGACAAAGAGGAAGATTAAGTTGGTAATCTCTGTTAGATTTTCTCCCTAAGAGCTAGTTTGCAAGGCCAAGGATAAAGGGGTGAATTGAGAAAAGATGACGACCTCACCTTCAGGCTATGTTTTTATGAATATCAAGGTTACTATGGTGAACATAGGATTTATTTTCTCCTTTTTGCATATTGGAGATTGAACCCAAAGGCATTTTACCTCCAAGCTACACCTTGAGCCCTATTTTAATTTTTATTTTGAAATAGGGTCTCACTAAGTTGAGGAGGGCCTTGCTAAGTTGCTGAGGCTGGCCAAGAACTTGCGATCCTCCTGTCTCAGCCTCCCAAGTACTAGGATTATAAACATGGAATTTTAAAAATAACTCTTGATCTCAAGGGTTTAGCTCAGTGGTAGAATGTGTGCTTAGCATACCGGAGGTCCTGGATTCAATCTATATCACTATACAAAAAAAAAAAAAAAAAAAAAAACTTGCCTCTAAACTACACACATCCTTAATAGGTCTATTAACCTATGGTTGATATTCTCAGGTCCTTTTTGGCAAAGAACAATGTATTCAGGGTGGTTATATTTCACTCTTTATGCTAGTGTGTATTAGGAGAAAGGAAAAAGAGATATTAAATTCAAAGGACAGAGGATTACTACATATAAGACATGTATAACTTAGTATTTGCCTCAATTTCCCACATCCTTTTTAACCACTTCAGTTTGCCTTTTTTTATCCCATAAAATAATAATTTCTTTATGTTAATTATATCTCTACATTTTCATTCTTTCTCTGCCTTGTATATATTACCCCACTCTTGTTTCTTTTCCTGTGAAATAAGCATTTTTGGTCTGTTGCCATATTCTTCCTCCTCCTGAGACCATCTACTTGGTACTGGGAATTGAACCCAGGGCTGCTCTACCTATAAGCTACATCCCCAGCCTTATTTTATTTTACAACAGGGACTCACTAAGTTACAGTGCGCTAACCTCAATCCTGCAATGATTCTGTCTCAGCCTCCCAAGTACTGAGATTACAAGAGTATACCAGTGCCCAGCTCAACACTTATCTTTCAGTCTGGCTACATTCAAGAGACAATGCCATATCTAACTAAATGTAACATAAAAATTGCTGTTTACGGCACCATGATAAATGCCAAAAACTAGACAAAAACTGAAAAAGCTAGTTTTCTAGCAACAAGCAATGTTTAGGAAATTTGGAGGGTTAAATTTTGTCTGAGCTTTTATCATTTTAAGATCCTTTACAAACTAGGCATGGTGGCTCACCCCTACAGCCCCAGCTACTGAGGAAGCTGAGGCAGATACTCAGTTCCTCTCTCTCCATATATACATATACATATACATATACATATACATACATACATACATACATACATACATATACATATATATTTATATCCTTACATTTATGGTAATTATGGATTGTGAAAGCATTAACTGCCCAAAATTAGAAAAATAAATATCTATATTATATTAAAAACAGACTATTTCCACTGTTAGCTATTTTTTTAAAATAGGGATTAAACCCAGGGACATTCCACCTGTGAGCTATGCCCCCAGCCCTTTTTATTTATTTTAAAACAGGGTCTTGCTAAGTTGCTGAGTGTCTTGCTAAGATTGCTAATCCTGGCCTTGAACATGCCATCTTCCTGTCTCAGCCTCCCAAGTACTGGGATTATATGTGTACCCCACCAAACTGGTTAGAGTTAAAAATATTTAAAAATACATTTACTTGCAAGTACTGACCTTTGAAATATTAGTCTTCCTCAGTTCTCTGGAATGTACCCCACTAGATACCACCATGAGCCAATAACCATGTAGCTGTGAGCTGTCTAGCTGTTGGTAACGTGTACATTTGTCCAAAGGGCCAGATAGCCCTTAGGATAAACAGGCTACTGACGAGAGCAGAACAGCTGAGGCTGTGTAACTGCCATGGTAAATGAAATCTAGGCTGCACCAATCCCATCGCAGGCTGAGCAAGTCTCATCACCTCTGTTGCTTTTTCCTCCTTTTTAGTTTTTACAGGTGCTCATAGGTAAACACATACGTACACACGGAAAGTCAGACTGAACAAGTGAGAGGCCAAAAATGGTTCCATCAGTCCTATAAGAAGAAATAAAAAGGAGGTAGTAGGTGTCAATGCTAGAAAGAGGGGTTGAAGGTGAGAATGGGAAAGTACTTTTGTATATAAAGATAAAACTAGTGAACATGGAGGACGGTGAAGTGTGCTGCCGATAGGAATAATACCATATTTTAACACTAAACCAGATTTCAGATGCTAACAGCCTGACTGAATTCCTCTACTGTTGAATTATGAACCAAGAATCTCAGGGGATTCAGAACTAAAATGCTGGGAAGATCAAGCAGTGCTGGTCCATATGAATTGGACTATTGTGGAACAAACTGAAAATGGCAATTTATGAGGACTTTAAAGTAACATATTAGAAGAATGACAATTGCATAAGAGGGCAGGGGGAAATTCTGCTTTGATAATTTGACAGTTCAAAACGAACATTCTATTTCCCCTAATTCAATGGTTTCCTTTAGCTAAATGCTTCCTTTCTTTATTGCTCTCTTTACAAGTCAAATAGAAGGGCTGTTTACAGTGAACTCACTGGTCCTAAATATAGCAGAAGCCAAACAAAAGTATCTTTCTCACTGGAGTGAACAATCTTCCAGGTAGCCCTGCACTGCTCCCAGCAGCAAGCGGAGGCACCTCTGATGTGCTCAGTAGAGATGAGAGCTCACTGTGGTGAAAGGGCAGTGACTGAATTCCAAAAAGGCCACAAAATTCTTCACAGCTCAGCATCAAGGGGTTCTAAACTTAGACCACTAGGGTCTGTCAGAAGTTCTACATCAAAACCATTGGCAAATAAAGCAGATCCGGAGAAACGCTGGCTAAGGAAGCCCTACCAACCACATGAAATGGCATGAGAGCCCAAAGAACTCAAGAAGGGTGAGACTCTATAGCTTGCGTTTCAAGAGAAAGCTGATTTGGTATTACAATTCCAAGTGGCCTCCTCCACTGTGACCTCATATCGGGAGCAGGTCCTGGGAGCTATTAGTAGTAAGATATGTGCTCAGAGTGCCCTGGGGAACAGTCTGCACTTTCCTTCTTGTAACTTACATGTATCACTTCAACTCATAGAACAAAAAGTAAATGAACTTTTAGAAATTTAAATTTAGGGCTAGAAGTGTAGCTTAGTGGTAGAATGTGTACTTAGCAAGCATAAGACCCTGGGTTCCATTCCTAGCAATAGCAATACATACACACAAACATGAGAGAGAGGGAGAGAGAGAGAGGGAGAGAGAGAGAGAGAGAGCAAGAGAGCGAGCAGAAATTTAAACCAAAATAATGAAAGGGCACAGAGAAATCGGCCAATATTTTGCCTCTCCTGCAAATGATATTGTTCACATTCCAAGACTGTAAGGCAAGAACAGGAAAAATCACCACCTCACTTATAGCAGTCATTTCAGCTATTGAACAGGGAAGTTTTGTTTTGTTTTTGTGGTACCAGGAATTAAACCCAGGGCCTCATGCATACTAGGTAAGTGCTCTGCCACTGAAATATACTTCTGACCCTTTTTATTTTATTTTGTGACAGGGTCTCATTAAGTTGCTGAGGCTGGCCTCCAACTTGCAATCTTTCTGCCTCAGCCTCCCAAGTAGATGAGATGATAGGCCTTTATCATGTCACCTGTATCATGTCGCTTGAAACAATGGTAAGCTATACACATAGCATCAATTCAGTGGGTTGTTACCATCATTTAAACACATCTAGCTGGGCGTGGTGGCGCACACTTGTAATCCTCACACTTGGGAGGCTGTAACAGGAGGATTGCATCGGTTCGAAGCCAGCCTCAGCTACTTAGTGAGGCTCTCAGCAACTTACTGAGACCCTGTTTCCAAATAAAATATAAAATAGGTCTGGGAGTATAGCCTGGATGTAGAAAACCCCTGGGTTCTACCCCTAGTACCACCAAAAAAAAAAAATCTAATGAGTGATATCATCATTTAAAAAAAAAAGTTAAATATAAAAAAAATCAAGTGCACTGAGGGAAATAAAAGTATTGCTTTATGAAATTTTCATTTCAAATATATAATACCTATGTATGTGCTAGGTCCTGATGGAAAATATCTTTTTTGGGGGCAAATTTAATTGTGCATATTTGAGTTTTACAACATGACATTATAGGATACATAAAATAGTAAAACGGTTACTACAGTGAAGCAAATCAACATATCTATCATCTCACAATAACTTTTTTGTGATTATAGCAGCCAAATCTATTTAACAAAAACTTCTAATATAATACAATTTTATTTATTATAGTCCTCATGTTATATCCTACACATCTACTACTTTATATCCTTTGACCTACATCTGCCCATTTCCTCCTCCCAATCTCCACCCTCCTTCCCACCTCCTGAAACCACTGTTTTTATTCTCTAATTCTGTATATTTGACACCTCTTTTTTTAAAATTCCACATAGTAGTGAGATCAGGCAGTATTTTTCTTTCTCCATCTGGTTTATTTCACTTTAGCATCTCCTCCAGGACCATTCATGCTATGGCAAATGGCATGATCAAAAATATATTTCTTACAGTATATTAAAAATCTAAAACCTGCTGAGCAACTGGAACCTGAAGGAGATAGACTAAGGCAATACGCTACAGAAAGACGGCATATGAATCAAAAATTGACGAACTGTGAAATTGTGAAGAAGTTCACAGGACAATTGAACACGCCTCAGTCATAAAAAGAATTATTTCCAGAGCTACTGTCAGGAGTTATCCAAGAATTCTCACACTGTCCTGGAGTTAAGCAGTATAAGCGCACAGTCTGAAAGAGGAAGCCCACAACCAAAACTGAGCTAAAATGGGGACTTGTTCCATAGCCCTCTCTAACATATGAAGAGGAATATGGACTGTGGGAGGAAATAAGAAGGCAGTTTCTACTCCCAGATTATAAGACACCATGACCACAACCAAAGGATTCATTCACTGACTGAGAATCCAAGGCTCCCAGATGACAAGCAGACAAAGAAGTTATAAGAAAGAAAAAATCACTCTCCCAAGTCCTGCCAAACTAGCCTGCCCTTCCTGGCATCAGTACCCAAGGTAACAAACTCCTTGTTCTGCATATCACTGGATTCTTTTATTCCTACCCACTCCTGACTGCTGACATGGTCACATCCTTTGCCGATCCCCACTTGGTCTCGTCAATGGCCTACTTCTAGCAACGTAGTACCAAAGCAAGCTCAGAGGATGAGCAGTCTCCTAGGTGGCGAGAACACTCGCTAGACCACATGCCCTCCTAAGGAGTGCCACGGGGAGTTTACTTCAAGAGAGAAGCCAAGATTTTCTTCAAATGAAAGAACTGCTGTTTTCTTACATCGAGCTAGACCCAGGTTCCTTATAAAGTAAGAGAAGTGAGTTCTCTCACTCAGTAAATTAATGGTAGATCTAAGGAAAAACCCACAAAATGTTCATTTGGTCTCTAATAACATTAATTACCCATCATCTTACCATCCTTTTCAAAGAGGAGAGCTAGAGACAATTCCAGCAACATCTCCTACTAAGAAATGAAAAACGGTGTCTAGCCTTGATAACTCTTCTGCAGAAGCTTGTCAAGAGGTAATTATCACATATTTCTCTTCTTTCAGAATGAGAAGCTACACAGGGCCTTGCAACATGATAAGTAGAAGCAGGGAGGGCATGGCTACACCCTTGTCTGTCTGCAACTTCCTAGATTATGTTTCTCTGACACTGACTCTACAAGGTACTGCCCAGAGCCCACAGTTCATATTGCCAAACTATTCCAAAAAGTCAAAATAAAAGATAAGCAGGTATATATGTGCACAATGGTTTCAAGTATGAGGCTGGTACCTGTAAGAGGGCATGGGGCATCGTCACCTCCAGTTCAGCTAAAACATGAGCGGCGTCCTCACTGTCCTCCTGGACCTCCAAGTCCTCCTCGGCAATGGTCTCCCAGTTGCCCTGGTGAGCAGCCAGCGTGTGCTCTAATTCATACTGTCCAGAGAGTGCCAGGCTGACTGGAGTCTCAGTCCCATAGGTGAAGCGGAGGCGCCGAAGCTTACAGTTCTCTTCACTGCCCACCTTGGAGGTGGGGAGCACCTGGACCCCCAACAGCAGGTTCAACAGCTGGCACTTGACATTACAGTCCTGGCCGAGGATCAATATGCAGGGGAGGCAGTCGACCATCTGCTGGAGGTGCTTCTCCTCCTTAGGTGGGAAGGAAATGCAGCTCAGCTGGCCTGGTTGGGGAACGGAGAGTGAAGGAAAAAGGAGGAGAAAGAAGATGAGGAAAAGGAGGGAGACTCACGTAGAGACTCATTAGGATGCCAGGGTCTTAGAGAAAAATCTTCTAGGAAACTCAGTTAAAGGAGGTATCACAAAAACATCCCAGCTTTCTCCAAATAGCAAGCAGAGCTCTCCTCCCAGCTCCTCCTCAGGAAACAAGCTGTTATTTCTACCTAGAAAACTGGCAGTGACCTAGTCTTCCCTCTCCTCCTTTTTCATAAGGTAGAGGGACAGCATAAGGAGTTTAAAGGAACTCAACACAAAATCACAAACATAAAATCATTAAAATGACAATAACTGAGGCATGAGTCCAAGGAGAATTATGCCTGAATATGACAAAATGAAAATCTTTCTGAGAAAAGACCTAATGACACATAGGGTCATTTTACATTCTCTACCACATGCAGTTTTCATTTATATTCCTCATTTATGACATATTATATAACTGAATATTTGAGCTAATCTAAATTATATACACACACAGTGAAATGAGGTTTCAAGACTGCATAAACACTGTAGTGCTTTCCAGTTCATCTCTCTGATAGCTGGTGACAGCATTCCAGATGCCAAGTCATCTGTTTTCTTAATACATCAGGTGCTCAATCAAGATCGATATTTCCTAATCAAGCCATATTCCTTCCATTTATGGATGACAAGACCCTGAGTAAGACAAAGAGAATGAACTCCCTGTTGGGATAAAATCCAGGCAAATCTAGGAAACAGATGTGATCTATCTCAAAAATATTCTCCTTTTGTGACAACCACCTAATCTGAATGACTAGCTTTCCAAAAAAGACAAATAGTATTGAAGAAAGAAGAAAAAGCTTCCTAAAGTATGAGAATCTGTTTGGGAAAAAGAACCAGAAGTTGATTCCCTAAAGCTGTCAGAGCCTAAACTCAATCCTTTTCACATCTTCAGGACCAAGGCCTGCCTCCACCTAAGATTCAGGAAGGCCAATCCTTGAGCCAAATGCATACATCATAATTGAAGTTTTGGGTGGTACTACTAACTGAAATAGTATTTGCGTTAGTCACTTAATCATAAACCACATTAAACCATTTGTAGGCTGACTGTTGTGTTCATGAAACTGAAGGAGGAGGCCTGATTCATCTAAAAAGTGGCTGGAGTTCAGAATGTTTCTCTCCAGTAACCATTTTAAACCCTCAAGTTTTCTTCTCTTCCACAGTAGCATACTAATGGGTTAAAGAGGTCTGTGTTCACTCAGGGCACTCTATGCATTTAATTAAGATCCTTCTTTTCAGCCAAGCATGGTGGCCTACCCTTGTAATCCCAGCATTTGGGAGTCTGAGACAGGAGGATTGCGGTTTGCGGACAGCCTCAGCTACTTAGTGAGGCCCTTTGTAACTCAGTGAGACTCTGTTTCATAAATAAAGAATAAAAAACAGGGCTTGGGGTGTAGCTCGGAGGTAGAATGCCCTTGGGTTCCATCCCCAGTACTGCCCCCCCAAAAAATAAATTACTTTTCACCCCTAAGAATCACCCTGGTATGAACATATACAAAGAAATCTCCTGGGGAAAAGATTGGTTCCTCAGAAAAAGCAGTGTTCATTGAGAGAAACTGAGTGTTAATTTTGTGTAAGATATTTACTATAAGCATGAGAATAAAACACTAGGTTTAATTTCCAACTTATGACCTAAAAAGTAAGGGTGCGTAGCCAATTGAATGTGTGACCACTCAGCAAGTAGCAAGTCCTGAGAACCTCTGTACCTTATTCACAATAAGACATGGATCACAGTTTACTCTATTTATCTGTTTATACTTATAAAAAGCACAAAGAACCACCCTATTTCTCTCTGTATCCTTAACATCCAACACAATGACAGACAAATAGGAAGTGCTTAAAGTTACACATTTGTCCTGTGTTAGTATCTATCATTTATTGAAGAGAGCTGTCTACAGAAAACTACCAGTGAATCCACTAAGTGCTGTGAAAAGTACAGTATCATAATTAGTAATTTAAGGACGACTATTATTCCGAAGAACCACCTTTATCTCAATATGGAAAGGACATTTGGGCAAAAGAGTAGAACCTTCCCATTCTTTTTGCAGAATTAAATCACCATAGTCTCAGTGTGAACAGGGGCAAGTCCAGACTGTGTTCATTCCCCTCTACCCTTCTAACTTTCCTCTTTTCAGTCCTCTTCAGACTCTCACATATCTAAATGTCATACTGACCAGAACCTTTAAATTCCTATAACAAAAGTTGTTTCATAAAAAAAAGAAACAGCAAAACTAAATGAGCTTTGTTACTGCTACTACTAGGAGAGGAATACTAGGGAATAAAATCAACTAAACTACTTTATAGGACCAGCAGGAGAAGCCTTAATACCTCTGAGACACAGTATTAGCTACAGGAAAGCCAATAAAACATGCTGCATCAGCCAAAACCACAGGACATACCCCATTATTCATCTAACCCAAATTATCACTTCCCCTGCTTCATCTCTCCTACAAAAACAGCCACTACATATAAAACTTCTGTCAAAACAACCAAAGACCAGTGTATTGAGAAAGGGCTGAGGCTGAACCCAGTTCTAATTCTGTTTTCAGGCACTCTGTGAGGCTTCCCCATACAACCTACTGGGCTGAAGAAAGCTTTTCATGACAGCTGTCACCAACTGACCTGTTTTTCAATACATCACTATCAATCCCTCCGCTTCTCACACACCTTTTAACTTGTTCATTCCTCTCCACCATATCTATGAGATTTGAATAAAAACATGGGAGGAATGAAGTTGGAAGTAAGACGGTTTTACTCCCTTCCGTCTGGGCACACAGGGCAGTGAAGAGCGTGTAGTGTGAAAGTGGAAACGGCACTGGGGCGAGTGAGGGTAGGCTTCCGGCTCCCAGACTTTGCCACCATTGAGCTCTGTGACTCCAGCCGTCCATTGCTCTTCCTGAGCCTTTAACTGCTCATCTGTAAACTGAGGGACTTGAATGAAATCATCTTTAACATCCCTCCCAGTTCTACTATCAAATCCTGGGGTACTATCAGTTTTAACTTTTTTGGGGGGGGCAGTACTGGGGATGGTACTCAGGGGCATTCTACCTCTGAGCTATACCTCCAGCCCTATTTTTTATTCTTTGAAACAGGGTCTCACTAAGTTGCAGAGGGCCTCACTAAGTAGCTGAGGCTGGATGAGAACCTGTGATCCTACTGTCTCAGCATCCCAAGTACAGGGATTACAGGCGTGCACCACCATACCTGGCTCAGTTTTAACTGTTGAAACAGTAAGGATGTGTGAGATGGGAGGTAGATCTGGTTGTTTTTTATCTTATTTTAACTTATATGTGAATTTAATTATGTAAGCTCCTTTTGGACCACTATAACTACAGATCAAAAAGTTGACTGAACTAGCCAGGGGCTCTAAGGACCTACTGGGCTGTCTTAGTAGTTCTCTAAAGAAGAGATTAAAAGTGATAGACTGACAGTAGGAGGGAGAGAAGAAACCTGTTTCAAAACCGGAGCAGCTGCCTTGTTGACGGCTAAAGGACATTTGAGTTAATGGGGTTTTCTTTGGTAATTAATACAACAGCATCTGCATATGGGCTGCCAGAAGGTAACAGCGTGGCTTCTCAGTTGGTGGCCTTAACCCTGCCTACTCTGACTGCAGAAAAGTTCCTATCAAATTATCTTAAGTGCAAGCCAAGGCCTTTTTCTTTCTTTGCTTGGTGGTTGTTCTTAAATATAGATTATCTGGTTACTTCTAAACAAATGTCTTAAGTGGCAGAGCAGAGCAGCTAAAGGAGCAAACCATCTTGTTGATTTGTTCTAGATAGCATCATTTAGCCTCTCTATGTGTGATCACTTTATTTGCCTCCTCACTCTACTGCTCACAATTCTACCAGACAATTGTTATCCTTGTTTATAAATGATAAACAGAAGCTTAAAAACAAAATGAGGAAACAGCAGCCCAGGGTTCTCTACTTACCTAAGCTGAAAAAATTCCTTCACAGGGCTGTGAAGGTACCTTGGCTAGGTCTCAGGAAGCCAGGTTAACACTTGGTAGTGGGAAATGTCCCCTGCTACATTGTTTTCTAATCTGGGGCCCAAAACACAAAATTTAGTCATTTTTGGACTCCAATTTAAAGCAAACAGCCATAGTCTATATGAAAGTTGTTCCAGACCATCAAGAATAAAGAATAGGAAAAGCCAGGTATGATGAGGCACGCTTGTAATCCTAGTACTTAGGAAGCTGAGACAGGAGGATCACAGGTTTGCAGCCAGCCTCAGATACTTAGTGAGACCCTCCACAACTTAGTGAGACCCTATTTCAAAATAAAATATAAAAAATAGGGCTGGAGGTGTAGCTCGGAGACAGAATGCCCCTGGGTTCAATTCCCAGTATCACAAAAAAAAAAAAAAAAAAGGGGAGAAAAACACAGAATTACCACAAGTTGATACAAAATCTCAAGAACATTGATGTTATTCTACCTTAGCTCTCTAGCGCTCCTTTTCTAAAAGAAATTGTAGGTGCTTTTAAGAAAAAGCCCTAACACCCTTTTATTAGTCAGTGTTTACTACTATTTGGGTTTGAAGTTAAGACTATTCTAGTAAGGAAGGTGGAAGAAAGGAATGTTAATGACCTATTTATGTCACTAGTGACCTGTTAGGGTAAATACTTTATTGAAATTGTTTTTGTACTGGGCGTGGTGAGGCACACCTGTAATCCCAGTACTTGGGAAGCTGAGAAGGGAGAATCCCAGGTTTAAGGCCAGTCTTGGCAACTTAGCAAGACTGTTTCAAAATAAAAAATAAAAAGGGCTGGGGGTGTAGCTCAAAGGAAGAATGCCCTTGAGTTCAATCCCCAATACAAAAATATGTGTGTGTGTATACATATGTATATATTTGGGTTTGAATAAGCAATGGAATTGTATCAATATACCCTCCTTCTTGCCTGTTTTCATCCCAATCAATAATATACACTATTGAGAGGTGAGCAAAGGACAGGTAAGGGGTACTCCATGGCCAAGGAAGAACATGTAACTAGATGGAATAAGTGAAACAGAACCCTACAAATTTGCCTTATTGTATTACTGCTGCTTCTTGGGGCTCATAACATGATATTCCAAAGTATGGCACTTTAGCGTGCTGAGTCCTCTCAACTAAAGGAGACAGGAATCCCTCAAAAGCAAAACTTTTCAGGACTCTTCTACCCTCTGGCTCCTACTTCCTTTTCTTTCCTAAAGTGGGCCACAGAAACCAGAATTCCTCTTCCCAAAGGCAGGTCATATATACTAGCATCCCTCTCCCTCAAAGCAAACCATAAAACCTAGAAAATTTACTCTCTCCCTTCTCTCCGGATTCCAGAGGGGTCCCATACTTGGAAGGAAGAAAGGCTACACAGAAAGGCCATGAATCTGGACTGGCAGGCCTTGCTGGGTTCCCCCAGTCTATTACCGTTAGATTATGCCCTTTAATTCCAGTTCTCATAGCTGTCCATTCTCCACTGAACTTAAGCATTAAAAGTTTTCCCTAGGTCTTTGGATTTTTTTTTTTTTCTTGCAGTACTGGGGATGGAACCCAGAGGTGTTCTACCTCCAAGCTACACCTCCAGTCTTTTTTTTTTTTTTTAATTATTCTTTATTTTGAAACAGGGTCTCACTTAGTTGCAAAGGGCCTCACTAAGTAATAGCTGAGGCTGTTCTCGTTGGATCTTCATTTCTGAAGGCATGTGAAACTTTTTTGTGTGTTTGGTACCAGGGACTGAACCCCAGGGCATTCTACCTCTAAACTACACCCCTAGCCCTATTTTTTTCTTTTATTCTTTATTTAGAAACAAGGTCTTGCAAGGTTGCTGAGGGTTTCACTAAGTTGCTGAGGCTGGCCTCAAACCTGCCATCCTCCCAACTCTGTCTAACAAGTACTGAGATTATAGGTATGTGCCACCACACCTGACTACTCTAACAGTTTTAAGAATATTATCCTGGTACCAGGAAAGAGAGATAAAGCCTCCCTAGAATATTATGCCCACACACCCCAAGAGCTATGTGAACAGAGGTAAAGGTACTCAGAAACCTGCTAACAAGTTCCTTTCTGGGTAAAACTGCTCCTGAGGCTGGTCATGCTACAAAGGAAACAAACTGGTAGCTGAGGCTGTAATTTATAGGATGCAGAGATGGAAGTGGTCCTCGAAGGAAGCTAGCGCCATGCTTACAGAGGTCTTAGATCCTGTCACTTGGAAGACAGTACACAACCACTCAGAACCATTAATAATGATTCAAAGGTGAGGATGTGTTAAAAGGACACGGGAACCATAGTGAAGGGGCTCAGTGACCACGCTGGGCACCATTTACATGTAAAACTAAAAGAGAACAGTGAGAGTTACAATCCACTAAAAAACTTCACAAGTCTACACTGATATAAACAAGGGGAAAGGAAAGCCTTTCTCTACAGCAGAATGCCAGCTAACAAATACAGAGGAACTGTGACAGATTCTAAGGCTGTGGGAGATGTCGGTGGATGCTAGGACTAGTGAAAGGAGTGTTGTTTGCTTGCCTGTTTGTTTGTTTGTTTGTTTGTTTGTTTTACAGCACTGGGGATGGAACCCAGGGGCATTCTACATCTGAGCTACATCCCCAACAATATTTTTTATTCTCTATTTTGAAATAGAGTCTCACTAAGTTGTGAAGAGCCTTACTAAGTAGCTGAGGCTGGCTGCGAACCTGTGATCCTCAGGTCTCAGCCTCCCATGTACTGGGATTACAAACTTGCACCATCACACCCAGCTTCTACTTTTTAAATGTATCAAAGATATGAATGTCAGAGGAAGCCGGCCTGTGGTGGCGCACGCTTGTAATCCCCATGCTTGGGAGGCAGAGACAGGAGGATCGCGCAGGTTCGAAGCCAGCGCACTGGCTTAAGAGACCCTGTTTCCAAAAATAAAATTTAAAAAAATTTTTTAAATGAATGTCAGAGGAAGGCCAAAGAACTATTCCAGATTAAGAGAGTCTAAAACATATAACAATAGAATCTTGGACCAAAAAGACAAAAAAAAAGAGTCACTGTTGAGACAGTTAATACAACTTGAATGGGATCTGAAAACTGGAGGGTAATATTGAATCCCTGTTCCCAATTCACATAGTTGTATGCTGATATGTATACAAGCACAATGGAGTGGTTAGTGGTGAGACATCCTACCTTGCTCTCAAAAGGTTTTGAAAAAGATGAGCTATAATGTTTATGGGGAAAGGATCAGTTATGGATCAAATGCATTAAAATGTTAACAGCTGGGGCCAAGTGTGGTGGCATATACCTGTATTCCAAGTACTTAGGAGGCTGAGACAGAATTCCAAGTTTGAAGCCAGGCTCAGCAACTTAGTAAGGCCCTCTGAAACTTAGTGAGAACCTGTTTTAAAATAAAGAATAAAAAGAGCTAGGTTTGTAGCTCACAGGTAGAATGTCCCTGGGGTCAATCCTCAGTATCACAAATAAACAGATAAATAAATAAATAGGGCTGGGGGTATGGCTTGGAGATAGAATACCCCTGAATTCAGTAACCAGTCTCCCCAAAAAAACTAATAACTAGGAAATCTGTATGAAGCAAGTAAGTTCTTTATACTTTTCTGATAACATTTATGCACATTTGAAATTATTTAAAAATATTTTTAGCCGGGCGTGGTGGCGCACGCTTGTAATCCCCGCGCTTGGGAGGCAGAGACAGGAGGATCGCGCAGGTTCGAAGCCAGCCGCGCGCTGGCTTAGGAGACCCTGTTTCCAAAATGAAAATGTAAAAATAGGTCTGGGAGTGTAGCCCCGAGGTAGAAGGGCTTCCAGGAACCCCAGTACCACCAAATAAATAAATAAATAAATAAATAATAAAAAAATAAAAATAAAAATATTTTTAATGACCCAAAGAGATACCTAGTAAAACATATATAGCTCTGGAGCTCAGAAGAAAGAGTTCAAGAGACAGATTTTTACCTGACAAGGAAAAACAGCAGGAAAAAAAAATACATCCAATTCAGTAATAAGAGGAACTTGAACAAAAAGAGTTTCTTCATTATCTCCACTTTTGTGTGTAGTTCTGGGGCTTGAGCTCAGGGATTGGCCTTGAGCCTGCTAGCCTCCTGTCTCTTCTTCCCAAGTGCTGTGATTACAAATGTGCGTCACCAAGCCCAGCCATTGTCCCCAATTTTGCCCTGCATATTACCTTCCATCTCTTCAAACTTTCTGTGACAGTTTGCTGTTGCCCTCTCAGATCAGGGGAATTTAGGACACTAACCTAAGTATGTAAGGAACAGTTTTTTTAATCCAAATCCACAAGGCTAAGTGGCACAGACCACAGCACGCTTCAGCACTGGGCATTCTGATGGAAGTTACTTATCAAGCCACCGGAGGAAGCCTGGCCCGTGGTGTCTGCAGTAGCCCTTTCTTTTTATTCAGGGGTAGAAAACACATCGCCACCTCTTCAAGAATGCAGGCCTCTCTCAATCTTATCATGATCTAACCACTGCAAACCACTTTTCCAAGTCAGAGCAGCAGAACTCCATTTCTCTCCATGGAACAAGAACCAGCAAAACAGGTCAGTTTTCAATCAGGAGAAAATGAAATAGGTTTACCCAGAGGAGTTCTTGTGTGCTAAAAAAAAATAAGAATGACTTTTCTCCTACTAGCTAGCTCTTTTCCCCCAGTTCTTCCTTACATCTAAATTCTCCATTATACTAAAAGCTAAAGCTAGCCAGGCATGGTAGCATATGCTTGTAATTCCAGTACTTGGAAGGCTGAAACAGAAGGATCACAGGTCTACAGCCAGCCTCAGCAACGTAGTAAGGCTTTCAACAACCTAGCAAGACCATTTCAAAATAAAAAATAAAATAGGGCTGGGATGTAGCTCAGAGGTAGAATGGCCGTGGGTTCAATCCCCAGTACTCCCCTACACACACACACACACACACACACACACACACACACACACACAATCAACAACTAAGAGCATGTTTTACGGGATACTCCTAAAAAGTAGGCCCCATAGTGGCTCAGTCACTGCCTCTCACATCTGGACAGAGAGAAGTTTCATTGAAGCTAGTCATGTGACCTAGCTGCCTTTGTGACAGGGCATTAGTCCTTGCTCTGCAAAGTCTGTTTTATTTAAAAACAAAACAAAACATCCTGGGAAATTCTTTCCCCATCATAAGGTCTGAAAAGGGTTATAATAAACCATGAAACTCAAATCTATCTGGGGTAAATAAGGCACTAAAACTCTTAATCTGATGAAGCTAAAGTTAGATGCTTTTTATATCCAAGGTGTTTTTTTTTTTATGGTACTGGGGATGGAACCTAGGGGCCTTCTACCTCTGGGCTACACTCCAGACCTATTTTATATTTTATTTGGAAACAGGGTCTCTTAAGCCAGCTTCGAACCTGTGCGATCCTCCTGTCTCAGCCTCCCACCTACAGGGATTACAAGCGTGCACCACCACGCCCGGCTTTTATATCCAAGTTAAAAAAAAAAGACAAAAGCGTGCACGCACACTCGCACGCATGTGTGTGTGTGTGTGTGTCTGTGTGTGTGTGTGTTTTACTATGGATCAAAGTGTGAGTGTGTGTGTTTTGCTAGGGATCAAACTCAGAAGCACTTTACTATTGAGCTACATTCCCAGTCCTTTTTATTTTATTTATTTATTTATTTTTGGTGGTACTGGGGATGGAACCCTTCTACCTCCGGGCTACACCCCCAGACCTATTTTTTATATTTTATATGGAAACAGGGTTTCTTAAGCCGGAGAGGCTGGCTTCGAACCTGCAAGATCATCCTGTCTCCGCCTCCCAAGCACGGGGATTACAAGTGTGAGCCACCACGCCTGGCTTATTTTTTATTTTGAGACAGGGTCTCTAAGTTTCCTAGGCTGGTCATCAACTTGCGATCCATCTGCTTCAACCTCCTGAGTTTCTGGGATTATAGGCATGTGCCCAACAAAGCACTTTTAAAAAAGAAATATGCATTTTTAAAAAATTAAAGGCTTTTATAAATATGTTAACTAGTCTCTGGGACAATATTTTACTTTTTTGGTACTGGGGATTGAACCCAGAGGTGCTATGCTTCCAAGCTACATCCCCAGCCCTATTTTATTTTGGAACAGTCTCACTAAATTGCTGAGATTGGCCTTGAACCTACAATCTTCCTGCCTCAGCTTTGCAAGTACTAGGATTACAGTCGTGTGCCACCATGCCCAGCTCTTTGGGACAATTCTGATGCCCCAGGTGCACAGGCAAATGAAAAGCAAAACGATCCTCCAGTCCTGCTTCCCATCTTCCTGCCCAGAGAACAGCACCCAAGGGAACGGAAGCACAGTATACAGCCCAACTCCAAAGAAAGTGTTGGTCAGAAGGTTCCCACAGCCGCATGGCACACAACTGGAGACAATATTCAGACTGCTCCCTGTCTGACAAAGATAGAAAAACACACTGTGTGATGGGCACTTCAACCAGGGGCCTGCAGGGGATGGGTGGGTCGCATGCTCTGATCAACTTTCCTGGAGAGAATTCTGGGCTGCACTTCAGAGGAGCCTTAAGCATAAGGAGGCTTTCTCAGAGAGCTTGATTTACAGCTCAAAGAAAGGGAGGCACATCTCTCATTATCACATAGGTTCTCTGCTCAAATGTCAAATTCCAAGGTTCCAAGATCACCAGATTCCTCATTTGGCACAAAACTGAACTGGGTCTGCCAGCCTAGGAATGGCCTATACTGAGACTGGATGTCCTCATAGGATACTCCAGTCAGACTCCTGGGAGGTAAGAAAAACTCCATCTTCCACATGGACTCACCCTCTCAGTACCCTTGTTATAAATGACACTGCTCAGATTCCCTAGGAAGCAAAACCCATCATCCCTAGAGGCCATCTATTTTCCTACAAGAGGGAGCAAATTCACCGTAACAGTCTAACAATGGTTAGGGGAAAGCACATCCACCAACACTCCTTACACTCTTACTTCTCTGTAAGTAACCTCTAAGAAAGACATGGAAATGGAAGAAGCTCAAATGGTAATCCTGATGTATGTACGCTGCGCTTGAACCATGCAAACAAGACAATTATCATTATTCCAGCAAAGAAAGAACAGAACTGATTTTCTTGTACTTGTTCAGAAAATGAGCAGAGTATCTCAACTCGATTTTTCCCCCCAGTTGGGGATGGAACCCAGGGCCCCACACATGCTAGGCGAGTGCTCTACCACTAAGCCGTATCCTCAGCCCTCAACTTCTATTCGTATCAATGCTCTCTGGTTTTACCACTTCCTAAGCCCTACCTCTCTAACCCCCCCACACTCACACACTAAAGAAAACTGATGGTTAAGTAGATAACCAATTTGTAGGATCCCCTAGAGGGGATGTGATGAAACATTAATCCTCTTTATAACACTGATTTGGAATTAATAATCTCAGTTATTTGGACAAAGTAGTTAACTACTGTGTCATATGCCCAATACAGAATCAGGCATTGAAGATTTGTTGGTGAATGAATATTAAGAATTTACTTTCCATATCATGATGAAGCACAGGTCTACTTGTATTGCATGCCACTTATTCTTTGGCATATTAAATAATTCTTTGGGATGCTGGCACAGAACTGCAGCCTATATGGGGTGCATGCCTATAGTTACAGCTAAGCAAGAGGATGAGATCACTTGAGCCCAGGAATTCAAGATGAGTCTGGACAACATAAGAAGTCAGTGTCTCTCTGTCTCTGCATATCTGTGTGTGTGTCTCTCTCAACACACACACACACACACACACACACACACACACACACACACTATAGCTTATATCTATCAAAAGCTTATCACTGTTGTTTTTCTTAGGGACCCAAATATCATCTCTGGTGGAAAAAGGTTCTTCTGAAGTGGGAATTAAATTGCATTTAATTTCAAAACATCATTCCAATATTTACCAGCCATGGAAATAATATAATAGATATTTGCCCATTGTGTACAAAGGATTATGGTAGGCTCTGCAGGGATAAAAAGAGAAATAAGACAGTCGTTATCCTTAGGGGTTCATAACCCTGTATGATCAGAGCCTATAAGAATTAAGCAACAGGTATAACATAAAATTCTTATTTCCCTTTATTTCAGTTACATTCTTTGAAGGTTTATTTTCAAAGTATTTGTGTGTGTGTGTGTGTGTGTGTGTGTGTGTGTGTGTGTGTGGTACTGGGGATTGAACCCAGAGGCATTTACCTCCGAACTACACCCCAGCCCTATTTCTTTTTTATTTATTTAGAAACAGGGTCTCACTAAGTGGCTGAGGCTGGCGGGCAACCCGGGATCCTCCCGTCTCAGCCTTCCAAGCACTGCAATAACAAGCCTGCACCACCACACCCAGGTAAAAGATTGTTTTTGAAGTGCGCTTATCACAGGTAAATTCCTTGTTCGGTTAATCTAGCGAGACAGAGAGCAGAGCAAAGAAGAAAGCAAAGGGGACAGTGGACAGCACAAAACAAAATTCCACAGCCACACTGAATCTTTATTTAAATCTAAGCTTGCTTGCTTGCTTTTGCTTTTTTTTTTTTTTTTTTTGTGGTTCTGGGGGTGGAACCCAGAGGCTTTCTACCTCCGGGCTATACTCCCAGACCTATTTTATACTTTTATTTGGAAACAGGGTCTCACTAAGTTGCTGAGAGCCTCACTAAGTAGCTGAGGCTGGCTTCGAACCTGTGCGATCCTCCTGTCTCAGCCTCTCAAGCGCAGGGATTACAAGCATGTGCCACCACACCGGACTAAATCTAAGCTTTCTTGAAAAATCATTTGCAAGCTGGGCATGGTGGCGCACGCTTGTAATCTCAGCATTGGGGGGGGGTGCTGAGACCAGAGGATCGTGGTTCACAACAGCCTCAGCTACTTAGTGAGGCCCTTTGCAACTCAGTGAGACCCGGTTTCAAAATAAAGAATAAAAAAATAGGGCAGGGGGTGCAGCTCAAAGGTAGAATACACGTGGGTTCCATCCCCATTACCGCAAAGAAAAAAAAATTAAATAAAAATCATTTGCAAGGCTGACCCACTACGCATATGGAAATAATGACTTTTAAGATTAAACTAAAAATACTGCAATTGATAACAAGCTTGAAGGCAATAATTTTTAAGATCAGGTAGGATTGTACAACTCTTTTTAATAGAAAGCTGCCCTGGGCCGTGGGAAACAGATTTTCCCAGAAAAGGAAGATTAGGAAAGGGAAAAGCTAAAAAGGGAAAGGGTTCGAGGAGCCATTGTGCTTGGGAAGACCACTTCCTCCCAGCTTTGTGACCAGCAGAGGGAGGGGGCCCTGATGCCTGAATGGCAGAGTGGAAACTGAGCAGGCTATGTCTCACTATACTCAATCGGAGAGCCTCCCTCTGAACTAGACTACTGCCCCAGGGCCACCATGGGGCTTTATTTATGACTCATTTGTAACAACGTCTCTCCACTACAGAGTGCATTTTTGTATGCCCAGAGCCAGCCAGGTTAGAAGAGAACAAGGAGCCACAGAAGCCGAATTGCAAATGAAGGGGGAGACTGAAAGCCTAGGCCTAACTCTTGCTCCAATTCAAAGCGGTTCTGGCCCACCTGCCGTCCTTTCCATCTTTGCCATGTTCCAATTTCCTAATGCAATACTCACCAACTGCACACACACACAGCTGCATATATTTAGCACCATATACCTGAGCTTTATAGTACATTGTCTCTAAATGTCACAACTTTGTGAGGTAGGCATAATCACTGTCATCTTATTTATTAAATTATAACTAGCCCTTTTTGGTGTGTGTACATGATACTGGGTATTTGAACTCCAGAGTTTCTACCTCTGAGCTACAAGCCCTATTTTGTTTTTTAGTTTGAAATAAGGCCTCAATAAGTTGCTGAGGGCCTCACTAAGTTTGAGGCTGGCTTTGAACCCATCATCCTCCTGTCTCAGCCTCCGAAGTACTGTGATTACAGGCATGTACCACCATCCCTAGCCTCATTAGCCCTGTAAGTGTACAAGCCCATGGTTTTAGAATGTTCACAAAGTTGTATAACTATCACTACTATCTAATTTCAGAGCATTTTCAATCCGAAAAGAAACTCCATACCCATTAGCAGTCGCTCCTCATTTTTCTCTCCTCACATTCCCTGGCAACCACTAATCTACTTTCTATCTTTACAAATGTGCCTGCTTGGGACATTTCATATGAATGTAGTCACACAATATGTGGCATTGTATATTACTCCTATTTTATTCAGAAAAGACTCAAATAGGTTAAAACTAGCCCACAGTATGTAGTCCCAGCTACCCTGAAGGCTTAAGTGGGAGGATTGCAAATTTGAGACCAGCCTTATCTACTGAGCAAGATCTTGTTTCAAAATAAAAAAAACAAAAACAAAAACAAAAACCCGGGTGTGATGGTGCATGCTTGTAATCCCAGAATTCAGGAGGCTGAGACTGGAGGATCGCGGTTCGCAGACAGCCTCAGCTACTTAGCAAGGCCCTTCACAACTTAGCGAGGCCCTTCACAACTCAGCAAGACCCTGTTCCAAAAAAAAAAAAAAAAAAAAAGACTAAAAAATAGGGCTGGGGGTGTAGCTTGGAGGTACAATGCCCCTGGGTTCCATCCCCAGACCCACAAAAATAAATAAATAAATAAATAAATAAATAAATAAATAGTTAAAAGGGGGTTGGGGATGTAGTTTATTGGTAGACCACTTGGTTAGTGTGCCCAAGGCCCTGGATTCAATTCCCAGTAGAGAAAGGAGGAGATGATAAGGGAGGAAGGTGAGGAAGGAGAATCAAGAAGATAATAGAATAGGAACCCAGGTCTAATTCAGTGATTGTGCTTGTTTCCATATGGGAAGATAGATAAAGTTCCAGATATACTTGGAAAAATGAAAAATAATTTTTTCTATTATTATTCTTTACTTTGAAACAGGGTCTCACTGAGTTGCAAAGGGCCTCACTAAGTAACTGAGGCTGGCCATGAACTGTAAATCTGTCTCAGACTCCCAAATGCTGAGATTATAAGCGTGTGCCACCATGTCTGGCTGAAATGATGTTTTGTTAACCTAAGGTAATAAAAAAAATTAGATCCATAACTATAACATCATCTCTGCTGAACTTATGTGAAAATGCACAGGCAGTTCTTTCAAAAAGATCATGGTAAATTACTAGAAAACATACCCATCCCACTACTGTCACTGTTTTCTACCCCAAGCCCTAGCTTCTCCCCACCCCTCAGTCCCATTACTTCTAAACTCTCTGACAGAAAAATCCAGATAGAGGGGCTCACGTCCCCTGCAGTTAAGTGAAAAGTGGAAAGAAGGCCAATGACTTAGTCAGCAGAACTGGATCAAAGAAATTCATTCGCAGTTCAGTTTTCTTTATACAAATCAAGCTACTCTTAAAAAAAAAGCATCATTTTAGAGTCCTGTTCTACCTAGTTTTTAACTTGTACATTAGCATGTATATTACATAGTCTTTACACTGTCCCAAGTGAATTTAAACTATAAAAATTAAGAGGAAGATACTATGCCAGTCCTGGTAGCACACGCCTATAATCCCAGCTATGTGGGAGGCTAAGGCAGGAAAACTGCAAGTTCGAAGCCAACCTGGGGACAATTTAATAAGACCCTGTCTCAAAATAAAAAATAAAAAGGGCTGGGGACGTATTCAGTGCTTGCCTAGCATGTGTGCAACCCTAGGTTCAATGTCCAAATCTGAAGAAAAAAAAAAGCAATAAAAAGAGGGAAGTATTATTTGGGGGTTCTTCCCAGTCCTTTGTGGTTGGAAATGCAATAACGAAAAACTCTGGTATTATACAGCACTATAAATTGCATATACAGAGACATGAAAATTTTTTTACTATTGTTACCACCCTTACAGTCCAATAATTTCTAATTTACGGTTTGTCTCTGATCAACTACTTAAATACCATACTGCATCAAACCTAGAAACACACTGCCATTCTGAAATAAGTAAAGCCTTCTCGAAGTTTGTTAGGTGAAGGAGTATTCCTTTCCTTAACATTCCAAGTTCTGATTAATCAGAAACTAGTATTCACAAAAGAAATGAGAGTCTCTGAATGACTTTGACCTTACAAAGATAGCCTGTAAAAGGAGAAAACAAGACCTAGTTGCCTTTTAAGGAGTGTTTTCTAACATAATTACCTGAATAGCTGGGAAATGACACCCACTAAAGTAAAATAGCAAGCGCCACCTCCTTTTCTCTGGTGCATTTAACCTCAAAGACCCTCCACACTGATGAGAAGGGAGGCATCTTATGGAACAAGATGAAACTGTTCCCCACCTATCATCTGTACCTTCCCAGGTTTTTATTTGGGATGAACAGACACTAGAGGGTAAAGAGAGTTAAACAGGCAAAAATCAGTTCATGATGCAGTCAACTAGAAAAGCCAATGAGGCACAATACAAAGGTGCATTTGTATTTCGTAAATTGTGTGTGTGTGTGTGTGTGTGTGTGTGTGTGTGTGTGTACTAGGAATTGAACCCAGGGTCATTCTACCTCTGAGCTATTAAGTTTCAGAGGGCCTCACTAAATTGCTGAGTCTGGCTTCAAATCTGCTCCTTTCTCAGCCTCCCAAGTAACTGGGTTTACAGACATGTCCTATCACACCAAGCTGAAAGTTTCAAAGGCATCTGGGTGGGCTCTAAATTTTATTCTTTAAAAACCAATTTAAAGCAGGACGTGGTGACACATACTTGTAATCCTAGTACTTGGGAGGCTGAGACATGAGGATCGCAGGTTCGTAGGCAAGCCTCAGCAACTTAGGCTCTCCAATGCCCCTGGGTTCCATCCCCAGTACCACACACACACAAAAAAGAAAACCTCCATCTCTCTAAGATGAATCTGTTATTTGTTTGTTTTTAGGAATAATTCCAAAATAGTTGTTTAAAATAAGAGAGCAGAGTGAGGGTGTGGCTCAGTGGTACAGCATTTGCCCAGTATGAATGAGGTCCTGGGTTTGATCACGGGCACCAAAACTTTTAATTAACTAAAATACAATGAAATAAGACAGCAATCCAGGGCCTTTAAGATAAGCTTTGAGAGAAACTTCTGAGCAGAGAAAGCTGCTGGGAAGCACTGCGGGGGGTGGGGGGGAGAGCACGCATTCTGGGGAGCCTCTCTGAACATATTAGTTGTTTTCACCAAGCTGTGTTTCTGACAGCCTCACAGAAATCAGTCCCTCTGAAAGCCCATTTCTAGAACAGCAAATCTCTGGATATAAGATCAAAGCCACAGCTTCATAAAAGCTAGACATCATCCTAATCCAGTTTATCCACCAACAAAAAATCTGAACTTTTTAATTAATATTCAGGCCAACTAAATGAAATGGTATCATTTAGGCTCCTGCCAGAATCTCATGAGCTCATTTTTATCACCACCTCTGAAGTCTCACTTTTTTTTTTCTCCCAAGTACTGGGGACACAACCCAGGGGCATTCTACCTCCGAGCTACACCCCAGCCCTATTTTTTATTCTTTATTTTGAAACAGGGTCTCACTAAATTACAGAAGGCCTCACTAAGTAGCTGAGGCTGGCTGCAAATCTGCAATCCTCCCGTCTCAGCTTCCCAAGTACTGGGATTACAAGTGTGTACCACCACACCCAGCAAAGTCTTTTTTTTTTTTTTTTTTTTTTCTGTACTGGGAATTGAACCCAGAGGCATTCTACCTCCGAGTTACACCCCCAGCCTTAATTTTATTCTTTACTTTGAAACAGAATCTCACCAAGTTGCAGAGGGCCTCACTAAGTAGCTGAGGCTGGGCTCTGAACCTGCTACCCTCCTGTCTCAGCCCCCCAAGTACTGGGATTACATGCTCCATTACATTTAAAATATAAACATGAACCTTGGGAATTTAAGGCCCAACACACTTCATTCAAGTCTCAATCTCAAATTCCAATTTGCTATCAGCATCCAAACTTGTGCTTCTGGATATGTGTTAGCAGACCGCCTGCATCCGAATCACAGGTCTCTTCCTGTTAATTAGATTCTTAGGATCCACCGACCACATCTACTTAATCAGAATCTGTGAGAGAAAATCTGAGACATGGTATTTTATAAGCTCCTGGGATGCACTTCAGCCTGGAAATCACTAAATTAACCCATGGACATTCCTGCCCTGTTGTCCCCAAAATATCTATATGGGATGCCAGTCCCTTCTTCCTTCCAACTTGTATTCTAGTAAGACACGGAGTCAACAATCTGGAGTTCCCCACCAACAGTGGTTTATAAGGAAATATGAAGTTAGGAAAGTTTAAAGGCCATGCACGATTTTAAGTGTTTTGGGGCCCCTGGCACATCCCAAAAGGAATCATGTCAAGAAGGACAAGAGTAGCTAGTTCTCCAGGGGTCTAGGAACAAAAATAAGATCCCTTCCCTCTCTAACTTCTTCACCATAAGCACAAGCACGACCTCTGGGCAATTCCCCGGCCTCCATTCGGAAGGCTTTCCTTTGGTGACTCCCAATCCTATTTAGAGCGCATTCCTTCTTTACAGCGCTGCCTCATGATTTGGTGTACAAGCATTTTACACACACACATCCCACTACAGTCCCAAGGCTTCCTCCGGCTCCTGGGACATCTTGTCTACCACTTCTCCATCCCCAAACTGGGACTCTGACCCACAACAGCACACCCCACTGCCAACTCAGAGCAACTTTCCCCACTGCTTGGACTAACCTCCGCCCTCTCCAAACACCAGCTCCCCGCGGGTCCCCCGGCTCCTGCACTCGGGCGCCGCGGGCCCCCAGGTTCCCAGCCGCGCCGGGGCGCCCCCGCCCAAGGATGCCCTCGCTCGGCATCTCGGGTCCTGCCGGCCCAGGCCCAGAGGCCCAACTCCCCCCGTGCGCCTCTTCCCGGGATTGTTTTGCAGGGCAGGGCTGCGGTCCACGCTGCAGTTCGCCTCCTTCCCGGGGCCTGCCCTCCTTACCCGCCTGCAGCCCAGTTTCGGCGACATCGCGGGCAGGGCCGGGCTCGGCCGCGCCGCCGCTCGCGGGGGAGGAGGGACGACTGTGGCTGTGGGAGCACTTGACGTCGCGGAAGAACTTCTGGGTCTCGCGCAGGTTCTGTCTCAGGCGCCCCAGGTAGCGGCGGTAGCGGCCGAAGCCCCGGCACAGGTCGCGGATCATTCCGCCACCTCCGGGGCCAGGACCCGAGACTGGCTCGCTGCCCCACTGCAGCCCTTCGCCCTCCATCTCCTCAGCCCGCGGTCTTCGCGGCTGGCTCGCGGCCGCTAGCCCGGCCTCCCCTCCTTCCCGCCCCCCAGTGCTAAAGCGAGGCGGAACCCGCCTCCCGACGCCCCCGCCTGCAGCCCGCCGGGCGTCCAGCCTCCGTCACCGCGGTGCAAACAAGCCAACTCGCCGCGCGCCGCGTGCGGAACCTTTCTCTCGGGGCTCCTGGAGAGCGGGGGGAAGGATCCTGCAGGGCACCGACAGCGCACGGTGTCCTGGGATTTGTAGTCGGAGGCTGGGGCGGAGATCCAGAACCCAGAGGCTGCAACTAGGGGACCGGTGAGTGGGACTGGTTGCCACTTCAGTTAAAAACCTCACCTGTCTTTGTGCCTTCACACTCACCTCGTTTGAAAATGTGTTCCTGAGTGGCGCACGCCTATAATTCCAGTATTTGGGAGGCCGAGAACGGAGGGTGGCAGGTTCGAGGCCAGTGCGTGGTTAATTCAGCCACGATCCTGTTTCAAAAGTAAAATAAAATTAAGCTTGGCGTGGTGACGCACACTTGTAATCCCAGCATTTGGGAGGCTGAGACAGGAGGATCGCGGTTCACGGACGGCCCTAGCTACTTAGACCCTCTGCAACTTAGTGAGACCCTGTTTAAAAAAAAAAAAAAATAAGGATAGGGGTGTAACGCAAAAGTAAATTGCCCCTGGGTTCCATCCCCAGTACCGCAAAAGAAATAAATAAGTAAATAAACAAATACATAAATAGTGTTCCGGCTACCTATAAGAGTCTCCCCCTCCCCGGGAGAGGTAGGAGCTGCGGAATCCAGACACCGGAGACGTGGAGTGCCTGATGAAATCAGAGCAAAGGGTTTTTTTGTTTGTTTTTTGTTTGTTTGTTTGTTTGTTCTTTTGGATGGAACCCTTCTACCTCTGGGCTACACTCCCAGACCTATTTTTTATATTTTATTTGGAAACAGGGTCTCACTAAGTTGCTGAGAGCCTCACTAGGTAGCTGAGGCTGGCTTCGAACCTGTGCGATCCTCCTGTCTCAGCCTCCCGAGAGCAGGGATTACAAGCGTGCGCCACCACACCCGGCCAAAAGATTTTAATAGCAAAGAAAAGGAAGGAAACAAGTCTGAGGCCAGTAATATCTCCATGGTTACCCCCAAATGGCTAACTCACTTTCCGGACACAGAAGATACTGGGAAATCGGTAGAAAATTTCCTGAGAATAATGAAACCTCTCCTCTTTGTATTGCGTTCTCCTTTTCCAGATGTGGTGGGACTTTTCTTTTCCAGATGTGGTGGGAAAGGGGGAATGGGAAAGGGTTGATAAAACCTATAAACCTAAGTGCAGTTTGTTTCTTGAAGTAGGGAAACTGGGCTGGGTAAGGGGAAGTTGGGGTTTGGAGCCTTCCAACCCATTTCTGATTATCTTAACTCGGCTTCAGCCAAAATACAAGACTTCATTGACAGACTGTCGCAGACCACTGGACAGTTACCAAGGAAGGAAACTTGACACCAGCCACATCTTTTACCCCAGCTTCCTGCTTTCTCTCTCCTCTCACTAGACACAGAGCCCACCTATGGCTTCCTTGT
The DNA here is from genome assembly GCF_963383645.1 of Muscardinus avellanarius. Classification (NCBI taxonomy): domain Eukaryota; kingdom Metazoa; phylum Chordata; class Mammalia; order Rodentia; family Gliridae; genus Muscardinus; species Muscardinus avellanarius. Next base: position 85,012,665 of record NC_137793.1, on the reverse strand, counting down.
CTGGAATGAACCCATCTTTTACCTAGGCCAGACCCTTTCCTTGAGAGGTCAGACGGTGTAGTTCCTCAAATGAATTTAAAAGGAGTTTCGAGTTTGTGTTTGGACTTCCCCGATGCCTTTGCCTTGCAACCTAAGTCAACACCCTGACGAACACATATTCATCATCTAAGAAGCAGGGGTTTGGACCAGGTGATCTTCAAGCCCTTTGGGTTCAGCGAGTCCTGCTTCAAAAATTGAACTTCTCTCTCCCCACCTTTGATCACCTCTTAAGTGCAGATGCTCTTAACTAAATGGTGTCATACTATTAGGATTAATTCAGTGTGAAATGTGAAGGCGTTACCTTCCCAGAGACTTTTAACATTTTATAAAAAGTGATCACTAATTCAAATAAACTTGTGAAGATGGCGACCGAGAAAAGCGGGGCTTAAGAGCCCCGCTAACAACTAATCTCCATTACCACAAAATCAGCACCTTTCATAGCCAGAAAACACCATCACCAGAGAAACAAAAAAATCACCAGGCTCCAGAGAGAAAGCGGACTGAGAACAGAGCTAAGAGCCACAGAGGAGATACACCGGCCTCACGCCCGAGACCGCGGCAGCAGTGCCATACTGCCGGTGGCAGCGGCAAATTCACCGGATGGCTACAGCAAGCCGAGGTGAGCCGCTGCAGACAGCCAGGTGGGATTTCTCACCACAGGTAAAATCTAAAGCTCCCAGTGGCTGAGCTCAGCACACGCTGCAGGGATCCAGAGTGGAAATCAAAACCAAGAAGAAATACGCCAGCCTCACGGCCGAGGGCATAGCAGCAGCGCCATATTGCCACTGGCGGCAGCAGCAGAGAATTCCCCGAATCCAGTACAGCTACATCTGCGTACTCAAGAACAGTGAGTCAAATTGCGGGCCACAGAGGAGAAATCCTAGTACTGTACTCCCTGGGACTTGACCCAGTGGGGGAGGGGCGGTGGCAGAGATATCACACCATAGGAGAACGTGCAACCTGGCACCACCCCCCCACAGTCTAAAGCAGCCTCTATCGACTCTCTGGGTCAGAGACTCTGTGATACAACCCAGTAAAGGAGTAGTGGGGTCTGAGATACTACAGACTCGAGATCCAGAACACCTTAAGTGAAGTCATAGTGACCCAAGGGAAGAACCCAGAGAAGGCACAAACTTTCTAAATCATGGGAAAGAGGAATAATACTGGAGCAATGAATGCCCACAACCCCACAACATCAGAACCCGATAAAACAGAAAATCAGAGATTTCTAGAAGATCAAATCAGGAAAATAACTGTAGAAATAATAGAGGTGCTTTGAAAAGAACTCAGAGAGAGCCAAAAAGAGATAAAGGATGCAATTAATGAAGTAAAGGCCTCAATTCAAAGCATGAACAACCGATTAGACCACATGGAGAACAGAATCTCGCTCTTAGAAGATGATCATTCCAAAAATGAACGCATAGTTTCTAATCTAGGAAAAAATATCCGACAGCAGAAATCTGATATTGAAGAAATATGGGCCCATTTTAAGAGAGCTAACCTAAGAATAATTGGAATAGAGGAGGGAAAAGAAAGTGAAACCAAAGGGATCAACAATCTCTTCAAGGAAGTAATAGCAGAAAATTTTCCAAACATAGAGCAAGAGGTTGATACACAGGTCCAGGAAACTTATAGAACTCCCTTTAGACAGGATCAGAGAAGAGGATCCCCACGCCACATAATTGTCAAAATGACCAATGTGGAAGCCAAGCAGAGAATCTTAAAGGCAACAAAAACAAAGGGCCAAGTGACATTCAGAGGCAAACCAGTTAGAATCACTCCAGACTTCCCAAACCAAGTCATGAGAGCCAGAAGGGCTTGGAGTAACATATTCCAAACTCTGAAAGAAAACAACTTCCAGCCAAAAATTTCCTACCCAGCAAAACTTTCTATAAAATTAGATGGAGAAATAAGAAGCTTCCATGACAAACAGAAACTGAAGGAATTTATGTCTTCAAAACCAGCACTAGAGAAAATACTCAAAGAGATTAACTACAAAGAAGAAATAGGTAACACACACCAGAACCAGAGAAACAAGAGTTTCCATCCAACAGACAACTAAGATTGGTTATCTGTGGAGATTCATTACTTATGCTAGTCTTTTACCTATCTCTAAATTGTATTGTTTGCCTTTATTGTTGTTAATTTTTAGGATTTCTAGTTGGAATATTAATATACCTTCAGATATAGCATTTGGAAATATTTTATCCCATTCTATTAGTAACTGTTAACTCTGTTTACATTGTCTTTGGATATACAATATTTTTTTTATTTATTTTTTAGGGAGTTTGTATACTCTTCTGTTGCCTGTGCCATTGAAATCATATCCAAGAAATCACTGCCAATTTCAATGTTGTGAGATTTTATGACCCAGATTTTCTCCTAAAAGTTTATAGTCTTAAGATTTATATTTAGGTCTTTTATCTATTTTGAGTTAATATTTGTATATGGGATTAGGTAAGGGTCCAACTTTATTCTTTTCCATGTAATTATTATGTTTCAACAATATTTAGTTAAAAGATTATTATTTCCACCACCAAATGTTCGTGGAAACCTTGTCAAAAATAACTTGATAATATAGGGAAGAATTTAGCTCTAGGCTTTTACTTAACTCCAATGGTTTATATATCTGCCTTTAGAATAGTACTACACTGTTTCAATTATTGTGGCTTTATATGGTTTGAAATCAGAAAATATATATCTTCTAGCTTTGTTCTTTTTCAAGATCGTTTTGGGTATCTAGAGTCCATTTTCCATATTAGGATAGATTTTTTTTCCTGAAAAATAAATATATAAATATATGATAGTTTCACCTAAAAAAAATAGAAAAAAATATTCTCTGGTAAGAAAGAAAGTAAAAAGAAATATTGAAATGTTATCATTAAGTCATCAAAAGCTTGGTATCAGACAAATGAAATTGTTATGTGAGATTATCATTTTTAATTTTGGATAAATTGCTATAATACTAGATGCCAACCACTAAGCCAAGCATGGGAGGGAGGGATGGGGAGAGAATGAGGTGGGGTTCGGGTGGGGGCTGACTGGGCGATGTGTGCATGTATGTCTACAAAAGTTTGTATCCCACTATGATGTATGAATACAGTGCACCAATAAAAAAAAAAAGAAAGAAAAAAAAATCAAATAAACTTGTTATGTGGTCAATGTGGTAAAGTCTGGTGGTAAGGAGGGAGCCTTACGCTCCTTCCCATTTGCTCCCTCCCTTTTACTTGGTTGGTCACACATCTTCTACTGACCATTCCTCCTCTTTGCAAGGTTGTATTCCCCGTGTAATCTCCAAAGGCTCAATTAAGCAGAAATGGAAATACAAAAATGGGGATTTTAATGCAAGATGATTGATTATGCTATTTTAAAAAATAGGAGCCGGGCATGGTGGTGCATGCTTATAATCCCAGCATTTGGGAGGCAGAGATCAGAGGATTGCGGTTCCCCGGACAGTCTCAGCTACTTAGCGAGGTCCTTCCCAACTCAGTGAGACCCTGTTTCAAAAAATAAAAGGACTAAAACATAGGGCTGGGGATATAGCTCAGAGGTACAATGTCCCTGGATTTCATCCCCAGTACTGGAAAAAAAAAAAGGAAAAATTTGACAAAGCAATGCATGATGGTTTACCATACACAATAGTTTCCAGCAAAGGAAATCAGATGAATGCACACTCAGACTGAAGTTGTCCAGAGAAGGAATCTGTCTGAAAAGGGGGCAAGAGTTGGAGCAGTAGAAGTAATCAGATGGGGCATTATTTCAGGTAAAAGTCATGGAACCCACTCCTTAAAAAATGATCCATTAATACTTTAAGTTGTATTTATAGTGATAAAAGACTGTGGTTTAAAATTCAAATGGTAGAGCTGTGCGTGGTGGCGCACGCTTGTAATCCCAGCGCATGGGAGGCTGATACAGGAGGATCACAAAGGTTTGAAGCCAGCCTCAGCTACTTAGTGAGGCTTTCAGCAATCTAATGAGACTCTGTTTTCAAATAAAACATAAAAGCCGGGCGTGGTGGCGCACGCTTGCAATCCCCGCGCTTGGGAGGCTGAGACAGGAGGAGGATCGCGCAGGTTCAAAGCCAGCCTCAGTTACTTACTGAGGATCTCAGCAACTTAGTGAGATCCTGTTTCCAAATAAAATAGAAAATTGGTCTGGGAGTATAGCCCGGAGGTAGAAAGCCTCTGGGTTCCACCTCCAGGACCACAAAAAAATAAATAAATAAAATAAAACATAAAAATGGGTCTGGGAGTATAGCCTGGAGGTAGAAAGACCCTGGGTTCCATCCCCAGTACCACACACACAAAAAAATTTCAAATGGTACAAAGGGTATATAAGAAAAACTAAGTCTCCCACTCACCTAGTTCTCCTCCCAGGAAGCAAGTACTATTTTGGATACAGGGTATGTGTGTGTGTGTGTGCGTGCGTGCGTGCGTGTGTGTGTGTGTGTGTGTGTAATTTTTTAAGCATGACTGATAGCATAATATGCATACTCTACTATGACCTTGCAGACTTCCACACCAGAATATAAAGATCTGCCCCATTTTTTAAATGTGCGATATACCATATGGATGGTATGCTTTATTTAACAAGTCCTCTACTGCTGGACCTTAAGAGTTTTTGCAACCTTTGGCATTATAAACAATACTACAGTAACAGCTACTAGCTTCCTGTATGCATCCTTTTGAATATGTGTAAGAATACGCCCCATTTTTATCTTAGGAAGGCAGTTTGTGCTATTTAAAACCATAAAAGATGTGACAGTGTACTTTTCTTAAATACAGTTCGTGCAGGGACCCTGAACAGGAATTTAAAAATTAAAAGATTTTGAAAGCTGTTTAAGAACGGTTAAATCCTCACACCCTCTTAAGTGCCCCCCTCCTCCCAAAAGACAAGTATTTCTTTTCCAGAGAATATTGACAGGAAGAGTGAGAGAATATACAGATACTGGATGCATGCTTTCTTCATTCAACTTTCTGGATTTTGACTACCAAGTGTTCACTCGGCAAAGAGGAAAGCTTAAGTTCTTCCTCAAGAAATCTGAGGAAAGGATCAAAGATACTGACATCAGAACAGAGATTTTTTTCTTGTGTGTGTGTGTGGGGGGGGATCTGGTTTATTCACTGCTATATCTCCAATACCTAGAAGAGCACTTGCTTAGTAGGTGCTCATTATCTATTTGTTGAATGAATGAGTGCTCACTGTATACACGTTTAATATTTAGGAAAACACAAAGGAGAAAATAAGAACCACTCATATTTCCATTATCTAGAAATTGTACTGAGGGTGGAACCCAGGGGCATTCTACCTCCTGGAGCTACACCCCCCAGCCCTACTTTTTATTCTTTATTTTGAAACAGGGTCTCACTGAGTTGCAAAGGGCCTCAGGCTGGCCTCAAACCTGAGATCCTCCTGTCTCAGCCTCTTCAGTACTGGGATTACAAGCCTGTGCCACCACACCCAGCACCAGATTTTATATATATATATATATATATATATATATATATATATATATATATATATATTCTTTCTAAGTTTACTTTTATAAGTTCTTCTTGCTTAGATGATTTCTAAAAATAATTCTGAAGCCTGATTCTTCAGTTCATGTAGGTAGAAATTGGGTGCTTTTTGTAAAACACCAAAGAAATTAACACTCAGTTCTTTTATGTGAATTAAAAACTAGTTTGCTAACAGAAAAGTATGACTATTCTGTATTAGGCAACATAAAATTGCAATCAGAAATTTAAGAATTTAAAAAACTCACAAATTAGAGGGGCATGGTGGCACACACTTGTAATCCCCGTGCTTGGGAGGTGGAAATAGAAGGATTGTGCAGGTTCGAAGCCAGACACGCTGGTTTAAGAGACCCTGTTTCCAAATAAAAATAAGTATAAAGAGTAGGTTTGGGAGTGTAGCCCAGAGGTAGAAGGGCTTCCAGGAACCCCAGTACCATAAAAAAATAATAAATAAAAAAATAAAAAACTCTCAAATTGAAGAAAAATACAAAAATCAATTATGTATATCTGAATTTTTCCAGAGGTATTTCTTTACCATTTTTCCAACTGTCATCTTCTCAATTTACTAGAGGAAAATAAAATCAGAAAAAGAAGCTGGAAAATTATCAAAGAAAAAAATGAGAAAATACAATTACAAATTAGAAAATGTCACCATTATCAAATTTATTAACAGAGCGTTTTCTTCTAGCTCAATACTGATTTCTAAAGAACCATTCTGAGAATCCCCAGATCTCGACTGTTCTACCAATTTGTTCTCTTCTCTGTCTGTATATTGGTGGTGCAGGACATTTAACGTGCACATGAAATGTGTTAAAATAAAAATGTGTTTTGCTGGGCTTGGTGACACATGCTTGTAACCCCAGTGATTGGGAGGCTAAGACAGGAGGATCCCAGGTTTTCGGCCAGCCTCAGCTACTTAGTGAGGCCCTCTGCAACTTAGTGAGACCCTGCTTCAAAATAGAGAATAAAAATAGGGCTGGGAGTGTATCTCAGAGGTAGAATGTCCCTGGGTTCCATCCCCAGCATCACAAAAAGTAAATAAAAATAAAAATGTGTGTAGGTTTTTTTTTTGCAGGTCTGGGGATGGAACTCAGGTAAAAATGTGTTTTAAACACAGAAATATTTTAAAATACATTTCTGATATAGTAAGTCCGTTTTGATGCTTGAGATTCTGTGTTTATAATAATCTTCAAGATTGTGTCAGTACCACTGATCTGTAGACTACAGTTTGGGCAGCAAGGAGAATATTAAAAGAGCAATGTCAACTAATTTTAAATTAGGTCAAATAAGTTGTTTTATTTGTGTGTATGTGTGTGTGTAGTACTGGGGATTGAACTCAGGGGCATTCTACCTCCAAGCTACGTCCCCAGGCATATTTTTTTTAGATTTTATTTTGAAACAGGGTCTCACTGGGCTGATGCAAGTCTTACCACTTGCTGAGGCTTCCTTAAACCCGCTATCTTCCTGTCTCAGTCTTCCAGGTACTGGGATTACAGACATGTGCCACCATGCCCAGCTCTAGGTTGTTTTTTAAAGACAGAATCTGATATATGATAAGCACTTCACAAACAGCAGCAGCTTTTATCAACTGTGTTATCAGTACTGCAGATCTGAGTTCTAGTCCTGACTTGTTGCTGTATAATCTGGAGCAAGTCATTGGCCCCTCTGAGTCTTGGTTTTCTTACCCACCAAATGGGATAATAATAGTGCCCACCTAAGAGATTATTATAAAGATTAAAATGAAGAAAAACACGGAAAATGCTTAGCACAGAGCCTATACATAGAAGGCACTCAATAAAGGTAACTGAGATGAGGATTATGAAGAACAACCACCTCCATCACCACCACCATCTCTACTACCTCCACCGCCACGGTTCTGATCCTAGCTCTGCGACTTTTGCTAAGAGGAAGAATCCTATAATTGCGCTCCATATCACTGGTTTACGAGGGGAACTAAATGAGCCGTAACAAGTAAAAGTGCATTGCAATAGAAAGCCTACAGATATTTAGGGAAAAGCACGGGAGTCAGAAGGAACCTGACTTGAGTTCCAGTCCTGGCTACTTATCTATTTCATGATCCTAAAGTAAATTATTCAAATTCTTCTCGAAGCCTCAGTTATTTCATCTGTATAAGGGACCTAACAGCATCCACCTCACAGATTTGTGGAAATTAAATGGCTTACGCCAGATGTGGAGGCACATGCTTGCACTTCTAGTCCTTGGGAGGCTGAGTCAGTGCGGGATCAACCAGCCTCAGCAAAGGGAAGATGCTTAGTAACCTAGTAAGGGCAATTTCCATAAGTTATGAGGGAGAAAGTCACTGGGTTCAAGCCCCGATAACAACTAACACACACACACACACACACACACACACACACACACACGTGCGCATTCTCCCCCCCCCCCCCCCCGCCCAGATTAAATGGCAGTGCTCGCTTGTAATCCCAGCATTTGGGAGTCTCAAGACAGGAGGATCAAGGTTCCCTGACAGCCTCAGCTACTTAGTGAGGCCCTTTGTAACTCAATGAGGCCCTGTTTCAAAATAAAGAATAAAAAATAGGGCTGGCAGAATGCCCCTGGGTTTCATCCCCAGTACTGAAAAAAAAAAAAAAAGGCATAATGTATATATACAAAAAAAGTTAGCACCTTACCTGGCACACAGACATGCTTAAGAAACATCTTCTTTTCTATCTATGGTAACTACTCACATTCAGTATTATGCCTTTTTTCCAAAGAGGATAGTATTTCTGAAAACCTTTTATTTTGGCTTATGAGAGTCTCTACATGAAGGCTTATTAAGTTGAAGATTAAAGGTCTATAAAATTGAACTGCTAAATGAATCCTACTTAATTATACATCAAGTATCATCCCAATGCTGAATATTTCATCAGTGGCATCCCTGGCTGTGAGAATGCAAAGGGAAAACGATCAATTAAAGAGAATTTGGTATAACCCCAAACAGAGATCATTTTTGTTTTACTGCCAAGCAGAACAAGGCTTTCCAAAATTTTTTTGGAGTGACTGACCCAAAACTTCCCCTGAACATAGTTTTGCCACAATTCATTTTCCATTAGTAAGATTAGTAGATTGGTATTGCTTTTCTAAGACTAAAGGGTTACAATCCTTTCTCCACTATGCTACCTGACAGTTCAGTAGGATCCCTCCCCTCCAACACACGCACCTGGGGTTTATTTTCTTACCTATCTAGAAAAAATATATCTAGTTATATTAGTTATATTCGTATGTGTGTGTGTGCGCTCATGTGTGTTACTGGGGATTAAACCCAGGGGTATTCTGCCTCCAAGCTATACTCCTAGCCCTATTTTTTAGTTTTAATTTGAAACAGGGTCTTGCTAGGTTGATAAGAGTCGCACTACTTGCTTGAGCCTGTTCTCAGATTTGCGATCGTCCTGTCTCAGCCTGCCAAGTGCTGGGATTACAGGCGTGCACCACCATGCCCAGCTCAGGTTATATTCTTATCTCTGAGCCAATCCTGGATGGAGAAAGATGGATAGATCCAAACCTACCAATACTTTTTTCTCTGTCAACACTGCCTTGGAAGAAAGAGGCTTTCCAGAAGATTCTAAAGCCTTATTTTTCAAACATATCCCAACTGGTTTAGTATGTATCTATCCATATGTGCCAAACACAATCTAACACAAACCACAGACTCAGTATCTACTAATGGAATGAAAATCTTTCATTTCATTTTCCTGCCTAGTCCCCTTTCTCTTAAATCTAACTCTGAAAGGAGGTGTTGATGGGAGTGAGGTTTAGGATTCTGAAGCAAATGGAAAGCATTTGGTCATGAGAATACACTCCATCCTTAGATTTTAGAGGAGAGGAGGGCCCTACCTAATGAGCTTCACATATGCCTCCGAATACATAGAGATGAGTCCCTGGCATCTAACAGTCACCTTCCCATGCGTCTGTGTTGGGGGAGAAGAGTCCTATCATTTCCCAGAGCTGATTTCAGAAGCCCTAATCTAGCATTCTTCTCAAAATAGGGCTCAGTGATCCATTCAGGCAAGTTTCTAGATTATATGCACACATTCTTACACAAGGGAGTGTGAAAATTTCTAAGAGCATAGGAATGAAGGGGAAACCGCATTACATTTAAGATATCATAAAGCCGGGCGTGGTGGCGCACGCTTGTAATCCCCGCGCTTGGGAGGAGGAGACAGGAGGATCGCACAGGTTCGAAGCCAGCCTTGCTGGCTTAAGAAACCCTGTTTCCAAATAAAAGAATATAAAATAGGTCTGGGAGTGTAGCCCGGAGGTAGAAGGGCTTCCAGGAACCCCAGTACAACAACAACACACAAAAAAAAGATATCATAAAAACAAATTCATGTCAAATAAAAATTCCAGCAAGTCCCACATCCTAGCATAAAACTTATGATTATTTCTTAACATTCCCTGCCATCATATCCATGGTTTATTCAAATGTTATCTGTATAGTTTATAACATCTTTAATTCTTACAATACCCCTGGGAAGGTAGATATTTCTAGCTCCACTTTACAGACAAGAAAATCAAAACTCAGTTCAATGATTTTTCTAAATCCATATAGCTAATAGCACAAGTTTATCTAACTTCAAAGCCCTAATTCTTCTAGCTCCACATAATTTTGCATCCTAATGCTTTCATTTTATATTTTTAAAGATGTCTTTTCATGTTTCTATATACTCATCATATTTATATCTTTTAATAGCAGCATAACATTCTATCATATATACGAATACATATTGGAAAACATTCTTTTCATATATATACATATATGATATTGTTATACTGTTACTACTCATCCACTCTTGGACAGATAGGTGGTTTCAGGCTTTCATTATTATAAACAGTGCGGCTATACATATTTTTCTCTTTTTTTGGTGGTACTGGGGGTAGAACCCAGGGACTTTCTACCTCCAGGCTACACTCCCAGAACTATTTTATATTTTATTTGGAAACAGGGTCTCACTAAGTTGCTGAGAGCCTCACTAAGAAGCTGAGACTGGCTTTGAACCTGTGCAATCCTCCTGTCTCAGCCTCCCAAACGCTGGGATTACAAGCATGTGCTGCCACACCCAGCTTGCTATCCATATTTTGTTGCCGTTTATGTAGCTTGGTTTCTTCTTTTGAATTATTTTTGGAGATAAATTCCCAGGAGAATATTACTAGGCAAAAGGTTACAAACATCTATTTGGCTCTAGCTATATATTACTAAATTGTCTTCTGAAAGAACTGTACTGTGTCATTGCATCTTGAAAGAAAGTACTATCTTCTCTCACCAGCCCCTTGTGAGAGATATAAGGCAAGCCTGGGTGGATTCACTGATGAAAACAGCCCTTTGTCCCTCTATCTGTGTGGGTATGCCCCAGGGCCTTATAATGCTCCCTGAAAGTGACTTATGTCATAAGTATGCCTACTCCATATAAGACCTCACGTGGGCTGGTGTGTGTCCCCTTCCCAGGAGGAGTTTTCTTGATTTAGTTATTTTTTGAAGTCATAAGATCAGCAGAAGGTTTTCGAGCAACTGACTTTTCCTCTTGAATTAGATAGCAGCTTTCCATTCCTGTGCCAGGAAAAAAAATGTGGTTCCTGTTAGAAACAAAGGCTAGACTTTAGTTCACAGTTTGCCTTTCCAGACGTGGTGCAAAAGGATTGGGATGAATTACACCAAGGAAAGGAAGTCCTGATAGAGCTGGAGAGTTTCAGGAGCTATATGGAGGGCGTTAAAGTGAGGAGACACTCTGTTCTAACTGGTGGAAGGTGATTTTTCTTTTTTCTTTTTTTTTTTTTTTTGCAGTTATTGGGGATGGAACCCATTTTGACATTACATGTTAATATCTCTCCATATTGGCTATCATATATGTCAAGAGTACCATTTGGGATTATTAAAAGTTTTTGGTCTAATTATGTGGCACACAATTAGAGTTGAGATGACAGATGTTTTTATTATTAATACGTTTGGTAACCATAGTATAGTTTAGGTAACAGGGCAGTAGGCACTGTGGAAGAGGTATGGACATTGACAGCAAGTAGAACAGGTTTGGCCATCTCCCCAGCTGGACAGGTGACCTCAGGCAAATTTTTAGTCTCCTTGAACGTCAGTTTCATCACTTATGAAGTGGCGGTTATGACACTTACCTGATATTTTTTCACAGACTAAATGAGAGTGTGTGCATGTGTAATAAATAAGTGCTTAATTAATTCATAAATCTATCAATAATCCTGACAACAACAAAGTCTTCGCCTCCATCAATGATTTCTTTTTTGTTTTTTCCTTTTGATACTGGGGATTGAACCCAAGGGGATTCTGCCTCCAAGCTATACCCCAGCTCGTTTTATTTTAAATAGTTTTGTGTATATGTTACTAGGGATTGAACCCGTGGCATTTCATTCTACCTCCGAGCTATATCCCCAGTTCTATATTTTTATTTTGAAATAGGGTGTCACTAAGTTGCAGAGGGCCTCATTAAGTTGCTGAGACTGGCCACAAACCTGCCATCCTTCTGTCTTAGCCTCCCAGGTTTTTAATTTTGAAACAGGGTCTTGCTAAGTTGCTGAGGCAGACTTCAAATCTGCAGTCCTCCTGGCTCAGGATTACAGGCATGGGCCATGGCACCCAGTTTACAACAGTGGTTTGCAAGCTTCAATGTAAATGTCATTTAGAATACTTAGCCAAAGAGCAGAGTTTCAAGCCCTACATCTAGAAATTCTGTTTCTATCAGTTTGAAGTAAGGCCCAGGAAAATGCATAAACAAATAAATTACAAGGTGATTCTGTTACTAGTTCATGATATATATATATATATATATATATATATATATATATATATATATATATATATATCATACACACACATTTGTTACTGGGGATGGAAATACCTATGAAAATTCTACCTCTGACTTATATTTCTAGCCTTAATTTTTCATTTTATTTTGAAATAAGGTCTTACTAAGTTGCAGAGGGTCTCACTAAGTTGCTGAGGCTGGCCATGAGCCTGCAGTCCTCCTGCCTCCCAAGTACTGGGATGACAAGCATGCACCACTACACTGGGCACATGAGCCATATTTTGAAAAATACTACCTTACAGTTTCAGAAAATAAAAAGAAGGAAAAAAATTCAGTCACTAATATACCACCAAAACTCTATAGTGTGCTGATGTAAAAGAAATTTCAAATACTAAAGGACTCTTATTTTCAAGATGATTTCCATAGTTCTTACCCTACTTAATGGAATTAGAACTGTCCAAAAGTAACACTTTATTGCTCTGTTCCATGTGGTACCGATTTCTGCTTTAATCCATGTGGTATAGATGAAAATGTATCACCACCTCTTGTTTGGAGTCATCCTGATTCATCACAACGAGTTCTCTTTCCTCTGAACTGTGGCATTTATTGCCCCTCTGCAGTACTGACAGATATTACCACGTCAACCTTGTGTTACCTCACATTGCATTTTTGTCTCTCCTCCCCAACTGGACTTTAAGTTCAAATGCCAAGACCAATGTTTTTTATTATTTTATATCCTCCTCAAGCACCTGCTTTGTACATGATGTATGTTTCAGAAATGTATTTAAGCTGGGTGTGGTGGTACATGCCTATAATCCCAGCTGCTTCAGAGGCTGAGGCAGGAGGATTGCGATTTTGAGGCTAGCCTTGGCAACTTAGTGAGACCCTGTCTTAAAATAAGAAATTCAAAGGGCTGGGAATGCTGGGCGTGGTGGCTCATGCCTGTAATCCCAGCATTCGGGAGGCTGAGACCGGAGAATCGCGGTTCGCGGACAGCCTCAGCTACTTAGTGAGGCCCTCTGCAATTCAGTGAGACCCGGTTTCAAAATAAAGAATAAAAAATAGGGCAGGGGGTGTAGCTCGGAGGTCGAATGCCCCTGGGTTTCATCCCCAGACCCGCAAAAAAAAAAAAAAAAGAAAGAAAGAAAGAAAAAGAAAAAAAAGGGCTGGGAATGTAGTTTAGTGGTAGAACATCCCTGGGTTCTATGCCTAGTATTGCAAAAAAAAAAAATGTTTTTGTTTCTTTAATGAATGTAGATACATATATTGAATGATGGACTAATATTCACTGATAAACTCTTCACCATCAGAGTGGCTCAGAATTATAGTCGTGGAAGGCTGAGCTATGAGGCTTGTGGGCTTTGGAGTCAGAGCTGAGCACAGAACTCAGCACCCTGTAAGTATTGTAACCTCTCTGGCCATGTGTGCTTACTGCAGACTGGGAAGAACACCTAGAGGGCTGTTGTGGGAATTAAGTAAGGGAGTGTTCACTGGTTCCTAGCAAAATCTCCTGACAACTGGGGCTCTCTTTAAGTGGTAGACACTTGCTCTTGCTGGTATGTCTAAAAGTACTACACAGAATAATAGACAGAACTGCCTCAGATATTTATCTTCAGATGTAAAATAATAAACAGCTGATTATCTCTGAGCAGCAAAGCTGATATCTTCTCTTTCTTCTTAAGGTCAATTTTAAGCTTTAAGTAACAGATTGTCTAGAAATTTGTATGGATTCCCTATAGAGATGGGAAAGGACACAAAGCAGCCATTTTCCCCATCCTAGGCTTTCACACATGGCTGTACAATCAGTGTTTAAGTTTATGCTTCACAGACCTCCTCTGTTCATAGCATTATCGTGACTTTCCTCCCATTACTGAGGAGCATCCAACACCCAGAATAAAGAATATGTATCATACCTGCAATGAGAGGCAGACACTTCCAGCAGTTGATACTACAGATAGGAGACTCACCAGCCCCAAGAGTGAGAGACACTGGGATCCCCTGCATAGATCTTAGGGATGCTGTAAAATAAGCCATCACGAGGTTGGCAATCTGGGTTTGCACTCTTGAAATATTGCCAGTTAAAGATCAGAGACTCGCCGGGCGTGGTGGCGCACGCTTGTAATCCCCGCGCTTGGGAGGCGAAGACAGGAGGAACGCGCAGGTTCGAAGCCAGCCGTGCTGGTTTAAGAGACCCTGTTTCCAAATAAAAAAACAAAAAATAGGTCTGGGAGTGTAACCCAGAGACAGAAGGGTTTCCAGGAACCCCAGTACCACCAAAAAAAAAAAAAAAAAAAAAAAAAAAGATCAGAGACTCTATGCTATGGAGGAGGTCATGCATACAAGTTCTGCATAAATATGGTAATTGCAGCTTTATTGTGTGTGTGTGTGTGTGTGTGTGTGTGTGTGTATGTGTGTATGTGTGTAATACTGGGGGTGGAACCCAGGGGCTTTTCTACCTCTGGGCTATACTTCCAAACCTATTTTATACATTATTTGGAAAGAGGGTCTCACTAAATAGCAGAGGCTGGCTTCGAACCTGTGTTATCCTCCCGTCTCAGTCTCCCAAGCACTGGGATTAAAAGCGCGCGCTACCACAGCTTTCTTTCTAAAGGCTAAAAATTGGGAAAATTCTTAATGTCTGAGAATAAAGTGGGTAGTGGTTAAATAAACTGTGAAATAAGCTGGACAAGCTGGTGAATGCCTGTAAGTACAGCTACTCAGGAGGCTGAAGCAGGAGGACCACACGTTCAAGGCCAGAATGGGCAATTTAGTAAGACCTTGTCTCAAAATAAAAAAATAAAAAGGGTTAGAGATGTCACTCAGTGGTAGAGTGCCCCCTGGGTTCCATTTCTAATCCCGCAGAAAACAAACAAAAAAATAAACTTAAAAAACACATGATCTCAGCAATTTAGTGAGACCCTGTTTCCAAATAAAGTAGAAAATAGGTCTGGGAGTATAGCCCGGAGGTAGAAAGCCGCTGGGTTCCACCCCTAGTACCACCAAAAAAACCCCACTAAAAACAAAAACAAAAACCACATGAAATGAGTCGGGTGTGGTGGCACACGTTTGTAATCCCGGTGCTTGGGAGGCGGAGACAGGAGGATCGCGCAGGTTCGAAGCCAGCCGTGCTGGTTTAAAAGACCCTGTTTCCAAATAAAAAGTATAAAAAACAGGTCTGGGAGTGTAGCCCAGAAGTAGAAGAGTTTCCAGGAACCCCAGTACCACCAAAAACAAATAAACAAACAAACAAACAAACACACACACACAGGTGAAATGTAGCATGTTAAGCAGACATTTTAAAATGTTTACTTAATAGGCCCAGTGTGGTGGGCCCAGCATTCGGGAGTCGGATGCTGGAGGATCATAGTTCTTGGATATCCTAAACTACTTAGCAAGGCCCTTCGCAACTCAGTGAGACCCTGTTTCAAAAACAAACAAATAAGCCGGGCGTGGTGACGCACGCTTGTAATCCCAGTATTCGGGAGGCTGAGACCGGAGGATGGCGGTTCACGGACAGCCTCAGCTACTTAGTGAGGCCCTCCGCAACTCAGTGAGACCCGGTTTCAAAATAAAGAATAAAAAATAGGGCAGGGGCTGTAGCTCAGAGGTAAAATGCCCCTGGGTTCCATCTCCAGACCCGTAAAACAAACAAACAAACAAACAAACAAACAAAGAGTGGGGAGTGGTGCCGCACACTTGTAATCCCCGCACTTGGGTGGCTGAGACAGGAGGATCCGCGCAGGTTTGAAGCCAGACCTGCTGGTGTAAGAGACCCTGTTTCCAAATAAGATATAAAATAGGTCTGGAAGTGTAGCTTGGAGGTAGATGGGTTCCATCCCCAGTACCACCAAAAAAAAAAAAAAAAAAAAAAAAAAAAAATAGGGTTGGGAGTGTAGCTTGGAGGTAGAATGTCCCTGGGTTCCATTCCTCCGTAACAAAAAAAAAAAAAAAAAAAAAAAAGTTTACTTACATCTACAGAATTTGGTTAAGTAATAACAGATGGTAAAATATAAGAACATGTAAAATGCTTCTGAGTACATTTTAAGAAAAACAGTATAAAATTCAGTTTAGGCTCAGCACTTTCTCGAATTCTGGAGTGTACGAAGTCTTCCTGGTCTATAATAGCAAATAAATGCTGTTTACTTAGGTGTGAGATTGTGACATCAACAACAACCTAAACAATCTCCCCAATGATTATTTGTATAGTTTACTCCTCTTAATCCAACAAAACTCAACTTAAGGAGAGCACTGAATGAAAATGTTCATCTCAGCCGGGCGTGGTGGCGCACATGAGGACACCCTCAGCTACTTAGTGAGGTCCTTAGCAACTCAGTGAAGCCCTGTTTCAATATAAAGAAAAAAATTGGGCAGGGGGTGTAGCTCAGAGGTCAAATGCCTCTGGGTTCCATCCCCAGACCAGCAAAAAATAAAGTAAGAAAAGAAAATGTTAATCTCCAACTAAAAAGGAAAAATCACATTATCAAAGTATTTGTAATGATAGGTATAAAAATGCAGTAATTAGTCAGGCATGGTGACGTACAATTGTAATCCTAGTACTTGGGAGGCTGAGACTGGAGGATCGTAGGTTCAAGGACAGCCTCAGCAATTTAGTGAGGCTTTCAGCAACCTAGAGAGACCCTATTAAGAAATAAAATAAGAATAAGACCCAAATAAGACCCAAATAAGAAATAAAATCAGTCTAGGGAAGAAGCAGGTAGAATGCCTCTGGATTCAATTCCAAGTAACACATACACACACACACACACACACACACACACACACACACACACAAAATGCAGTGATTAAAATTATATCTAGTTCCTCTAGAAAATACTTTTACTTCCTAAGTACTCTATTCAGTATGCTAGTTAAATATTAAACTAGCTTTTTTACAACTACTTATCCATTTGATGTTTAAATTATTTTCAAGGTATTCCACATAGTAGAAAACAGATTTTCCTTGAATAATCTGCAAGCCTCTTACTATTGGAAAAAGAAAGAAAACTCTTTTATTTCTCTGACCCAATTGATTTTATAAAAAGGAGAAGCCGGGCATGGTGGTGCACACTTTTAATCCCAGTATTTGGGAGGCTGAGACAGGAGAATCACAGGTTCACGGCTGCCTTCAACAACTTGTGAGGCCCTCTACAATTTAGTGAGACCCTGCTTCAAAATAAAGAATAATAAATGGGGCTGGGGGTGTGGCTCAGAGGTAGAATGCCACTGGATTCAATTCCCAGTACCACAAAAAATAAAAAGAGAGAAAATCCCACCCTATATTTACCTGTCTATTTTGGCAACTTATAAGCATCATTGGCTTATCAAACTACATGAACTAGATTCTGGCAAAGGAGCAGGATTCAATAACCTTGCTCTTTTTCTTCTTCATTTATACACTTAGTGGTTTAGCAAACCTGGTACTATAAAGGAATGCTCCATCATCATCATCATCATCATCATTATTATTATTATTATTATTATTATTATTATTGTATTAGGGTTTGAACATGGGGGCATTCTACCTCTGAGCTATACCCCTAGCCCTTTTTATGTTTTAGTTTGTAACGGGATCTCACTAAAATGCTGAAGTTGACCTTAAACCCATGATCATCCTATCTCAGCCTCCCAAGAACTGGGATTACAGGCATGTACCACTGTGTCTAGCTCCTATTATTATTATTATTATTATTATTATTATTATTATTATTATTTTGGTGGTATTGGGGTTCCTGGAAGCCCTTCGACCTCTGGGCTACACTCCCAGACCTATTTTTATATTTGGAAACAGGGTCTCTTAAGCCAGAGAGGCTGGCTTCGAACCTGCGCGATCCTCCTGTCTCCGCCTCCCAAGTGCAGGGATTACAAGCGTGCGCCACCACGCCCAGCGCTCCTCTCATTATTTTAATGAAGATTGCTGCTCACAAAAAGCATTGAGTTTAATGGTTTAATTCTGCCCTTCTCACTTGGCAAACAGGAGGCTTGAACAAGTAACTCATTTCTGTTTCATTGAGGTTTACTGAGCGTATACCATGTGTCAAGAGCTTTCACAGGCATTATCTAGTTTAATAATCACACTAACCATGTGAGGATAGAAACCACCAGCCCTATTTATAGATAAAAAGAACAAGGGTGAAAGTTAAGTCACTTGATTGCCTAAGAACTCACAGGGAAAGTTGGGTGTAGTGTTGTATGCCCATAATCCCAGTACTTAGGAGAACGAGGCAGGAGGATCACAAGTTCAAGACCAGCCTGAGCAACTTAGTGAGACTGTCTCAAACAAAAAAAATTAAAAGGGCTGGGGATGTAGCTCAGTAGTAGAGCACCCTTGAGTTCAATCCCCACTACTACAAAAACAAACAACAACCACCACTTCACAAGGGGTAATAGAAACAGAATTCCAGAATTCTTACATGAATTATATGACACCAAGAGTAGAGTTCTTTCCATTGCACCGTGTTATTTACTTAGAATTAACTAGATGTGCCAAAACAGAATGGAAAATGCTACCCTTACAAACCAAATATAACCACTGGCACAGTAAATCTGCAGATGCTTGTCTTATCTTGAATATCAAAGCATAGTTCATGTTTGTATTTTCCCTAAGAAACACAGAAGAATAGGATGATTCAGTCCTTTAAACAAAAGTTCAACTAGTGAAAGTACTTTCATGTTCTACCTACCTTATGTACTCAATAGTTTACTATGGCCAATAAAAATTTGCCGTTGACTTCACACTAGCAGTTGTAGGTCACACAGGTCTCTAGACAGATGTCTCACCCAGACTTCTTTGGTAGTAGCATATTTGTTTTATAGTATGTTGCTCAGTGAAATTCAGAAATGGGTGGGATGTATTTGAACTCCCACTGGAGGACAGAACCATTGGAACAAAACAGGCAACCCTTTTGAAACTGGATGGTATCTATGAGAGTAACTATGGCCCTTACTCAGTGCAGGCAATGTCTAAGTCCTTTATATCTATCACCCAACTCTCTAAAAGGTAGATCCCCACTGCCAAATAACTGGGGAACTAGGACATAAGATTTATGGCTGGAGGTATGGCTTAGTGGTAGAGCACATGAGGCCCTGGGTTCAATTTCCATCACCCCTCTCCACACACACACAAACTGATTTTATAAAACATACTAGCCGGGCGTGGTGGTGCACACTTGTAATCCCCGCGCTTGGGAGGCTGAGACAGGAGATATTGCACAGGTTCGAAGCCAGCCTCAGCTACTTAGTGAGGCTTTCAGCAACTTAGTGAGACCCTGTTTCCAAATAAAATATAAAAAAGGTCTGGAAGTATAGCTTGGAGGTAGAAAGCCTCTGGGTTCTACCCCCAGTACCACCAAAAAATAAAAATAAAAATAAAAAATAAAACATTGTAGAATTTTTGTTGACCTGCATCACATCTTGCCAAATATGGCCACAAACAAAAAGGCCATCATTCTTAAAGTATATGATAACACAAAAATCAAACTTAAGATCAATTTCAAACTTATACAGAAATGAGCCAGACTTGAACATTATAGCGTTCCCTGTTTCCTTAAAGGTTCACACGGAATCCCTCCACTTGTCTTTAGCTTAGGGTCAGGTCACGAACATGTGCCCTGTTTGCTCACCACCCCAGACTTGCCAGGATCTCTAGGCCTCTGCACTTTTCCAGGCCAGTTCTGGCAGGGGCAGTATGTTACTCTGCCTTACACCTTACACCACAGAAACCGTCCCCCTCCAATTCTGTCTAGTCCTACCCACGATCTATACTGGCATCCTGCCATTCCTCATCATTGAAAATGCTAAAGACTTATAGCTTCATGTCTCCACGTTGTGGCTGATACTGTATAGTAGACGGGGGGGGGGGGGGGGTGTTGGTTCTACATTTCCAGCCCATTCTAAATCTCTATCTTCTAAAAACAGAGCTGCTCAGTTTAGAAAGTGGCTGCCTGACTGTAGTAAATCCTTAACAACTTTGTCTTCTAGGATACACATCGAGATGAGTGGTTGAAATGAGAAGAAGACAGAACAGAGTCAAAGCCCACAGACTGGTGGGACTGACAGGCAGCTAGGATGGCCCGATGGGTGTGAGAAAGGCTGGCAAACTGTAAAATCCTTCAAAGAGCATCGCGGTGACTCAACAGACTTTGAGCGGTCCTTCTCCAAGGTCTGGGCGACTGTTTCTCAGATGTTAGCCTCTATCAGGATTCCTTGCAGGGCCTGTGGAATTTGCAACCCTTCCTGGTTCCCAGAGGATGCTGATGCTGCTGGTCCAAGGACCATACCTTGAGAACCACTGGTTGCTGGATACGCACAATCCATTGTATCCACTGCAGGTGTGCGATTTGCACGCAGTTATTATCGCTACTCCCCATATCTTGGTAACCCTGGCCGTTTGCTTCCTTCTGCCTCTAGATTACCAGCACAGTTTAGGTGAGATCCGTGGGAAAAGCCCATTCTTTCTCTACTCCTCTATCAACCCCCTGCCATTTATATCCATCATTTAAAAACTGTCGCACGGTGAGCAAGAGATTCTCACATATGTTATCGCGTTATAATACGAAATGTCCAGTTTCTGAGCACGAGGCTAAGCAGACCCATGAGATGTACCTAAAGTGGGGGAGGGACGATAGGCTAGAACACATCCTCCCCTTAGCATCGGCAGCTGAGTGGAGGCACAGGTTTGTGACTCTGACCAAGCACCCTAGAGGGGATCCTCATCTCTCACTGAAAGGATGAAAATAACAAAGTTGGGGAGGGGACTGTGGTGATAACCATCCCTACGGTGTCCCCTCTCCGCCAAATACAGCGGGGGGTGTGGAGGGGATCCCGAGAGAGCCTTCCCTGGGAGAGACCCCCCCCCCCAGCCGCCGCCCGGAGACTGCTTCTGCCGGGAACGCCACCCCCGCCCCACCCGGCAGCCGGTTCTCCGCAATATTAAGACGCAGCGGCACACCGCCCTCCAGACCTCTCCTGGGGGATCACACCGTGCAACCAACCCCAAAAAACGTGGCTGCGCGACGCCCCCTCGGCTCTCGGGCCTTTTCATTGGCCGGGTGTCGCTGTCACTCGCTCTGGGCCTCGCCTTCCCGCTCGCGGGTGGAGGCCGCGGGGCGGGGTCGGCTGCGTGCTCGGCGGGCTCGGGCCGCGGCTTTGCAGCAGGCTGCGCGGCGGGCGGGGGGGTGGGGGGGTGCGGGCAGGGAGGGGGCCGGATGCGTTGCGGACTCCGCGACCGGCCCGTGCGGGGCGGGGGCCGGCGGCAGGGCCGGGGCCGCCGCCGGCGCAGAGGGCGGCCGACCGGGACCTGCCCGGCCGGCTGCCCCGTGCCCTGCCTGGTCCAGCTGCCTGGCCAGCGGGGAGGGATGCGCTGTGTCGCCCAGCTCCCCTGCGCTCTGCCCGTGCCCTGAAGCAGAAAGTTTGGGGGCTGGGGGCTGCCTTCCTCCTCCCCTCCGATGGCTGCCCAAGGACTCCTGCTGCCCAGCCTGGACAGTGACCTGCCTTCGCTCCCCAGGTCGGAATGAATTATTCCAAGGCTCCCCCTTCCCGCCCTTCCCTCATCCTCCTTTAAGAAAAAAATTTTTTTTAAAAAAATTTAAGGTATCGTGATCCGTCCACTACCCTCTTTGTTAATAATTTAGACCCCAGGCCTCATTTCTGAGTCTAAGAGGGGGTGCGGTCTCCCCCAAGACGGCGCGCTGGAAGGACAGATTCCCCTTGCCGACCCACATACACCATGAAGAGGTGCAAATCAGACGAGCTGCAGCAACAGCAGGGCGAGGAGGATGGAGCTGGGCTGGAAGATGCAGCTTGTCACCTGGCGGGCGCGGACCTCCGGCCTGGGGAGGCCACGGGTGCTAACTCCGCCGGCGGGCCAACTTCAGATTCGGGCGCCGCGGTGGCACCCAACCCGGGCCCCCGAAGCAAGCCTCCCGATTTAAAGGTGAGCACAGACCATCCCCAGCCCGCAACGCAGCTTTCCCCACCCCACGCAGAAGTGCTTTAACAGGATCACAGTGAAGGGGACGGCAGGCAGGTCAGCGAGGATGGGCGGCTGAGCGGGTGTTCGGCCAGAATCCGAAGGGGCACGTCAGGTGGCCTTTGGGCCTCTTGTCAGCTCCATTTCAGTCCTCTATGTTTGTTTCCTAATTTTTTTTCAGCGGGCATTCTAGTGACTCACCCCTCTGAGATTGTTTGAATAACGTTGTGTATGAAGTGCTATTCGCAGACAAAGGGCTAGAGATCCACGATGCTATCTAAAAAGTTGACATCATGTTCCCTCCTGAAGGATGGCAGGGGAAGAAAATCGCCGGGTGGAAGGCCAGGCAGGTGACCTTTGGTTTCTTTTGCCAATTAGCCAGCTCTTCTTGGGGTGTTTTGGAGCACCTTCCCGTGTGAAGCTCAGTTTGTCTATCTGTGAAAGGGGGGTGTGGATTTCTTGCCGTTAGGTGGAGCCAGAGGTTAAGCTAGTGCTTGGAGATCGCTGCCTGCCTGCCGAACCAGCCCCCAGGGTGAGAACTGACAGGTGGCCGAGCAGTGAGCGGCGCTTGGGCTGGTTGGGGCCTCCTCCGTTCAAGTTGCACACACGCTGAGCCGGCAGCCAGAACCAGAATCCGAAAGAGCCGTTCACATGGAGCTGTTTATTTTCCAGCCTGAGGTTGTTGAGGCAATCGGCGAGATGTATTGAGTGTATTTCTATGTCAATTAAATCGGCAGCCACGATAAATAATGCACCTCCGCCAGAGCCGCCACCCGGTCTGCAGGCTCGGGCTCTGCCAGCCCCGCTCGGCTCGCCGCAGAGCTGAGTGAGATGTCAGCTCAAGGAAGGGACTTCCATGCCTTGGAGACTGATACCTCAGGAGGGTTTTCTCTAGAGAGGGGGCAGGGTCTGGGCTAGGGGAGCAAACCAGACTCCCTTTAGGTTAAATAAAGCCTGTATCCTATGGCAGCGGGCACTAAGGAGCTCACCAGAATAAGCCAATGACATTCCTCCTTTGGCCTGAGCGGCTCGGAGTCAGGAAGTCAGAGCGCAGGTGAGTGTGCGTGCTTTTACCTGGGTATATTCTCTCTGTTTGTGTACTTTTAAGCTTTTGTGATATTTTAATCTGATGATCTCTGGTTTGGCCACTGCCCTTTTCCTAGGTTCATGGCTAGCCTTATGTCTAAAAATGAGCTCTGCTATTTCATCAGGGCCAAGAAATCCTTGGTGTCGATCCCAGCTGCCACCCCTATGTAGTCAGCAGGTGTTTTGAGTGAGTCAGAGAAGGGCAAGGAGTCCCTTTAATGCTGTTGGCTGGGGGGAGGGTGAGCCCTCTATTTCAGACTTCAGCCTCATTCTGGGCCAGTCCAGAGGAGTTTGACCAACAAACTCTGATTCTTGGAGCAGGTGGGACCCTTACTCTGGGTCCATGAGTGGCAACCTCGGAAAGTCTCCCAATCTCCAGCCACAGCCAGCAGTGGGGACGCCGACTCCATCCATGTCCCCCAGAAGCCATCCTGAGTGAAGGGGGCTGGCTGGGGGTTGGGGGCTGCAGTATCTTTGTCTCTGTAGATAAGACTGCCTAACGTTCCTCCGGTTCTACTCTCCTACACGCTCTTTCTCTTTTCTGGTGGCAGCCTCATTCTGGTTAGGGGCAGATATAACAATAACTCTCCACCTGATAGTAACTGTTGAACTGCTCTGAACCAGAACTAATATCAGGTGTGAAGATCCCCCCCCAAAAAAAAAAAAACACCCCACAGAGGTGGAACCCAGCAACGTGGGCCTGGGCTGTCAGCAGCGACGAGAAAGCAGAGCCGGTGCCTGCTCATGGGAGCAGGGGAGACACGCAGAGCCTTTTCCTGTTTACTCTGTCTGCTCCACCATAACATGTTTACTACAGGCAGATCCTTCCCAACAGATGAGAATGAGGGGGACCACCAGAGTTTGATTTGCTGTGTGATTTTAGGCAAAGCGCTTAGTGCTTCTGAGAAAAGGGACTACGAACATTGGAGCGAGTCCAGACTTATTTTCCAGTGCTGGAAAAGTTGTTTTCCAAGGCTGACACAGTTTTGTGGTGATGGAAAAATTCTACCATTGGCTCTGGAACTGGGTGGAGGCTAACTTACTTTAGATTTGATGGTGGCTCCAAAAAGGGGCAAATTTAATTTTTAATCTAATCCTCCTTGCTCTGCACCTGTGTTTGGTTGAGGCCGATAAGCAGGTCTGGCATGCTTTTGTTTTCAATTTGAACTTTGTATGCAGTAGAATGTTTTGGGCCCTTAGTCCCACTTCTGATTTTTTGTAGCCGCTTTGGGCATTGTGATAGATTAAGTGCATTGGAGGAAATTTTCCTGAGACAGGGGCAGAAGGATAAGAGGCTGTGTCTAAAGTACCTCCAGGAGCCGGGCATGGTGGCGCACGCTTGTAATCCCAGCATTTGGGAGGCTGAGACAGGAGGATCGCGGTTCACGGACAGCCTCAGCTGCTGAGTGAGGGAGGCCCTTTGCAACTCAGTGAGACCCTGTTTCAAAATAAAGAATAAAAAAAGAATAGGGATGAGGGTGTCGTTCAGAGGTAGAATGCCCCTGGGTTCCATCCCCAGTGCCGCAAAAGGAAAGAAAGAAAGAAAGAAAGAAAGAAAGAAAGAAAGAACCTCCAGGAGAGGAGGGAAAGAAGAATTTTAGCCTTTGCCAAAGAGATCTGACTGGTGCTTAACTAGCCAGTAGTTTTGGGAGTTTCCTGTGTTTTCTCTCTGATCCTTTAGCACTGCAGAGCAGTGCAGTGCAGCGTACATATCTTCTTTTACTTTTATTTATATTTTTTTGTTTTGGGGGTGTGGGAGAGAGAACTTAGGGCCTCCTGCATGCCAAGCAAGTCACTGAGCCACACACCTTGACCCTGTAAATTTCTTCGATGAGGGCTTGGGACCCATGATGATGAGGTGTGTGTGGGGGATTAGTTAATTGGCAATCTTAAAATGTAACTGTAACAGAAAAAGAATCCGAGAGTGGGCATTGCCCCACCCGAAGCTCCTGCAAATACTTTGGGGAGCCTTCTTCCCTACTCCATCCACTTGTGTGTCCCAGGGGAAGATCTCAGCAGACAGTCCTCCGAGCACAACAATTCGGAGTCACATTCCTCAGCCACCTGCTGCACAGCTTCCTGTTTAACCACTTGAGTTCCTGTCTCTATCCATGTGTCCTCATCCAATTCTTTGCCGCTGTCAGATTCCCTGCTTGCTGCGAGGAGATGTTGGGGTGGCTGGCCACAGAGAGTGCTGGCTGGCCAAAAGTACACCAGAACCCTCCCGACAGGAGATCTGGCTCCAGTGAGAATGGGCGTGAGGAGGAGCTTAGGGAATTCTGCAGAAGGAGATCCTGTTGAAATACAGCACGTGGTAGAGATTTCTAAGGCCTGGGATGCGTGAATGTAAGAATGTGCTGGCTGGTTCCGCTCTGGTACACTGTGGAAGCCTGAAACTGGGGAGGGGGGGGGGAGGAAATTGCCCCCCTCACCTTTTCCTACCTCTAGTGCAGCCAGAAGAATCGGGCCTTTTCTGAAAGAAAGAGTCTGGGAATGCTGGCCAGGAGCATTCTCCTGAGGTTATTTTTCCCCCTTACAAAAGCCCCAGGAATAATTTTCCCAGAGATTTCTAAGCAGTATTAATATCTTTCCCTGAAGACAAAGGGGGAACTCTAAATTTCATTGTTCCTATCCTGCTTCTAAGAGCTTTGACTCAGGACTGAGTTGGGCTCCTGCTCTTGTTCTTCTATTCAGCTGACATACAGGTCTTCACCTAAAAGCAGGAAAAAGAATTAGGAGCCAAATAGATGAGGGGAAGTTAGAGCTGAATCCTAAGTCTCCTCCCTGCCAGCTCAACCCTTATTGGCTGTTGCGGGTAGTTAAGCCCTCAGGAATGGTCCAAGTTCTTTCAACGCTCCTGTAGAGAACACACAGAAGGCCTTATGGAGCCAGTGGTTACTGGATACCTTCGGCAGGAAAGGCACTGCTATTATTTGTATGTATGTATGTATGTATGTATGTATGTATGTATGTATGTATTTTTGTGGTGCTGAGGAGGGAACCCAGGGCTTCAGGATTGCTAGACAAGTGCTCCACCACCAAGCGGCATCTCCAGCCCCAAGGCACCGTCGTAAATAGTGCAGCGTGGCATGTATATATATTTTTAAAAGTGCATAAAAATAGATGCAGAGTTTAAGTAACAAAAGCAAAACAGACACCTTATCTACTCACTGCTCAAGAATATTTTGTTTGTTTGTTTTGCGGGTCTGGGGATGGAACCAAGGGCCACTCGACCTCCAAGATACACCCCCTGCCCTATTTTTTATTCTTTATTTTGAAGCAGTCTCACTAAGTAGCGGAGGTCCTCACTAAGTAGCTGAGGCTGTCGGCCAGCTCCGATCCTCCTGTCTCAGCCTCCCAAATGCTGGGATTACAAGTGTGCGCCATCATGCCTGGCTCAAGAAAATGTTTTGAAGCTGGGCATCATGGTGCATACTTGTAATCCCAGTACTTGGGAGGCTGAGACTGGAGGATCACAGATTCGCAACCAACCTTAGCAACCTGGCATGGCCCTTGCAATTTAGAGAGACCCTGTTTCAAAATAAAATAGAGCGGGGAGTGTAGCTCAGAGGTAGAATGCCTCTGGGTTCAAGCCCCAGTAGCGCGCGCGCGCACACACACACACACACACACACACACACACACACACACTGACATCTCTAAGAAGCCCCTGCCTTTTTTTTTTTTTTTTTTTTTCCAGAACTGGGGATTGAACCTAGGGCAGTCTACCTCTGAGCTACATTTTTTTTTTATTCTTTATTTTGAAACAGGGCCTCACTAAGTTGCAGAGGGCTCACTAAGTAGCTGAGGCTGGCTGAGAACCCGTGATCCTCCTGTCTCAGCCTCCCCAGTACTGGGATTACAAGCGTGCACCACCATGCCTGGCTCTATTTTTCCATTCTTTTAATATTTTCACTTTTTGCATTACAGGGGATTGAACTCAGGGACATCTATGAGCACTGAGTTACATTTCCACCCCTTTTTATTTTTTATTTTGGGACAGGGTCCCACTAAATTGCCCAGGCCGGCCTCAACCCTGTAATCCTCCTGCCTTAGCCTCCTGAGTCCTTGGGATTACAGGCCTGTGCCATCATGCCTGACTTTTACTGGTTTTTTTTTTTTTAAAGGCCCAGAGTTTTATTAAAATTTATGGGTCTTAGTTTCTCCATTTTTTCTTAAATGAAGAAGAAGACAAGCTATTTCACAGGAATGTGGGCCTATGTCCAGAGACCAGGGGCGGGGGCTCTCTATGCAGAGTATGACCAGCCTTCCTGCACCTTGAGACTCCTAGATTACTTTGGAAGTGATAAGTCCAGGCTTGAAGATTCCTGTGGGAGATGGACCCTGGGGGTAGATGTCACAGGGAAAGGTGAAATTGTGGTGGACCTAAAAACAAGTAAGTAGGGAATGATTTCTTTAGCAATAGGTGCTGCCTTTGCCTCCAGGTGAGCTTCCAGGTCAAACAGGATCAAACACTTGGAGGAAAAACATTCCACTGAAGAACACCTAAGTTTAAAAATACGTGGAGCATCATGCTGTGGAATTAGAAACGTGGGCTAATCAGGAAAGGTTTAGAGGGGGGAGGTGGGTTTACAGCAAGCTATTGAAGAAAAGGCACAACATTGATGACCAAATATGAGGAGAAGGGCCTTCTGACTGGGGCAAGTGAAATAGAGTGGCAGGCCTTTTCCCTGTTCGCCCAGCCCTGCAAGGAGAAAGGAGGAGCAGGGTGTGTGTGTATGGGGGGGTGGCTGGTTTTATCCCCTGCACTGTAGGTGAGGTGGGCAGAGCCCGGCATGGCCCCACTGCAGCCCAGCAGCCCTCAGCAGTATTCAGAGCAGCCCTGCCTGTGGCTCTGGAGGAACGACAGGAGGGCATGTGGCAAATGGAGCTCTCTGTTCTCCTGTCACATATTGGGCCCTAGATTCATGCCCAGCTGCCCTAGTTGCAGGCTCCGTGTTTACAGAATGTGCTGCTTTTTTGTGTACCAAATTGTGTCTCAGCTGCCAATCCCATTAACAAGAATGTCTCCGTCAACAAGGAGTTGAATCATCTGCGGGGACCCACACATGGGGCTGAGGGTTGCGGGCAGCAGCCGTGAGTGCAGGGGCTGGGCAAAGGCTCAGGCACCTTCTCAGAGATGGACGGTTCTGAGAGCCAATTCAGAACTCATCTCTGTCTTCATCTCTTCTGAGAAATGGCATCTCCCTTGGAAAGCCCCGTAGACTAGGACGGCACATTGCTGGGACAAGGCCATGGCTGGACAGCGTCCACCTTTGTCAGCCAAACACTGAAGTCTCTCTCTGTGTTAAGTTAAAGCAAAACTGTTGAGGGATAGCAGGTATGCTTTGTGATTGCGTTAGAAAAACAATATTCAACCTTTCAAGCCCAGTGACTAAAGGCTTCCTTATTCCAGCCAAGTTACCTGAGTGACGTCTGCTGTGGAAAACAGAGCTGGCGGTGAGGGCACGAGCCCCCACCTAAGCCCTTTCTGAATCTTTTGTGCAGGCAGTAAACACATTCTGGCTCCTTGGTCTGAGTTCGTCTACTCTCAAGCCAACTCAATCTTGGCATCTACTAAGATGATAGACTGAGACAAGGGTTTATTCAAGTTAGATACAAGAAAAAGCTGTTTGACGGAGCATTTTTCATTTTCAGAAAGGATTAAGTCTTTGGGGAAGGTAGTTGTCTAAGGAATAAACCACCTTTTAAAAATGGAGCCAGGTAGCCGGGTGTGGTGGCGCACACTTGTAATCCCAGCTCTTGGGAGGCTGAGACAGGAGGATCACATATGTTCAAAGCCAGCCTCAGCTACTTTGTGAGGCTCTCAGCAACTTAGTGAAACCCTGTTTCCAAATAAAAGTATAAAGCCGGGCATGGTGGCACACACTTGTAATCCCCGCACTTGGGAGGCTGAGACAGGAGGATCAGGCAGGTTCGAAGTCAGCCTCAGCTGGCTTAAGAGACCCTGTTTCCAAATAAAATATAAAATAGGTCTGGGAGTGTAGCCCGGAGGTAGAAGGCCCCTGGGTTCCATCCCCAGTACCACCAAAAAAAAAAAAAAAAGTATAAAATAGGTATGGGAATATAGCCCAGAGGTAGAAAAGCCCCTGGTTCTACCCCCAGTACCACCAAAAAAAAAAAAAAAAAAAAAATGGAGCCAGGTATGGTGGCGTACATTGATAATCCCAGGATTTGGGAGCTGAGGCAGGTTCAAGGCCTGTGTATGGTAACTTAGAAAGATCCTGTTCCAAAATAAAAAATAAAAGCCGGGCATGGTGGCGCACACTTGTAATTCCCGAGCTTGGGAGGCAGAGACAGGAGGATTGTGCAAGTTCGAAGCCAGCCGCACGCGCTGGCTTAGGAGACCCTGTTTCCAAATAAAAATGTAAAAATAGGTCTGGGAGTGTAGCCCGGAGGTAGAAGGGCTTCCAGGAACCCCAGTGCCACCAAATAAATAAATAAATAAATAAATAAATAAATAAATAAATAATAAAATAAAAAATAAAAAGGACTGGGGGGCTGGGCATGGTGGCACAGGCTTGTAATCCCCGCACTTGGGAGGCAGAGACAGGAGGATCACACAGGTTCGTAGTCAGCCCTGCTGGTTTAAGAGACCCTGTTTCCAAATAAATAAAAAATATAAAATAGGTCCGGGAGTGTAGCCCAGAGGTAGAAAGGTTTCCAGGAACCCCAGTACCATAAAAAAAAAAAGTACTGGGGGTATCGCTCAGAGATAGAATCTCCCCTGAGTTTAATCTCAAGTATCCCTCCCCCCATGCAAATGGTTTTGTAAACTGGACAAGGTGGTGCATGTTTATAATCCCAGCTATTCCAGGCAGAAGGATTGCAAGTTTCGGGTCAGCCTAGGCAACTTAGCAACACTCTGTCTCAGAATAAAAAAGTAAAAATGGCTGTAGGTGTAGCTCAGTGGTAGAGCATCCCTGGGTCTAATCTCCAGTACCACTTAAGAGTAAAATGGGTTTTAGCCGGGCATGGTGGCACACCCTTGTAATCCTAGCACTTGGGAGACTGAAGCAGAAGGACCGCAGTTTTCTTGGCCAGCCTCAGCAATTTAGTGAGCTTCTTCAGAACTTAGTGAGACCTTGTTTCAAAAAATAAAGAATAAAAGAGGGCTGGAGGGTGTGACTCGGAGGTAGAACATCCCTGGGTTCAATCCCCAGTACCCCCCCACAGTAGGTCTTGCTTTGTAGTTATGGGACAAATAATTAAGTGGCAGCCACCATGTTTGCATTGAGGCATCTGCCAGGTCATGTTGGGGTCATAAAGATGCCAGCGATAAAGCTCCTGCTCTCCAGCTACTCATATACTCATGGAGGATTCTGCCCATCAGTAGGTGAAAACCTGGCTAACTGTTGGAAAGAGCACTTGGAGCGATGTCACAAGGCAGTGCACGATTAATTGCAAAATGAGTGGTGCAGTTAATGAGCACACACGATTTGAGAGCAGAGCACGATCGGGGCAGGCTTTGCGGAGCAGGGAGGCAGTGAAGATGGGGAGGACCGGAAGGGGCAGAGAGAGGGCACAGAGGGGCGATGACTTGAATAAAAATCTTCTACGTTGGTGTTTGTGGAGTCAGTTCAACCCAAAGTCCCAGTGACCAAGGCCGCCTTTCCTGGCCGGCGCTGGCTCCAGACAGACTTCTCTAAGCCATAAAAGCACTAGGAATTAAAATAGGATTCAGATGGGGGAAATCATTTCCCTGAGTTGTTTTTTTTTAATGTTAGCTGTGATGCTGGGGAAGGCAAAATGATTTCCCAAATCTTTCATCACTGTTTCCAACAGAACCCCCCCCCCCACAAACGGCCTGAGATAGGCAGCTGCTTCCTCTCCTCCATCGCTGTGGTCCCCAGTGGCAGCCCGGGGCCAGGGCTCCTCTCTTGCACCCGCCTCAGGCTGCCCACCCAGAGCTACTCAAGGACGACTAGAGATTTTCACAATCCACCCTGGATCCTGACAGGAGAACTCTGTGGGTTTTCACATGATTAGCTCTCTAATGCTGGCCCTGTTTCCATAGAGACCCTAAAAATAGAGGGAATGTTGGCGACCTAGGCTTGCAAAGGCTCAGGGTGACCCAGTCACCCCACAGCCGTACCTTTCGTGGGGTGGGGGAGCTTTAAACCCAGGTGGGAGGAAGAGCTTGTAGTCAGCTGCCAGGTGGGATAATTCCCTATAGGTTAGTGTGACTTTCTCAGATCCTTGTAGCTTTTCTGGGATTTGTTGAGAACAAACTGGAAACTGCTTTTGGTCATTTTAACTAGGCGGTACCAAAGACACTGTACCCCAAGGCGTTTTCTTTTTGGCTCCATGAGGCTGAGTTTGCAGAATCTGGAGCAAACTTCTCCTTTGGGGGACCCACACCCAGGCAGGAAAACGGATGAAGCCTAACTGTTCAGAAACCACAGGCTTCTCCGGAAGTATCTTCAAGAAACAATCTAGTCCCCCCATTCTTCCTGAGAGGACTGTGCTACCCAGGGAAGGTCCTTCCTGTCCTTGGAGACAGTCACAGTGGAGGAGACACAACCCCCCCACCCCCGTCCTCTGCAGGTGTCCACGCCCCATGTGGGGAAGCTCCCTTTTCTGGATCACCTCTGGCCAGTTCTGGGGACACTCCTCCTGCTCCTTCCCCATGGGTGGCGAGAGCTGCTTGTGTCCATCTCTCACTCTGCAACATGGCTTCATTTGGCCACCAAAATGGTTTTCGGCAGCTGGAGAAAAGCAAAAGTCAATGTGGAAAAGCAAGTGACATTTAGTAGCTGGAACCTGTTAGTCAGAGCAGGTGGCGCTTTCTGCTGCGTTGGCGGCTAAGTTCCCTCAAGCTAGTCACCATGGTTTTCCTCACTTCTGAAACTTGTGGCTGGTTATGTGTATGTGCTGAGGATTTTTTTTTTTTAAACACTTACCATGTTATGTCAAGACTCCTTAACCGTCTCCTCCCTGACACCCACATGCAGAAGCGGCCCAGCCCGAACCACCCTGCAGTTCTTGCTGCCCACTTGTGCCTGAGGGAAACCCCTCCCCCATATTGTTCTTTGACTTTATTGTTGTTACCGTTTTTTCCCCTCATGCCTACTATGGACTTGAATATGTAGTGCTGCCGGCACAAAGGTCCTGTGGCCACCTGGTCAGTCCTGGCTGGCTGGCTGGCTTTCTTTCATTTCTTTCTTTTTCTGTTTTTCTTTTCTTTTCTTTTTTTTTTTTTTTTGGTACTGGGGATTGAGCCAGGGGCACCCTTTAAAAATTGAATCAGGCACCCTTTAAAAATTTTTTTTTGCTGTGAAACGGGTTGCTGGGAGCCTTGTTAAGTTGCTGAGGTTGTCCTTGAACCTGTAATCCTGTCATTTCAGCCTCCCAAGTATTGGGATTATAGACATGCACCACCTTGCCTGGCTATAACCCGGGTTTTCTTTCACCTGCAGAATAGCTGAGGGGGTGGAGGAGTTGAAGACCTCGTAAGAGTCTCCCAACGTGTAATGTGTCCTGAGCAAATCCACAACTTTAGTTCAACAGATCTAACTCCCTCTGACCCAGGCTTTTTTTTTTTTTTGTACTGGGAATTGAACCTAGGAGCATTCTACTTCTGAGCCACACTCTCAGACCTTTTTTTTTTTTTTTTTTTTTTTTTTTTTAATTGAAACAGGATCTCTCTAAGTTGTTGAGCCTGGCCTCAAACTTGCAGTCCTCCTGTCTCAGCTTCTCTAGCTCTCAGATTACAGACACGTGCCATTGTGCCCAGCTTAGTTTTTCTTTGTTTTGATCTTGCCTTTGACACTGTTCTGGACCCCTGCAAACACTCTATCCGCCTTAGTTTTAGAGTCAGTATGTGGGCTAGCTAAGGTAAATTAAATTAGAGACTGGGGGTGTGGCTTGGAGGAGCCACTTAGCTTTGCTGTGCCTCAGTTTCTTCATTTACAAAATGGAGACACTGACACTGTCACCAGTGCGGTGGGTGCTTGTGCCCATGACCAGAGAATCAGGTAGAAAGCGGGGCGTGGTGATGCACGCCTGTAATCCCAGCACTTGGGAAGCCAAGACCGGAGGGATGCAGGTTTGAGGATAGTCTTAGCAAGTAGTGAGACTCTCGTCAATCTAGCAAGACCCTGTTTCAAAATATAAATAAAAATAGAGGTAGGGGTGCAGCTTGGAGGTAAAAGGTCCCTGGGTTCAATCCCTAGTAGCACACACACATAGGAATCAGGCAGAGACACCAGGACTTCTTCACACAGAAGAGAGATACAGCACTGACCATCAAGTCAGCTGGCTCCCAGGATGGAGAGAGCTAGTTTTATTCATGTGAAAGCATAGTAGGGGTGGGTACTTTGAAACAGGGTCTTATTAGGTTGCTGAGGGGCTCACTATGTTGCCAAGGCTGACCTGGAACTTGTGATCCTTCTATTTCTGCCTCCCAAGTACTGGGATTATAGGTATGGGCCACCATGTTTAGCTTTGAGGTGCATTTTAAAAGGTGTTTTTTCATCAGGCTTGGTCATACATGTTTGTAATCCCAGTACTCGGAAGGCTGAGACAGGAGGATTGTAGGTTTGTGGCCAGACTCAGCAACTTAGGCCCTCAGGAACCTAATGAGACCCTGTTTCCAAATAAAAAATAAAATGGGGTTGCAGGTGTAGTTCAGAGGTAGAATGCCCCTGGGTACACACACACACACACACACACACACACACACACACACACACGCTTTCTTTTCCTGGGCAAGCACTTTGGCTGACCACCCCCCTCAAAGTTAGTCATCATGGTGTCCAGTGTCCCATCTCTCCTCTTGCTGCTCAGTCTTGCATAAATGTCTCTGCCCTGTGATAAGGACAAGGCACTGTGGCTATTCAGAGAACATACAGGTGGCCGGGTGTGGTGGTGCACACCTGTAATCCCAGTACTTAGAAGGCAGAGACAGAAAGGTCGCAGGTTCCAGACCAGCCTCAGCAACTTAGCGAGGCCCTCAGAAATTTAGCAAGAACCTGTTTCAAAAAATAAAATAAGACTGGGGTTGTAGGTCAGAGGTAGAATGCCGCTGAGTTCAACCCCCAGTACCGAATACATACACACACACACACACACACACACACACACACACACACACACTACATATGTGGGCAATAGAAGAGAACACAGGAACACAGGTCATGGCACACATGGTCCTGGGGGGTTGCTGTTTGGATGGTGACTCAAATGTTTTGTTCTTTACGTTGTTTGTCCTTGGAGACTCATGGCCAGAACATCTTGGCCTAGTGATGCACCTGGTTTCTGCAGCTGATAAGGCTGTCTGAGGGTGGATGAGTAAGGCACATGCCACGGTGTGATAGCCACCACGCTATGAGTCCAGGGCCTGGAGTGCATGTGCCTTTTCTTGGCTGTCTCATTCTCCTCCAGAGGTTTTGCTCTTAATTTTAAGGGGTGCTGTTTTTCACAGAGGTCCCTGACTGTCTCAGTACTGTGATCTGTCACATTCCTGGCTCCTGAGATCAGGCTGGAGTGACAACATAAACTGGAAAGCACTTTGTTTGATTTAAAATATTCTGGCTGGGCGTGGTGGCACACGCCTGTGATATCAGTACTTGGGAAGCTGACACAGGAGGATCACAGATTTGAGACCAGCCTCGTAACTTAGTGAGACCCTGTTTCAAAACAAAACAAAACAAAACAAAATAACATGGGGCTGGGGATATCACCCTGAGGTATTATTGGTACCACAATAAATAGATAAATAAATAAATAAATGAATAAATAAAATTGGCCAGCGCCAGGTGCCATGGCTCATGCTTGTAATCCCAACAACTCAGAGACCTGAGGCAAGAGGATTGCAAGTTAAAGGTCAACCCCAGAAAAGCTGGGAATGTAAATCAGTGGTAGAACATCCTGGGTTCATCTCTGGTACTATAAAATTAACTACTTAATTAAAAATATATAAAGTAACAAGTTTGCTAAGGATCGTAGGGTCCAAGGCAATACGGCAGATAGGGATGGCCATGGAACCGCTCCTTGATTTCTAGGCTTGAGAGGGAGGAAATGTCTCAGAGCTCCTGAAGTCTTTGGAAGGGAAACCCTCCCTTAGTGATGCCGAGAGGAGCCTCAGTGTTGGAGAAGCCAGTTGAGGAATGAAGGAGAGGAGGAAGGGACCTGCAACAGAATGCTCGAAAGACAATTTGTAATATGTAATGTGGCCATCTGGCAGATGCTGCTGGGCAAAGGCCAGCCAGAGCCAGCTGGCCCCAGCCAGGATGCCTGGAGGGCGGTCTCCTGGCTTGGGCCTGAGGGACAGGGCGCTCTGTGCTGGCTGCTCCCTGGTCCAGACCCGCTGGAGCAGGATTGCCCATCCGAGCTCCTAGTGGAATGTGTTCCACCGTCCACTCTGCTTTCCAGAGCAGACGCAGGGCCCCGAGGGGATGGTGACTCCTGTGGGAAAACATGGTGCTGTGTGCTCATCTTTCTCCATGGCTGCCCCCAAATTTACTTCCCTAGAAGGAATATTTCCTCATCTGTAAGTGGAAATGCTGTGGTTGTTGCTCATGTTGGTATCTGGGGGGAATCAGATGAGATCGTGCAGGAGAAAACACACCTCAGAAATCACAGACCCTCAGCTCACAGTGAAGTGTGACTGGGGGACTTCCCTGGTCTGCGAAATGGGTTATGTCAGGGCTTCGCCCATTTTCAGGGTTGTCGGGAGACTCAGAAGAGGAGAAAAGCAGGGCATGGTGGTGCACTCCTGTAAGCTCAGTACTTGGGAATCTAAGACAGGACGAGCGCAGGTTTGAAGCCAGCCTCAGCAACTTAGCAAGGTTGTCAGCAACTTAGTGAGACCCTGTTTCCAAGTAAAAAAATAAAAAGCAGGGTATGGTGGTGCACACTTGTAATCCCAGTACTTGGGAGGCTGAGATAGGGGGACCGCCGGTTCCTGGCCAGCCTCAGCAACTTAGGCCTTCTGCAACTTAGTGAGACCCTGTTTCAAAATAAAAGAATAAAATAAGGCTGGAAGTGTACCTCGGAGGTAGAATGCCCCTGGGTTCTATCCCCAGTACTAAAAAATAAATTAAAAAAATAATAAAAACAATTAAAAGGGTTAGAGGTCTAGTTCTAAGATAGAATGTTTCAGTTTTCACCAGCACCATGGGAGGGGGAGGAGAAAACAGAAAATCCTGCACCTTTTCTAAAGTACAGGTAGCCTAGTTATTGCATGAGATGTAGGTGCAACTGTTTTCATAAACTCAATGCTAGGTGTAAAGTTACCAAGACTGGTGTTAGCTAAGTCGGAAGATGTAGGGTTGTTTTGTTATTTACTGCTCTGCAAGTTTGTTCTAGGAAGAAAGACAGAAAATCTAGTATGGTAATTTTTATTTGTACTGGCAGTTGAACCCAGGGGGTTTTCTACCTGTGACCTATACCTCCCAGCACTTTTTTATTTTGAAACAAGATCTGGCTAAGTTGCTGAGACTGGCTTCAACTTGGAATCCTTTTGTCCCAGCCTCCCAAGTACTGAGATTACAGGCCTGCACCACCTAAGTCAGCTCATAGTAAGTATAATTTTTTTGGAATTTTTTAAGTGACTGATGCTGCTTCCGGAAATGATGGGTGCCCACCCCCAGATGAAAACCTGCTCACCAAGCATTAAGACTGGTTCTGAGTTTCTGTCATTTGGAGGGCTGGCTCTGAAATGTATGTTAAGGAATTGGTCACATTGCTGATTACACTACAAGACAGTCTCATAAAAGTAAAGTTACTTCATTGCCAACTGTGTCAGGAACTAAATTGGCCCACAAATAGCAGAAAATCATACTAGAGTCATGTAGAAAAAGGTAAGTTTATTTGTTTCATGCAACAAGAATTGTAGGGCAGAATGTCATGAGTGCTTTGGTGGATCCAGAGGCCACTGAGTTCCCTCAGGCCTGTGTCTTGGGCTCCACTGTGTGTGAGCCTTCCTCATCATCTGTAGCACCTTGAGATTGCAGTGTGGCCGCTGCATGCACAGACATTACCTTCACATTCCAGATAGGGAGAAGTAGAAAGAGCCAGTGCCTTTTACCAAGGAAGCAAAATTCCCAAAAACCTTCACTCTACTTTTTATTGGTCAAAACTGTGTCATAAGGCTACTCCTAGCTGCAAGGGAGTCTAAAAAAGCAGGGATTTTTAAAAAACTTTATTTTTACTTTTTTTTTTTAGCATTAATGTCTTAAAGTTTGGTAAGAAAGAAAGGGAAATAGATATTGAGTGGGCAAACAGTTGTGCTGGCTACAGCAGTATAACCTTTTATATGACCTTGGACATCCTTGGAAAGGGATACTTGCTGGTCTGAAAGAGCCGGTGCAGCTGGAAGGAAGGTCTGGCTTGAGAGGAAGGAAGCACTGGGGCTGAGATCAGTCTAGAGGGCCACAGCTAACTCTGAGATCCTAATGCTACTTGCATGAGCCAGCAAACCCCAGACTGTAGTCCTGAAGGTGCTATTCTTGAAAACCCTAAGCCTCGTTTGGGGGTATATTTCCTTGAGAATGAAAGGATGGATCTGGATTGCCACCTGTTTGCTGGTGACTTCTTAGGCATGCCAGGCCAACCATAGGAACCCTCCAGATTTAGATGCTCCCCAGAACAGACCTTTCTTCTTCACCTCCAATTGAGTAGCCATCCAAGAGCTTTCCACTCACCAGGGTTCTTCTTCTCCCCCTTTCAGAAAATCCAGCAGCTCTCAGAGGGCTCCATGTTTGGCCACGGCCTGAAGCACCTGTTCCATAGCCGTCGCCGGTCGAGGGAGAGGGAGCATCAGGTGTCTCAGGATTCCCAGCAGCAGCAGCAGCAGCAGCAACAGCAGCAGGGCATGTCCGACCATGACTCCCCAGATGAGAAGGAGCGTTCCCCGGAGATGCACCGTGTCTCTTATGCCATGTCCTTGCATGACCTGCCTGCACGGCCCACTGCCTTCAACCGTGTGCTGCAGCAGATCCGCTCCCGGCCCTCTATCAAGAGGGGCGCCAGCCTGCACAGCAGCGGCACTGGCAGCAGCGGCGGGGGCAGCAGCCGGCGTACCAAGAGCAGCTCCCTGGAGCCCCAGCGTGGCAGCCCACACCTGCTGCGCAAGACCCCCCAGGACAGCAGCCTGGCTGCCATCCTGCACCAGCACCAGTGCCGTCCCCGCTCCTCCTCCACCACCGACACAGCCCTGCTGCTGGCCGATGGCAGCAACGTGTACCTCCTGGCCGAGGAAGCAGAGGGCAGTGGGGATAAGGTGAGGCAGGAGGAGGTTTGGGGAGGGGGACCCACCTGCTGGGGGCCTTAGCACCTGGGGAAGCTGAGCTGGGACCTTGCCTAATGGTTCTGATACCTGCTGCCTGCAGTTATCTGCCTTGGCTGAAGGAGTCAGAAGTATGACTAAGCCAAAAGGGAGAGATGATTCTCCAAATTGGCTAATTTTTGTTTGTTTAGGGGGTTTGTTTTTCAAAATGCTGTTTTGCCCAGGCTGATATTAATTTTGGTTTATTTTCCTTAAACATGCTCTCAAGAGGCGGTGAGTATGGTAGTTAAAAGCTCAGACAGCGCAAAGCCTGGCTCTGCCACTCACTAACTGCATTTGCCACGTAACCTCTTTGCACTTCAGCCTCACCAATTGGAAATGAGGATAAGGACAGTAGGGGTATTGTAGGATTAAATGAACCAATAGATAAAAAAAAATACTTGGAATGGAGCTCGGCACAGTATTGTTTTTATTATTGCCAACCAAAAAAAGATAGGGAACCAGGCATGGTGCCACGTGCCTATAATCCCAGTGCTTGGAAGGCTGAGACAGGAAGATTGTGGGTTAGAGGACAGCCTCCGAAAATTAGTAAGGCCCCCAGGAGTTTAGTGAGACCCTGTTTCAAAATTAAAAATAAAATAGGCCTGGGGGTATAGCTCAGAGGTAGAATGCCCCTGGGTTCAATCCCCAGTATCACATACACATATATAAAAAAATAGGGGAGGAATCCATGAGAGGTTGTTTGTTTGGAGAAGAAAAGAGTTAGTTTGGAACTTCATGTAACAAATACTTATGGGTGGCTAATAATGTGCTGCAAGAATGAGCAGGCGGCTGGCATGTCCCTCATCCTGCTCACCAGAGGGGAGACAGATGCATGAATGATGGATGAACAGAGTAGGGTGTTGGACTGTGACGGACACTGCAGGATCTCCCGGGGACCAAGGCAGTGGGAGAGGGGAATTGGGACAGACCTTCTGGAGGAAACCATTGAGCTGACTCTTGAAGGAGTATAATTATCCAGGAACAGGGCAGGGAGGACACGGTATATACCAAAGCAAGTAACCTGGAGGAGCAGGGTGGGTCCAGCACTTTTGGAGACTGACACACAGGCAGAGGCTAGATCACAAAAGGTCTTGCATATTAAGTGAAACTATCAAAGGCCATTAGGCAGGAAACTGGAGGGAAGTGGGCCGTGTGGGGCTCAGTGTAGACGGGAGATTGAGAAGAGGGACAAGGCAGGCGTCAAGGAAACCATTTTGGAACTAGACTGCAGCAGTGGGGCTAGAAAGGAGGAGACAAATTGAGAACGCATTTGGGAGTTAGAATCAATAGGACTAGGTGGGAAAGTGAGAAGACAAAGGAGGGCGGAGGAGGTGATTCTCAGGTCTATAGCTTAACAGTTTTAGGGATGCTGACATATTCTGGTTGAGGAATCTCAGGAGAAGGAGCATGTTCTGTGGGGAAGGTGAGTTCAGCATCGGATGCAGGTGCCTTTGGGAACTGTTGGAGAGGAGAGAAGCCACTGGCACTTGGGTCTATGGGGTAGAGGTCTGGGCTGGGGAAAGCACTCTGGGAGTTAAAGTCAGTGATGGAGTTGGGAGTGTGGGTGCGGGAGGCCCTGGGAGGGGCTGTGTCAAGTGAGAGAAGGCCAAGGACAGATCCAGAAGAATGCAGGAGGAGAGCTCCCGCCACTATAGAGGCCCCAGGGGAAGTGGAGGTATCCTAAGGGCCTGCCTGGGACCAGGTGCTGCCCTGCCTGTGGGCAGGGGCAGTCTGACTGCTGTGGAAGGAAGAGTCCAGGGGGCTAGTATGGAGATTCCCAAAGTCCAAATGGGACCCGCTACTTCTCTGTCCATGACTTCAGGCTCCTTTCTCCTTTGTTCCAGAATCATCTCTGCAGGGTTACTCCTGCACATCTGGCTCCTCCCTCTCAGGCTCCAGAGTCTGTGATCTGTTTTTCCTCTAGTGGCCTTCAGCAGCCAGAGGGTAGGAGCAGAGCTGAAAGGCTTGCTGGGAAGGCATGCTGAAAGGTCAAAGGTGGCAATGGAGTTAAGGGTTTGAATCCGATAGTATTCAAAGGGCTAGACCATGAAATCTTGGCTAGCAAACAAGGAGACAGGGATGGATGAATGCTGATGATCTGAAGAAAAGGAGATGGAAGTTTTGAGGGAGTTGGAGAACAGGTACACTGAAAGACTGTAAACAACCAGGCATGGTGGTGCATGCCTGTAATCCCAGTACTGGGGAGGGGGGTGGCTGAGATAGGAGGATCGCAGGTTCTAAGTCAGCCTCGGCAAGGCTCTCAGCAACTTAGCAAGACCCTGTTTCCAAATAAAAATAAAATAGGGCTGATGGTGTAGCCTGGAGGTAGAAGGCCCCTGAGTTTGATCCCCAGCACCGAGAAATGAGAGAGAGAGAGAGAGAGAGAGAGAGAGAGAGAGAGAGCGAGCCAGGTATGCCATTGGGATTTAAGATTTTGGGGCTTCAAGAGGGAAGACAAGCCTCAGTACACTCACAGAGCATGCTAGACAGGAATGAATAGAGAGATACTTAATTTGCCATGACAGGAGCTGAAAGGTTAGGTTGTCACACAATCTGTTCACATGACATTGAAATCCCCTGACTGTCGCAGAATTTGGTAGGAAGAAGCCTGGGAATATGGACTTCGCTTTGGGGACAATGGGCAAAGGAGACAGCAGTGGAGGGCAGCGGGGAAGGACCTCAAAGGAGGACAGGCCTGTCCGTGGGGGCAGGGCAAAGCTTACCACTAAAGCCACGCTGACCTCTTCTCACCTCCAGAGCACAAGAATGCAGGAGGAGAGCTCCCGCCACTACAGAGGCCCCAGGGGAAGTGGAGGTATCCTAAGGGCCTGCCTGGGACCAGGTGCTGCCCTGTGGGCAGAAGCAGTCTGACTGCTGTGGAAGGAAGAGTCCAGGGGGCTAGTATGGAGATTCCCAAAGTCCATGATACTGTCTGGGGGAGGGGCTAGAACTATCTATGGGGGTGGGGAGACAATAGTAGCCTCAGGTGCAATTCAGGGTCATTGAATAAAAATAAGGGGGTGATGGAAGTTCCTGGGAGAACACTGAATAATTTCTTTTTTTAAAAAAGGATGGTAAGCCGGGCGTGGTGGCGCACGCTTGTAATCCCCGTGCTTGGGAGGCTGAGACAGGAAGATCGCATGGGTTCGAAGCCAGCCTCAGCTACTTAGTGAGGCTCTCAGCAACTTAGTGAGACCCTGTTTCCAAATAAAATATAAAAAAGGTCTGGAAGTATAGCCTGGAGGTAGAAAGCCTCTGGGTTCCACCCCCAGTACCACCACCAAAAAAAAAAAAAAAAAAAAAAAAGGATAGTAAGTCCGTAAGTTTGGGAATCTTTGTTGTTGTACTTTGGTTCTGGGAGTTGGATTCATGGCATTCTACCTCCAAGCTACAACCCCTGCCTGTTTTACTTTTTTGTTTTGAAGCAAGGTCTCGCTAAGTTGCTCAGGTCTTGCTAAATTGCTGAGATTGGCCTCAAACCTGTGATCCTCTGTCTCAGCTGCCCAGGTACTGGGATTCTAGGCATGCGCTATTGCAGCAGGCTAATAAGTTTGGGAGGAGGGATGAAAGAGAAGAATGGAAGAAAGGGAGACCAGGAGAAATGATGACTGACTGGAGAATCCTATATTTAGGGGATAAGAAGCCCAGTGAGTTTTCTTGCATCCAGGTTCCCAGGGATGCTCTGGGACAAAGTTTTTTGTTTTATTTTTTTAACCACAGATTGTCCCTGGTGCAGATTCAGCTCCCTACAAGTGACCTAGAACTGCCCTCCCATCCACACCAACTGTGAGTTCTTGTGCACCTTGGCTTTTGCAAGCATTTGGAGGTTCTTTCACTCAGTGAGCACCGTGTGCCTGCTGGATGCTTGGCACCGAGGAGCAGCTCAGGTTTGGGTTTGCAGTTTTCCAGCTTGGAGTGTGCTTTTGCAGATGTCTTATCACAAGTTCATTAAAACGCTCCTGTGAGGTAGATAACCCAGGCAATATCCCAAGTTTTTAGACAGGAAATAGATCCAAAGAAGACATGTGTCCAAGACTACAGAGCTCTGCCCTAGTGGCAGGGCTGGAGCTAGAGCCCAGGTTTCCTGAACCCACGCCCAGTGTTTTTCCCACCATGCCAGGCTGCCCCTGTGTGTGGCAGCCAGCAGCCACAGTAGGGGGTGGAAAGCAGCTTCCTGGTGTTCAACCCAGACGACGCCTGGCTTGCCCCTCACCTGTAGGGTGACTTCCTACAGTCTCTGACCACTAGCGGTTAACTTACTTCATAGATTCCACAAATGACCTTAGTTCTAGACTTCTTCAAGAAAAAAGGATTTTGGGGGCCCAGGTTGTGGCTCCAACTGCCTGCCTAGCATGCACAAAGTCCTGGGTTCTATCCCCAGCACACGCACACACACATACACACACACACACACACACACACACACACACACACACACACACAAAATTAAAAGAAGGAAAAAGGGGCTCTCCACAGACTGTTATAGTTGCTGAGCCCCACCTGGTCAGTCACTGCCTTCTGCCTTCTTTTTTTTGTGATACTAAGGTTCGAACCCAGGGGCATTCTACCTCTGAGCCATACCCCCCCCCCGTCCTTTTTTATTTTGAAACAGAGTTTTGCTAAGTTGTTGATGGTCTTCCTAAGTTCCTGAGGCTGGCCGTGAACCCGAAATCCTCCTGTCTCAGCTTCCCAAGTACTGGGATCATAGGTGCTCACAACTACACTCAGCTTCTCTTCCTCCTATAGCACCACACTGGCACTGCCACTGGGCACCTCCCTGCTTGCCCTTTATTCAATAAATATTTCTTAAGCATTTTGGGCCCAACACTGTTCTAGGCATTAGGGCTACTTCTGTGAGCTTACACCCTGACAGCAGGAGATGACCGTTAAGTGATGACTGTGTAATCTATTTGGTGGCAAAAAGCGCTGAGAGACAAAATAAAAACAGAGTGAGAGGGCAGAGGACACCGGGGATGGGCATGCCATCTTGACAGATTAGTCAGAAAAGCCTTTCTGCTACTGTGAGGGAGTAAACATGTAGCTCTCTGAGGACAGGCAGTTCGGGTAGACAGACCAGCAGGCACAAAGGCCCTGGGGTGGGAACGTGCTTAGGGTATTCAGGGAACCTGCAAGAAAGTCAATGTGACTGGAACTTGGTGGACGAGGTGGCGAATATACAAGAGAGAATTAGAGAGGCGGCTGGGCCTGGGGCTGGGACCCGGGAGGCACTGGGGAGGATGCAGATTGCACAGGGCTCAGGAGACCAGGAAA
The DNA here is from genome assembly GCF_963383645.1 of Muscardinus avellanarius. Taxonomy (NCBI): domain Eukaryota; kingdom Metazoa; phylum Chordata; class Mammalia; order Rodentia; family Gliridae; genus Muscardinus; species Muscardinus avellanarius. The sequence continues at coordinate 84,968,703 of NC_137793.1, read as the reverse complement.
AGGACTCCCCCTCCCCTTGTGAGATGGGAAATCATTAGGAGGCTTGGTATAGATGAGTGACACCCTTGAAAAAGATCACTCAGGCTGCGTGGAGAATAAAATGTGGCAGCATGACAGAGCTGAGCAGGGAGTCTAGTTAGGAAGCTGTTGGCATACTCTGGGGCGAGATGATAGGGGAGTGGTGGGGGCGCCAGAAATGACAGGTTTCTATGTGTGCTTCAGAGATGGAAGCCAAAGGTTTCTGATGGATTGGATGTGGGGCATGGCGGAAAGGGAGATAGCAAAGATGGCTCACACGTGTTAGGGCCTGGCAGCCGGAAAGAAGAGATTGCCATGAGCTCAGCTGCAAGGAAGGTGGCAAATGGAACAGATATTCTGTGGGGGGGCAGGCTCAGAGCTGGGTTTTGGGTATGCTAAGTCTGAGATGGCTATTAAACTTCCATGCAGGAATGCCAAATAAGCAATCATATGAACGAGTCTGGAGTCCTGGGGACAGATCCAAGCTGGAGGCATAAATTTGGGAGTTGTCAGCATATAGGTAGTATTTAAGGAGATGGGACTGCACCATTTGCAAGTCTAGCTTGCACTGGGGAGAAGTGTGATCTAAGACTGAGATCTGGCTGCGTTGGCTGAAAGGATAGCGAGCCTGGTGAGATCAAGAGCTGGAGGGGCCGGCAGGATGAACCAGGTTGTTCTGCCCTTAATGAGCAAGTGCTCAGTGTGCGGCAGCAGCCAGGCCCACCTCACATGGGTGAGTCAGTAAATACATTTTAAAAATCAGACTAGAAAAATCCTGCAAGCCAGGGTCCCTAGGACCACAGCTCTCTTCTGAGAAGGGCAAATGTGAGCCTTATTAGCCTCTGGTCATCTCGGGCTTCCCTCAAAGGTCTTCAGCTGCCTCAGAAGACAGAGGAAATGGGGTGGGCAATGGGTACCTTCTGCAGCTGGCAAGTGGTTGTCGATTTTGCTGGCTGCAAAATTGCTGGGGTCCGAGTGACTGGGAGCAGGCACATCTGCTGGAGGGCTTTTCCATGTAGCTCGCGTTTGGTCTTCATAAGCCTCGGTGAGGCTGGAGGGGAGAGAGTTTTCCTTCCTTGCTGTCTGTGGGTGACCAGGCCCAGAGACTCTTGGGTGACCTGGCTGGGGATTGGTTCCCTGGGTTTAGAATATGATGGGGGAACCCAGAGATGACTCTGTGTCCTTATTTGGAACTTTCAGCTTTGTTACAGGTCTGGCCTGGTTAATCTTAACATACTGTGGAATTGGCAGAGCAAGTAGTATTATCTCCATTTTACAGGTGAATAGACTGAGCCTACAAGAATGAAGAAGCTGCATGCCCAGGATATCCAGCTAGGTCTTGGCAGAGAGGAGACTAGATCCTGTGTTTCTAGTCTGTTCACAAGACCTGGCTGAGATGTGAAGTCTCTAAAACAGCTAGGGACCATTTTATAGAATACCAAGGGGAGCAAGGAGACTGACTGTATCCCCTGGTTGCTGTCTCTTCAGTTACACGTTGGGCATCATGGCTCAGAGGGTCTTGAGGAGAGAGGTGCTTCTGTGTCCCATAGGAAAGGGGTCTTCCAGCTTTGGGGTAAACCCTGAAGCTCTGTCAGTGACTCCCCCATACCCAGGGGCCACTGGTTGGTGGAGAAATTGTGGTGGTTCCGCCCTGGTCTCGGCCATGAATAGGAAGCATTCTTCTCTCTAGTAAACACAGCCCACATGCTCTCCACAGGCTCCCTGGCGATTACTAGCATCTATTTTTAATTCATAAGCCTCCCCCATGCCCCACACCCCTTGTCATTGTTTAGAACTCACCAGCTGGCTTTCGGACCCCAGCAGCCCTGCCAGGGAGGGGTTGAGTTACTGGATCACCCTGGAGGCAGGCCGAGCTCTTCTGCTTTCATAGAGAGGTGCTCCCAGCCCCTACCCTAGGAAAGCAGAGCACCTTGAGCCCCAAAAGGGAGCACAGCATCTTGGTCATGGTAACTTGGTTATTATTTGGTTTCCCTGTTTTGAAAAGAATGTCCTCTTAGCTCTACCCTTCTGCGTTCTGCTATGTGTGTGACCCTGAGAATGGTAACCACCGCGCTCCCTGCTTACATATGTCATACGGGGGGTCCTTTGTTGGTGTACTAGGGTCTCACCGGTGGATAGAGAATAGGTGACATTCTGCTCTTCACCTGTGCGCTGCCCTAACCTCCGGGAAACACTCCCTGGAGGCTGGAGAAGGAGCCACTCACTGGAGCGAGGCCCCTTGGCTCCTCAGAAAGTGGATGAATCCCCACCCTCATCTCTTTTTCTTTCTTGTTTTGCTTCTGGAAAGTGAGGGGTGGGAGGCTTATAGGTCCCTCCTCTCTCCCCTTCTGGATCTGGTTGGGCAGCACCTAGCCTTGTTCAGAACCTCTCCCCCCCCAGCCTTGCACACCCTGGGCTTGTGCAAGATGCACACAGCTGGATGGTGTCGAGAGGGATGGCACGCAGCACTGGGTTCATGACCAGCTCTGCGGGGCCAGCCCCTTGGCCTGGACCTGTCTTCCCCTCCTGTCTAGTGTAGCTGTGGAACAGAACCGGGCAGGTCCTGGACCGCTTGGGAGACTGCCCAGTGGCTGGAGGACTTTCAGGGCAGAGGTGGGGAGAGGCCAGGCAGGGTCTGCATAGTCGGGCGAGTGGAGAGATGCTGTCCTCACTGGACACTTCCCCGTGGCCCACGGAGGTGTTATCTCCAGGTCCCAGATGGGGAAGCGGTGGAATGCAGCTCCTCGCCAAACCCAGAGCAGACTCTGACCTCCCGTCCTCCCGGGCGGCACCCTCCCCACCAGATTTACCCAACAACAAGATTTCTTCTCTGCCTCAGCATAAATAAGCACCCCTGTTTACTCTGCAGGATGGAGAGTGAGGGGCCGCCCTTGGCCCTGGCTCCAGCTAAGAAGCCTGAGATCTTGGCAGGCACCCAGGGGCCCTGGTTTATTTATGTCTGGGAGTCTGCTGGCTCAGAGGTGGGTGGGGCTGGCTCTGCTGAGAGAGAGTTCCAAACATGTCCTCTTGGTGGTTGGGGGCCGCAGACCACCAGGCCTTGGGGCCCTGCTGTTTCTGAGCTCATGGGTCTGGTTATATGGGAGGCTGCAGGGCCCCTGCTTCGGGGCCAGCTGGGTTGCTTGGCCTGTTGACTCAAATGCAGCTGCCTTCCGACTGGCACAGCCACTCACGTACGCGCCTGGCTGTCTGGGAGTCCAGCTGCTGTCTCTGTCCCTCTCCACCCTATCTCATCTACTCATTCCGCCCCTCTTCCTCTCTGTGTGGAAAGGTCCCTTGGGCAGAGGGAGAGCTGGAGGCACCGCCCAGATTCCCAGAGGAGTCTTCGAAGCCAGGCTGCGCAGCTCCAATGTGCGGTGAACCGTTGCTCCGTCATAGCAATGGTTCCCGGGCGCCGTGGGCCCTGCTGCGGCAGTAGATTTTGTCTGGGGAACCAAGCTCCTCCTCTGGTCTGATTTTAGTTCCTCCTGTTTAGGTGATGCCCTTTGCCTTGTTGGGGTTCTGTCTAGTCAGAGAGGGGCCCCAAAATGAGGACTCTGCCCCTACCTAAAGCTCTGACTCCGGAGAGCATAAGTAACAGCATCCTCTTGAATCCTAGAACTTTTTAGAACCAAACTGAGGCTCAGTTGCCCCAATAGGCTACCAACCTCGGAAATCAACCTTTACTTATCATTTTTTCTACTGACAGCCCACTGATGTTCTTTCTAGAGAGAAGTATCTCATGCTTTTCAGATTAACTTAGTTTCTGGAGTACAGAATGCTCTGGGACCCTGGGGATGAGGTTAAATAACTTCCAAGTTACTAGACAAGATCTGGGGTCCTGCCTTCTCAATCTTCTTGTTCAAGCCAAAACCTTGTGGGCAACTAGCTCTTTGTCTGTAGCCCCCAGGGCCTACAGGTGGGAGATGCCAGCCAGGTGTCTATCCTCCTCCCTCCCTCAGCCTAGAGCCCTCACTGCCCAAGAGGATGGTGTGCTAAGGTTCAAGTGTTGGCCCCCACACCAGAGCCAGCGACGGTCAGCAGCAAGGGGAGCTCCATCACTGGGCTCCAGGTGTCATGGAGCTGGCCCCGGGGATGAGGGCATGGGTCAAGGGTGTTGGCACAGCACCATTCTTCCCTGGATCTGCCACATCCCTGAGATGAGAAACGTGACCCTGGTCCCGTCGGTGCCAGATAAGGCAATGGAAATTCAGCACCATTAACCTGATCCCTGCTCCTGCCTCGTCTTTCTTTTTGTAGGCAGTCTGGACTTTCTGTATTTTTAACCCATGGGGTAAAGGGCTCCAAAATAGAAGCAGGGATGAAGATACATTGCAGTTTTTCAAGGCTCTTATGGAATCAAGGGCTCCCCTGAGCTGCAGTAGTAATGCCGTCTCCCACTTCCCCTTCTCTCCAGAGACAGGTGCTGGGGCGCGACAAGCAGCTGACAGACTGTTTTTGCCGCCTCAGTCTTTGCTCCCAGATCCTGTAGAGGTCAACTCAGGTCCTCCTGCTGCTTTTGCACTCTGACCACCCCAAAGTCTGGTTCTGAAAGTTCCCACTGCATCGCTTTCTTCTTTGTTCTCTTCTTGTCCAGATACCCCACCCCGGGACCCCAGAGCTGGGTTGGTATCCATAGCTGGTGAATAATTCAGCATGCCCAGCAAAAGCTAAATCAGATCCACGGTGATACTGTGACCGAGAGGCCTCCTTGGGGGCAGCTGGAAAGACAAAGCCCCTGCCCTGGAAAGAAAAGCGACCTGTGATAGTAACTTCATTACATAAGGCTTCTTCACTGCCTGAGAAGGTTTAGACTCAAATATTATCTGAACCCTGTGCATGTCTGCTGACTTCTCGGAGCTCAGTGGCCCATGGGCAAGCCTCCTAGGATGTGCTGGCCGTGTCCCTTTGAAAGCCTTTCTGTCCTCAATAGTCAGTTGAACAGCATGTCACAGTTTGCAAAGTGCTTTCACGCACATTTCTCATCTAATCACATCAGCTCATGGTAAGCTCGGAGACCTTGAGTCAGCAGGAGCCCACAGGAGTTCTGTGCTTCAATCCTCTGCTTTAGAAATCTTTTTTCAATTGTTCTTGGCAAATAGGGTGGGGCGGAGGGCACTGTGCATCCTAAAAATTGCTCAGAAAGGAGACGCTGCCACTTCTCAGTGTTGCTTTATCCTGAACCTCTTCCCAGTGTACCCTCCTCTGGGGAAACAGCAACTAGAAAGGCTTGAAATCATCATTTTTTTTTTCTACCTATTTGGCACAAATTTTGATTTGCCTAAAAGCAACGCAGAAAAGTGACGTAACATCTGGGCTTGTGCCCATGCCCAGGAAGGGCTCCTTGATGAGGAATGACCACAGTACTGGATCAGCAAAGGACCCGCCGATGGAAGAGATGGCGTCCGCCCTTCCTGGAAGTGGACGTAAGGTCGTGTGACGCGCGTGCGTGTGCTGATGCTGCCTGGCAGCTCCCTCCTCGTGGTCCTTCTGTCTGCTTCTCCAGCTCACACCACTGCACCTTGCCACGCACGAGGGCCCAGGAAATATGCCCACCTCGGTTGCTACAATTCACACTGAAGAATCTTTGCTTTCCCCTCTTGTCTCCCCAGGGGGAGAGGGAGAGCAGGACTCTTGGGTGACCTGAGTTCCTAAGAACATTTATTTTCTGGCTGGGTTTGGAAGTGTGTTGGGGGTGGGGTGGGAGGGCATCTCTGAATAGTGACCACTTCCCTCACCCCCTTCCCAAAAGGGCCTGGTAACCATCAGGGAAGCTGCCAGGTTCTCGGCAGGAATCATCACTGAAGATCTTCCCAGCACATGTGGGCCTGAGATGTTTTAAGACCTCACCTTGTGTTCTGTGGCACTAAATTTAGCTGCTTGTCAGCACTAGTCTTTGTTCCTAAAGCCTATGACTTCTCAGTTTTCCCACTCTTCAGAATGTGTGGATTGTGCTTTTTTTATATTTATTTATTCATTTATTTTAGTGGTGCTGGGGATGGAACCCAGGGCCTTGCATATGCTGGGCAAGTGCACTACTGCTGAACCAACTCCCTAGCTCTATTTTTTAAATTAAATTTTATGGTACTAGGGATTGAACTGAGGGGTGTACTACCTTTAGCTGAGGTAGAACTCAGCTCTATTTTTTAAAATTTTGAAACAAGGTCTCACTAAGTTGCTGAGAGCCTCACTAACTTGCTGAGGCTGTCCTCAAACATGCGATCCCCCTGCCTCAGCCTCCCAATTACTGGGATTACAAGCAAATGCCACTACACCTGACATGTTTTGTTTTGTTTCTATTTTTTAAGAGAAAAAATAGTATATAAGAAGATTTAAAAAGTAGGGGAGGATGGTGGGAGGATAATGAAGGCAAATGAAGAGAAAAGAAAGTATTTAAAGAGTATTAAAGAAAAAGAGAGCCGGGCGTGGTGGTGCATACTTGTAATTCCAGTACTTGGAAGGCTGAGACAGGAGGTTTGTGGATTTGTGGACAGTCTCAGCTACTTAGTGAGACCTTGTTTCAAAATAAGAATAAAAAATAGGACTAGGGGTGTAGCTCAGAATGCCCCTGGGGCCCATCCCCAGAACAACAGAGAGAGAGAGAGACAGACAGACAGACAGACAGACAGAGAACATCAAAATTAAGGGAAGAGGAAGAAGGCTATGGAAGAAAAAAACTAAACCACAGGGAACCCAGTAAAAAGAGAGGACTGAGTCCAGTCCTGCTGGGTGTGCAGACCTGGGCTTCCTTCCAGCTTCCTCTACCAAGAGCCCATCTCTTACCCCCAGATTCACTCTACTTTGGAAAGTAGAGAGAGTGACTCCAGAAACCCCCAGCCACAGCTCAGCTACCTGGTCCTGTGTCATGACGGTGACCACCCTGCCTCCTGTGAGATGTGGCTTCCATCTCTCCGGGCCATACAGGAGGCAGCTGAGGGTCTCCAGGCTCACTAAGAAGCACAGGTGATGATATCTACCCATCTACCCTGCAACACCTTTTCTTTACAAAAGGAGAGTTGCTTTGCAGCTGATGTCCTTTCAGAGCCCATTGCCTTAATGCTCTCAGCACATCTTTTTATGTCTGCCTGCCATTCTCTCAGCGTCTGTCTTTTTCTGTCCCAGGCCAAGTCTTCCAGGTACTGTTGGCGTGTGTGTGTGTGTGTGTGTGTGTGTGTGTGTGTGTGTGTGCGCGCGCGCGCGTGCATTCCGTGTGGTGAGGCCTTAGGACTAGGACTAGTCATCTCTTTTAGTAAAACCTACAGTGTGCCAGGCATTCTCACTGTGGCCCTGGGAGATGATTGAATATATCAGTGGCAGTTAGGAAGACTGAGACTCAGCTGCAGAGAGGGTCTCCGAGGCTCAGCTTATCTCTCAGTGCCCCAGCCTCCACCTCCATGCTGCTCTGTGGGTACCGCTGCCTCCCCTGTGGCTGTGAAGAAGCATGGACAGTGCCTGCTGAGGCTGCATAGCTAGCAGGTGGCAGGATAAGGATTTATGCCAGGCATTCTTCTGGCTCCTGGGTGCTGTGCCAGGCCACCGGAGGGCTTCTCCAACACCCAGGGAGCCCGGCCTTGGCCTGTCTTCCTGCCAAACACTCATCTTCCATCCTCACTCATCACACATTCCTCCCATTGCATTGTGGAAACTGAGTCTCAGAGCCTATGGAGACGCAACCGACCAAGACCCCACAGTCAGTATAGGACTGAGTGGCAAACCCAGGCTCTGCACTGGCTCTCCTGGTATGCTGGGATGCCCCAACTCCCAGCAGATTTGGAAACACGTCTCACGGGCAAAGGCACGAACAGACCCATAAAGGAAAAGGCCTCTCTCCTGCTAGCTTGCTGGCAGACATGCTTCCCCCACACTCATTCTTATATGGTCTTTTTCTCTTAGCAGTCTCCTGTCTCACTTGCCCTGACCCCTTCTCCTACTGTTCAGTTATTGTGCTGATGGCCAAGTGGCTCCTGGAGTGGAGCTGAATCCACCCTTTAGGGTGGTTCCAGGTGCCTAGGTTGGGAGCAGCTTTCCCCAGGGTCATCTTGGTGGTGCATTGTGGCCTCACAGGATCCTCTTTCTGCTGCTTCTGAGCCTTCATGATCCCAGGGAGCCTGAGAAATAAGACCTGCTATGCAAGGGGCTGGGGCTGTAGCTCAGTGGTAGAGCGCTTGCCTAGCACGCTCTTGGGCTCTGGGTTCCATCCCCAGCATCACAAAATGAAAAAAAAAAAAATGGAGGGAACTACCCCAAAGGATATGTGCGTGCATTAGTGTGTCACCTTGAATCTATGGGGTATAATTGCAATGCACTGATAAAAGTATATTTTAAAAAAGACCTATAATGCAGAGAGAGTCACAGGGCTAATCCCCTCACCACCTCCAGTCTCCCATGGTCACTGCCTTCTCTTCCCCCTTTTTTGCTTATAAATAAAGGTTAAAAATCTTAGTTTGGTGGGGCCTAGCAAGGAGGGGGAGGGGGAGGGCTGTCTTGAGGGTGAGAAGACCAAGTTGCCTCGGCGCCACGTAGGACAGAAGTGGAGCAGATGGATTGCCTTCCATCGCAGCAAAATGAGATAAATCAGTCATTCTGAGATGTCAGCACTGAGGAAGGGTCAGGCTAGGCCCAGGGGAGGGCCCAGACAGACATGAAATCTGATCCCTGCCTTCCTCATACAAGGCCAGTAAGACCTTAAATTGACAAATAACCATTATGCAAGAGGAACCGTGCTTGATGCCAAAGTATAGAGATTAAATGCCATAGGAGGGAGGTCATTTACAGAAGTGTAGGCTGCCAGAATCATTCCCTGGCCCTACAGGTCAGAGCTGGCCCCAGAAATTGGGACCTGTGTGATGCACTTTGCAGACTCCTGTCCTTACAAGCCCCAAGTCATTGGCCACCGTACATGTTTGTACAGTTTCTGCGATCCCAGGGTGTGGGGACTCCTGGTCTCAGTGATTTTGGCTACGAGGGTTGGCACTGCCTCCCAGAGATAGCGCTGGGTCCCTCTTATCTATTCGCACCTTCTTGAGCTTGAGCCTGCCCCATCAGCGTGATGCGTGCTGTGGCTCAGTATTTAAGCCCTGAGTGCCTCTCCAGGCTCAAGTGGGTGCAGAATCCACATCCTCTTTGAATGGTGTCTGCCTTGGGGAGCTGTCACTGAAGAGACCCAGCAGGAGCCAAGACTCTTCTGGCCACCCCCATCTCTCTCCTCACTGCGTGGAGTTCTCGGTGGTGGACCTCTGGCCCCCTCTTCTGGCCAAAGTATTTCCTGCAGGGACTGACTGTTGAGATGAAGTCCAAGGAGAAAGAGACCTCCGTGAGTTTGCCAACTGTGTTCTGTCTTGGGGTTTGTTTGTTTGTTGTTTTTGCCTGGATATTGCTGGGAGGCAGAGAACAAAGATTTGGGAGCAGAAGCTGGTGAAGTGACCACAGTAGAGTCTGGGGCAGTGGGTTGCTGGGACGGGGTCCTGGGGCAGAGATTTCCCCGAGTAAGGCAGGCTGCTGTCTACTTGAGGCAGTTACTGGTAGGAGGCTGTCCTGGGAAGATGGTGCTTTAAGCCAGCAGGTGGGGCAGCAAGAGGAGAAGGAAAAGAGCCTCCACCCAGGCTGGGCTTTCTAGCTTTGGAGAGCTCTCTCTCTCTCTGGAAGCCTGGCCTGGAGGCCCACTTCTGTTCTGAGTTACAGCCAGTAAGAGAAGGAGGCTGTACTGTGTCGGGGCTTCTGATCACAGGAAGCACCTCTGGACACTTGAGGTGGGAGGGCAGGGCACGGCGCCTTGCCTGGGTGCACGTGTCTTGTGTTCCCGTGTGCTTCCCCACCCCTGCCCCTGACCAGGCCTGTCACAACTGGGTGTCCTCATATACTCCGAGCTCAGTGGCAACAGCTGGACCAGGGAGAGGGACTGCATCAGGGCCTAGGCCTCCCCCTTGCTCGGTGATCCGCAGCGTCTCCTGCCAGATAGGAAGGAGCAGCTGTGAGCCCAAGGGGAGGGGGAAATCCAGAGCAATCCGCCCCTAATCCCTGGCTGGGCCTCACACTGGAGATGGCGGCTGCAGAGCCTGGGAGCTCAGGCACACCTGCTCGCAAGACCAGGCTTCCCATGGCGAGCCCAGTGCTGCCCAGGGACTATGACCCCGGGGGCCTGGCACAGTCTTCGGACAGCTGGGGCCTTAGAGCTCCTGGCACCTCATCACCAGCACGGCTTTGGGAAGTGGTGCCCACACAGGTGAGGCCTTGCTGGGTGGAAGGAGACAAGTTCACCTGGCGGGTGGGCGTGGGGTTTCAGTGGAGGTCCCGGGGGCACGACCCCTGGTGGACCATGGGAGAGTCCAGGAGGAATGTGTTTGGCGTGTGGAAAGTTCAGAGAATGGAAAATAAAGGAGACCCTAAGGTGAGCAAACTGGTGGCGGCCCAGGGCTCTGCAGGTGTGAGGAGACAGGAGGAGACTGCAGGACATTTAGGTGGACAAAAGGACTCTGTTCTCAGGGAAGCCACTTAAGGGAGGATTATTTCTGACTGCAACCGATGGGATGGGCTTATCAGAAAGGACCCGAGACTGAGGGTTAGATGAGAGAAGTGTCCACCAGGAAGAGAGAGGGGCTTGTAGAGGCCGGGACAACTCAACGGCTGGGGGAAGAGGTGGGTTGGTGACAGGTGGGCTGCATGCTGCCCTGAGATGGGTGGGCGCCGCGGGAAAGTGTGTGGGTAAGCTCCCTTGTTCACCCACAGTCTGCACCCTGAAGCCCCCTTGTAGCAACTTGAAATAAAGCCACTGAGGGCTTTCTTTGCCCTGGACTGCCCCATGTGGTGGCTGGAGTGCTGGAGTTTCACTCACTCTGGCCTAGGTAGGCAGCCCTGGATATACACAGCACCCCACATGCACCCCCAGTAAGTGTCTAAGCATTTGCTGCTCTGTCCTCTACAGCAAGTTTTCTTAGGCTCCCAGGCTCTAGGTGGGCTATTTCCCCACCCCTTGCCCACCAGGGAGAGCTTGGGTCAGCCTTGGGGACCCCTCCAGAGCTCGGTTGAGCAGCCTATGTGGCCCCCATGTTCCCACCAGGAAGAGAGAGCCACTGGGCAGTTAAGGTAGTACCTGTTGAGTTGGGAGATTAGGGGCAGCCCCTGAGTCAGGACCCCCAGGTGGAATAGGTCTTCTAGCCTGCTCTGGCCGGAATGGCGGGCCTTTCCTTCTTAGCTTCACCGTAAGATCAGATTACCTCTTTGGGCTGAAGGATTTTAGTGGCCGTAGGCTTTCCTCTCCATCCTGGTCTGAGTTGCCTCCCTCTCCCTCTAGGACCTAGTAGAAAAAGGGGATCTGAGTGTTTCCATCCTGAGAGAGCTGTGAAATCACAGTTGCGGGGCAACATTCAGCAGGTCTAAGGCACTGCTTGCTGAGTCACCAGGCCTGACAGTCCCCAGGCCACACTGGCCTGCTGGGCTCTGACCTCTGGAACCACAGTCCCACCCTCAGGAGCAGCCTCCTGTGTGGACACACCACCTGCTTGGCCAGGCCCAAATTCTTTTTTTTTTTTTTCTCTCTCTCTCTCTCCTCCTCCTCTTGCTTCTAAGAGTAATCTAACTAGGACAGGAAAGCCCCTTCAGTGTCAGCTTGCTGTGGGCAGCCTGACAGGAGATTCCCAGAGCAAATCTGGGGAGGGGTTTCCTGCCTCAAGGCAGGTCACAGGTGCACCTGGGAGTGTAGGAGCGGAGCACACACTCCTCACAAGCGCTGGTTGTTTCTGTGGTCGATCCTGGATGCAGTGATGCTGCTCAGGAAAAAGAACCAGGACTCCCATCTCACAATTCACCTAGCCTGCACCTTCCTTGCCCCTCCCAAAACTTCACTTAAGCCTGGACACTTTCTGTCCTGCAGTGTCTACCCTGTGCCTCCCAGGCTTCAGGGATCCAGGCTACTGGGCTGGTGTGTGAGAGGGAGGGCAGATGTCCCATGTCCACATTAGCAGGGGGACACTGAGAACAGGCTTGGAAGGTGGGAGCCCCCAGAGCGTCACGGAGCCCGGGGCTGGGCAGCGATGACCCAGCAGCTCCTATAACCTGGCAGGCCATGTAATCCAGCCTCGCATAGTGTTGTGAATGGGGCAGGGAGGCGAGTCTGTGGTGCTGCCAGGCCACATAGAGGGGGTGTCCCCAAGGAGGCCTCACTAGAGTCTGGAAAGTAATAGGGAAAGTTGGCTCCTAGACACTCAGAGAATACCTCAGCTTTGCATTATTCAGAGCATTCATCAGCACTTCCTGAATCTCTGTCTTTGCATAGAGCAAGGTCTGTGGCTCTGGCTCTACATGGAAGCATAACATGGACCCCCAAATTGCCTGGCACAGGTCAGGGCTCACGGGAGAAGCAGGACTCTCTTGCTACTTCTCTTCTTAGGTCAGCTCATGCGTGATGGAGCTGGACCAGCAGGTTGCAGTCTGTTCTCAGGAGTCAAGTACCACTAGGGTGACCAGCCCATCTCAGGCAGGAGAATGGAAGGAGGGGACCAGGACCCTAGGTGTGGTGCTGGCAGCTGAACATGGATGGTAGCTGGGTGGCTAGGGCTGAGGGAGGCTCTGCTCTGGTTTGGAGAGAAGAGCAGTGGTCCCTAGGTAGCCCCCTGCCCCAGTGTGGATTGGGAGCCCTGGAGGTTTCCCCCACTAATGACTGAGGCTGAGTAATCCAGGTGGCTTCTCCTTTTGACCAGCCAGCTCAGGACAAGGGTGCTATGGGAAGATCTTCCCTCTGTCGAACAAGAGATTGTGAGAGGAAGACCCCGATCCTCTCCTGCAGACCCACTCTGCACTGGGACACTGGTTGGACGGAGGTCACCCCAGGCCAGTGGAGGACCTTGCCTTTCCACACCCATGTTGCACAACTATCATTTCCTTCTAGTTCCAAAATATTTATATCTTCCCCAAGGAAACCTCTTCCCATTAGGCACTCACTCCCCATCCCTCCCTCCCCTATCCCATGGCAACCGCTAACCCACTATCTGTGGATGTAACTGCCCTGGATTTTCATATAATGGAATCACTCAATATGCAACCATTCATGTCTGGCTTCTTTCACTTAGCAAACTGTTTCTGAGATTCACCTATGTTGTAGCATTATCAGAACTTCATTCTGCATATTCCATTTTATGGAACATCACACTTTTTGACCCATTCATTAGTTAACAGTGACCATCTGGCAGCCAGGTGTGGTGGCACACACCCATAATCTCAGTACTTGGGAGGCTGAGACAGGAGGATTACGAGTTTGAGGGCAGCCTCAGCAAGTAGTAAGACTCTCATCAACCAGTGAGACCCTGTTTCAAAATAAAATAAGGCTGGAGGTGTGGCTTGGAGGTAGAATGCCCTGGGTTAAATCCATACACACACACACACACACACACACACACACACACACACACACACACACAATATGAGTTGTACCCAGTCTTTGGTCATTGTGAAGAGTGCTGCTGTGAACTCTAGTACAAGTATCTCTTTGAATACCCATTCGCAATTCTTCTGGGTATGTACCTTAGAGTGAAATTGCTGGGTTATGTGGTAGTTCTAGGTCGAGCAGTTTGAGCAGCCACCAACTGTTTGCCACAGCGCCTGCAGCATTTTACATCTCCACCAACAATGCACAAGAATTCCAATTTCTGTACATGTTGACCAACACTTATTTACTTAAAACAATGGTTGTAGCCATTTCAGTGAGCATGCACTGTCTTCATTTGAATTTTTTAATCATTTTTGTTGTACCTGGGGTTGAACCCGGGAAGTGTTCTACATGTGAGCCTTTTTTATTTTATTTTATATTATTTGTGATACTGGGGATTTAACCCAGCAGTATTCCACCTCTGAGCTACACCCCAGCCTTAGGTATTCTTCTTTCTTTTGAAACAGGGTCTCACTAAGTTGCGAAGGATCTCACTACATAGCTGAGGCTGGCCACGAACCCAGATCCTCCTGTCTCAGCCTCCCAAATACTAGGATTATAAGCGTGTGCCACCATGCCCAGCTCCTTTTTATTATTTTTATTTTGAAACAGGGTCTTGCTGGGTTTGGTCTCAAACCTGCAGTCCTCCTATTTCAGCCTCCCAGGTACTGGATTGCAGGTGTGCACCACCACACCGGCTTTGTATTTGTTCGTAGACACCTGCTCTATGCCCTTCACTTGGAGTATTTTTTTTCATTCTCCTGAGGACCTTCTCAAGAAGGTAGCACTGCCCCGCCCCCTTTTCAGATGAGAAAAGCAGGTCTCAGAAAAGGTAATGACATACACAAGATGACACCGCTGTCAATCAACAGAGCCAGGAGTCTAAACAGTGTCCAGTTAGAGTTAGGGCCTTCCTGTTGCCGGGCACAGGCCTGTATCCTGTCTCATTGCAATTCTTTTTTGGCAAATCACTCTCTTCTCCTCATGCTGTGTCCTGCTCCATCACTCTGAATAGTTTTCTCATCTTTATCTTAAGTCCCCTTGCTCTGTTAGCAGAACCCATCTTCGTACATCTGCCTGCCAGCTCCTCCACTCTCTTTCCTGTGGTTACCCTGTCTCCCTCTGGTCCTGAAAGGAGCTGTTGCCATGGTGCCTGTACCTGAGGAAGGCAGGGCCTGGGGAACTCCCACCCTCCTCCCTGGGGAGCAGAACCAGGCATGGTTAGTTTTGTGACTGGGGTGGGACTGACAGGCCACAGGCACTGGAAACATCTGGAGGGGCAGGAAGGAGCTGGTGTCTTGCTGCAGGACCCCCAAGCTGGAGTTTGAACTTGAGAGTAGAGGAGTCAGCAGCAAGGTGGGCAGGTCCCCAGACCACTGTGCCCCACCCACCTGGGAGTGTCTATTTTCTGGTTCACAGAGACTTCACAGCTCCCATTCTGCTTTTCCCTTTGTAACCAGACCTGGGAGGTCTAGGGTTCTCACCAGGGATGGGATCAGCACTAGAGACCCTGCAGGGGAGAGGTGGAGGGATGTCTGGTATCTCAATGACACGCCAGATGTTCCTTACTCCCCCTACCCAACATCCCCTGAAAGAACCTTTCCTAGGCTTGGTCAGCCTGTGTGTGTGTGATGAGAGCAGAGCCGAGGGAGGTAAATGTGGGGTCCTAGTCCTTAGCCTGTCTCTCAGTCACTGGTTGGGCTGGGAGTTATCCAAGGGGGTCTATTCAGAGGTAAGTGGTTGCTGAGGTGTTTCAGCCTTGCGAGGAAAACCACAATAGGACCTCATTCTCTCCACAAGGTGTCCCCAAGACCAGCACACACACCCCTCGGCTCTGCCTCACTAGCTCTTTCTCACGCATGTATACACACACACACACACACACACACACACACACACACACACACACACACCTGAGGCATAGGGGTAGGTGTGTGAGTTCTCCTGCAGACCAGCAGGATGAGGGGCTGGCTCCAGCAAGGAAGGCCCAAGATGCTACAGCGGTACATCTTCAGAGGTGATTTTACGTGTCGTAGCTGCTCTCTGGACATTTCTGAGGATTTGTACCTGGTTGTGCTGATGCAGGCAGGATGGGGCCAGGGAGAAACTTGCCTTGATCACTTGGGATATAAAAGCTGACAATCCCACTGTAGGAAATTCCAGTAACTGCTCTGGAGTTAGGCCTACTGACATTGACTCATGCCTCCCAAGAGGACAGGGGACCAGGCTCCAGTGTGAGGGGAGACTCAGCAAGCTGCAGAGCTGTGGAGAGCCCAGCCCTCTAAGGTGGGGTCGGGCCCTGGAGCTTGGAGCGGGACAGGATGGAATCCTAGGTCTCCCACTCACTAGTGTGTAGTTCTCAATATCTGTGGGCCTGGGGTCCTGTTCTGTACAATGCAAATAACAGTGCTGCCTGTCTCCTAGGTTTGCTCACAGGATTAAGTGAATTGATATGCCAAGGTACTTAGAGTCCCTGTGTTGGTAGATGGTAGTTGTGATTATCTTTATTCTTTGGAGTCATTTAGAATTGTAAATTTTTTTGGTGTATGGTACTGGGAATTGAACTCAGGGCATTCTACCTCCAAACTATACCCCCAGCCCTGTTTTATGATTATTTTAAAACAATATCTCACAACCTATCTTATTTTTATTTTGAAACAAGGTCTCTCTACTTTGCTGAGGCTGTCCTAGAACCTGCGATCCTCCTATCTTGGCCTCCCAAGTACTGGGATTACAGGCATGCACCTGTAATAGTAATTTAAGGGCATGAGAAGAGCTGAAGGGCCACAGGGGAGAGATGTCACCCCCCTGCAAGCCCAGGAGCTCAGTCCCAGAGAACACAGGAGATGTCCTGTGGCCAGAGCCAGCATTGTAGACACTCATGTCACCAAGGGGGTCTCCAGGCAGAAGGGTCAGGAGGGAGCTGATGTTCTGCCACAGGGCAGGACCCCCAGGTTCCATTTTGGGCCCTACGGTAGAGAAACAGAGTGGGTGAGGGAAATAGGACCCCTGCCCCAGACCTTCCTACAATCAGACTCTGGGACTGCCTGTCCTCATTCATGGAGATTTCACAGTCAGCTGCAACTCGGCTTCCCATGTGTAGGCCAGGCAGATGCCAAACTGGAGGAGGAAAGAGCCAGGCAGCCAGAGGAGCCAGGGCAGGTGGGAGTGTGCTGTTTCACACTTGGGCACAGTCCGGAGTCACTGCCAATCTTCTCAGTGTCTTCACACCCTTCTCTCATTGGCTCCTTCTGTGGTCCCCAAGAAGGTGGGACAAGGCTCTCCCCTCTGCCAGTTACAGAGAACAAGGACAGCACTGCAGCCACATTCAAAGCCTGTTTCCTGGGTTTCCTCCCGGCAGGAAGGGTGTGAAGTGGGCTAGGCACCTGTGGTAAGAACAGCGCTTCCTAAGAGAGCCAAGTTCTTTAATATTTGTTGTATATAGACCTTAATTTGGGTGCTGGGGACATAGTTTAGTAATTGAGCACTTGCTCAACATTGTGTGTGTGTGTGTGTGTGTGTGTGTGTGTGTGTGTGTTTCTGGGGATTGAACCCAGGGTCATTCTACCTCTGAGCTACACCCCCCAGCCCTTTTACTTTTTTTGTTTGTTTGTTTTGAAATAGCTTCTCACTAGGTTGCTGAGAGCCTCACTACATTCCTGAGGCTCTCCTTGAACCTGTGATCCTCCTGTCTCAGCCTCCTAAGGACTGGGATTATATAGGTCTACACCACTATGGTCAGTTGAGGTCCTGGATGTTTTTATCCCTGGCACCAAAAAAAAGAAGAACTTAAATTTGTGTAGTCCTATTAATACTGAGTTAAATTTATTGACATAAAGCCGGGCATGGTGGTGCATGCTTGTAATTCCAGTATTGGGAGGCTGAGACTGGAGGATCGCAGTTTGCGGGCAGCCTCTGCTACTTAGTGAGGCCCTCTGCAATTTAGTGAGACCCTGTCTCAAAATAAAGAATAAAAATATAGGGCTGGGGACGTAGCTCAGCGGTAGAATGCTCTTGGGTTCCATCTCCAGTATCACACACACAAAAAATTGTTGATATAATCTCTTAAATAAATGGTGGTGCATGCCTGTAATCCCAGTACTTGGGAAGCTGAGACAGGAGAATCACAGGTTTGAGGACAGTCTCAGCAAGTAGTGAGACTCTCATCAATCTAGTGAGACCATGTTTCAAATAAAAATAAAGTGCAGGGTGTGATGGTCTACCCTTTTAATCCTAGTACTTGGGAGGCTGAGACAGAAGGATCACAGGTTCACAGTCAGCCTCAGCTAGTTAGTGAGGCCCTCTGCAACTTAGTGAGACCTTGTTTCAAAATAAAGAATAAAAAAATAGGGCTGGAGATATAGCTTAGAGGTAGAATGCCCCTGAAGTCAATCCCCAGTACCACAATAAATAAATAAGTAAACAAACTTAGGCCAGCTTAATTGCAGATATCCCCCCCACACGCATACACTAGAATTAAAAAAGGATTATGATGCCTAGGTCCAGATTCAGCATTTGGTGTGTACCTCCTGTATGCCCCACACTGTGCTCAGTGCTTGTGGATCATCCTCTGTGTCAGCATCGTGAAGGGCTTGAGAGTAGGTATGGTTATGTTCATTTTACAGGTGAGGACCCTGAGGGTCAGGAAAATTGAGAGACAGGCTGTTCGCCATCACTGCAGAGAGCCAGCAGGAGGGTGGGCTTAAGTCAGACTGGAGACAAGTTAGACCTTGAGATAAGTCATTTAAGGGAGGCTGATCCTGGCTCCTGGGGTGTGAAAGGGCCCAGGTTCTGAGGAACAGAGCCCTGAGGGCTGGGCATCTGCTGAGGGGACCCACAGCACGCCAAGAAGAAAGTTCCGGCTCCAGGACAGACGGGGTAAGGGAATGTCCCATCCCCGGCATCCTCAGAGGACCCATGACCTGAAAAAGCCCCAGAGGAAGCCCTCAGAGAAGCCACCCTCCCCTGGCCCCTGAGTTTCACAGGGCTATTGTTTTCAATAGTGTTTTCCAATAACTTTGCACCTTGGCAGATATCGAGCAAGTGACTTATGCCTGTAGTTGGCATGGGCTGTTTCCGGTTCCAATGCATGTGACTGGGCCACTCTCTTTGTGTTTAACTCCTTCCCCCACACAGAGGTCACCCCACCCTGTCCCCAGAATGATCTAACCCGGCCTTACTTGGGGTGTGCTGTGTGTAAAAATACATGGGGTTGAGCCATTTCCTGCTGCTTCCGTTGCTGCGTGGCGATAAGGCGCGGGGACTCGGCTGTGGACAGAGATCCTCCAGCAGGCGTGGGGACAGCGGCCCTGAGAGCGGCTCCAAGCCTGCCTGCACACCGACCTGGCCTTCCCGTTGCCCCATCCCCATGACCTTTCCTTCCTTGCTCCATCCCCCTCGCCCTTCCAGTCCCTCTTCTCCTCTCTTTGACTCTCCAAGTCTTGCACCGCCCTGATGTGCTCAGGAAGCCTGCCTGCCTGGGGTCAGGCCTGCCTGCCTCCTTCCCAGCTGGGCGGCTGCTACCCTGGGGCCCCCAGACTGCTCCCCATTCCTCTGGGCCTGTGAGTTACCTTGGGGACCTGGCCGGCAGAGCGGGTGGGCGCACACTCCTCTCCTAATCCTGGGAGACCGGGAAGGGCCGAGTACACTCGCTGTCATGAGGCGGAAGAGGCTGGCATTGACTCCAGAGAGCTGGAAGGTAACGGAGGGGTCCAGGAGAGGGGTCTGCAGGGCAGGTGACCTGCTCTGGTGCTAGTGAAGATGAGGTGGGAGGGCAGGAAGGCATGGGGCCCAAGTGCGGGCTGTGGTCAGCTTAGAGGCAGAGGAGGTTGGGTCCAGAGAGACAGTTATCTCATTCCTGAGAGGTCCTTGGGGCCAGAGCAGCAAGGGCTCTCCGGGCTGGAGATTCTGTCTTTTCATAGCTGTGTGTCTCCAAGTAACTTGCTAGAAGACCTCCCTGGGCCAAAGACAGAGCAGATCTGCTCAGTCTGCATCTGTGGGGTTGGGGAGAGAGCAGCCCGGAGTGCTCTTTGTGAGTGGCAACCGCTGTGTAGCCGAGAGAGCCCTGTTGTTAGTTTTTGGATTTTTCCAGAAGTTTCCTCTTCATTCTGCATCCATTTACCAGGTGGAGAAACTACGTCCAGAGGTGCCCAGGGTCACAGGGGGCAGATCCCGCTGAGTCCCCTCCCCACGGTCTCTTGATGTATCCTCTGTTGCTTCCTTCCCCAGGGCGACAAGGGAGACCTTGTGGCCTTGAGCCTGCCCTCCGGCCCCGGCCATGGTGACTCCGATGGCCCCATCAGCCTGGACGTGCCAGAAGGGGCTCCAGACCCCCAGCGGACCAAGGCCGCCATCGACCACCTGCACCAGAAGATCCTGAAGCTCACGGAGCAGATCAAGATCGAGCAGGAGGCGCGGGACGACAACGTGGCGGAGTACCTCAAGCTGGCCAACAACGCCGACAAGCAGCAGGTGTCGCGCATCAAGCAGGTGTTTGAGAAGAAGAACCAGAAGTCGGCCCAGACCATCGCGCAGCTGCACAAGAAGCTGGAGCACTACCGCAGGCGCCTGAAGGAGATCGAGCAGAACGGGCCCTCGCGGCAGCCCAAGGACGTGCTGCGGGACATGCAGCAGGGCCTGAAGGACGTGGGCGCCAACGTGCGCGCCGGCATCAGCGGCTTCGGGGGCGGCGTGGTGGAGGGCGTCAAGGGCAGCCTCTCGGGCCTCTCGCAGGCCACCCACAGCGCCGTGGTGTCCAAGCCCCGGGAGTTCGCCAGCCTCATTCGCAACAAGTTCGGCAGCGCGGACAACATCGCCCACCTGAAGGATCCTCTGGAGGACGGGCCCCCGGAGGAGGCGGCCCGCGCGCTGAGCGGCAGCGCCACCCTCGTGTCCAGCCCCAAGTACGGCAGCGACGACGAGTGCTCCAGCGCCAGCGCCAGCTCGGCCGGGGCGGGCAGCAACTCCGGGGCGGGGCCCGGGGCGGCGCTGGGGAGCCCCAAGTCCAGTGCAATGTATGGAGCCCCCGGAAACCTGGACACGCTGCTGGAGGAGTTGCGGGAGATCAAGGAGGGGCAGTCCCAGCTGGAGGACTCCATGGAGGACTTGAAGACCCAGCTGCAGAGGGACTATACCTACATGACCCAGTGCCTGCAGGAGGAGCGCTACAGGTGGGTGCGCTGGCCCCCACTGCCCGGGGACCTGGTGTGACCCGGGAGGAGGAGCATGGGGGAGCATCTGAAAGGATCCTGGACTGTTGACAGGAGCAGAAAGAAGCGTCTGGGAGCTTCCCCAGGCTGGTCAGGGCAGTTGGAAGAAGGATGATAGGACCTCAGGGAGGGAGGTTCCCCTAATGTCATAATGCCCCAGGCATCCTTGTCAGTATTGCTGTGTGGTTAGTACACAGAAGGGGAAACCAAGGCAGGAGCCAGCTCCATGACCTCTCTTCTGGAGGGAGTCTGGTTAAGATGCTGATTCTAGAGCCAGCCACCTGGGTTCAGATCCCAGCCCCGTTATTTACAACGTGCCTTGAGCAAAGGCATCGGCATCCTGCAGGTGCGCCCTGGGTCCATGCAGCGAAGATAGCATTGATATGACCTCACAGGCCTTGGTGAAGACTGGGTCCAAACCAGAAAGTCAATGTGTGTGATTATGTAGCACGGAAAGATTGGACACCCAGGGGAAGCTCCTGAGGTCAGCCTGGAATTGAGCTGGAGTCTCTGGTCCCCTTCCTCCCCTGCCCTCGTCCCTCGGCCTGTTCTGGTCTTTGCCCGGGTCTCTTAATATGGCACCTGGCACCCTGGGATTTGGGGAGATCTTTTTGTTAGTACTTTTTTTTCTACAGATGAAGGTTTGTAAATTAAGGGAGAACCCCACCCCAAAACCAACCAGCCCCACATACTTTTGACATTTTATACCTCCCAGAGCAGGGATCAGGTCCTCTATATCCAGGGTTCCCTGGTAACCAGAGAGCATCTTAGCCCAGGACTTAAGAGCCCAGGTTGAAGTGAGTCCACCCTTATTCATGACATGTGTGATCCTAGGCAGGTTCCTCAACCTCTGTTTCAGTCTTTCTGTCTCTCAAGTGGGATTGACATCAGTGCCACCCCACAGAATTATGGTGAGGACAAAGTGATGTGGATAACATGCTCAGCCGGGTGTGGTGGCACACGCCTGTAGTCTCAGTGCATGCTGGCCACGTGGTGGGTTGGGTCACTGTTTCTGAGAGTTAAGGGCTGGATCCTGGGCAGAGGAAGGATATGCGGGACCCAGGATCGTTACTGCTTCTTCTCCTGTCAGGTACGAGCGGCTGGAGGAGCAGCTCAATGATCTGACGGAACTTCACCAGAATGAGATGACCAACCTGAAGCAGGAGCTGGCCAGCATGGAGGAGAAGGTGGCCTACCAGTCCTATGAGAGGGCTCGGGACATCCAGGTATGGCCAGGGATCCCACTGGGGGACAGATAGACTGATAGAGCCGGCAACAGCCAGAGGGCTGGGCTGTCATCACCTGGGGGGTGATGGGTACAGGTTATTCTACCAGCTGGGACAAATAGGCCTGAGTGGAGAGGGCAGCATGGGGCTGGGTGGAGATTAGAGCAAGCCGAGAGTATGCTCTGTGCAAGGCAAGCCTCCGGGAAGGGCCCCCATGCCCCCATCTCTTTGATGGCAGCCTCGCCAATGAATAATTGCCATTCCCAAGGTCTAGCCTCCCTCGAGTGGAAACTAGGATTGGGCCAGCACCTTTCCTTCCCATATCAACCCAACACTCCATTTCTTAGCATCCTCCCCCCAAATATCATCAGTAAAGAACTCTGTCCCCAGGTGCAGCTGGCCACCCTGTACCCCTCCTGCACTTTGGAGAAGGACCTGTGTATAATCGCCTTCTCAGTGGGGGTAGAGCATCAGTTCATTTTCTGTTGCTGTGACAGAATACCCAAGGCTGGATAGTTTGTAAAAATAAGAGGTTCACTTAGCTCACAGCTCTGGAGGTCTAAGAGTATGGTGCTGGCTTCTGCCTGGCTCTGGTGAGGGACTGATGGCAGATGGCATCACAATGCCAGGGATCACATGGTGAGTCAGGGCTCACATTTGCTCTTTTATAACATCCCACTCTCTTGGGAGACCAGTTTCAATCCATCCAAGCACAGCACGCCGGGAGCCCCAATAGCCTCGCACTAGGCCCCGCCTCTTAAAGGGTCTGTCAGTTCTCCACAGGGCCACACATGAGCTTCCAACCCATGAGCCTTTGAGGACACACTCCAACACTAGCCAAACTCAGCAGGTAGGCAGGGCTCTGCCCAGAGGTCTCGCCCTCCTGAGCTCCCAGCACCTCCCTCTGTGTCCCTGCAGGAGGCCGTGGAGTCCTGCCTGACCCGGGTCACCAAGCTGGAGCTACAGCAGCAGCAGCAGCAGGTGGTGCAGCTGGAGGGCGTGGAGAATGCCAACGCGCGGGCGCTGCTGGGCAAGTTCATCAACGTGATCCTGGCGCTCATGGCCGTGTTGCTGGTGTTTGTGTCCACCGTTGCCAACTTCATCACACCTCTCATGAAGACGCGCCTGCGCATCACCAGCACTGCCCTCTTCGTCCTCGTCCTCTTTCTCCTCTGGAAGCACTGGGACTCCCTCACCTACCTCCTGGAGCACGTGTTGCTGCCCAGCTGAGCGGCCAGCCTGTTCCGTGCTCTCCCGCCCCCTGCTGGTCACACAGCTCCAGGAGGGATCCTGGGACTCCTGAGTCCCCTGGACTTCTCTGTGTGTCTCTTTGGGCCTCCTGCCCAAACTGTGCATTCCAGCAGCTCCCATCCCTTCTCTGTACTTGCTTCTGCCTGACATCTTCTCCCTGTGGGCCAGAAGGGAGCTGAGAGCGTGGCCCTGGCTGGAGATGGGGGGACGCCTGTGGCCAAAGGGAGCTGAGGAGGACACCCAAACTGGATTGTTTTGATTATTTAAAGTCCCACAGGACTTCTGCCAGCTGACCTCAGGCAACCACTAGGAACAGGAGAGGAAAAAGTGAAAGGTCTGCCTCACCTTCCCTAGAGAGGAGCCCAGCCTGGGGACAGAGTTCCCTCCCCAGAGATGGTCAGGACACAGAAGGAGGAGGCTGTGCGGCCCCAGAGAGCACAGGAAGGGGAGGGGTCCCAGCCTTTGGGCACCTCCAGGGCCAGTGAGCAGGCTCAGAGCTGCTACTTAGGAGCTCAGCCCAACCCTCGCCTCAGTTCCCGCCAGAGCTGGTGTGAGGCCGGCTTCTGGGGCCAGCGCTTCCGTGATGGGAGGGCTGCAGGCTCTGAGGCTGGGCAGGCCATAGCTTCAGAGCTGCATTTTCCCTGTTAGTCTTTCTGCCTGCCTCTCACTGGATTTGCTACTTTCAGGGAAACAGGCCCCAGGGGCCCCAAGCCTCAGCACAAGCCTTTAGGCCTCTGGGAACACGTTGGGTTCTATTTATTTATTTATTTATTCCTCCATATTTTATCCCCACCTCTGCCCTGCTGCGCCCTAGAGAGAAGACTCTCCACACCCTCCCTCTGGAGCCAGGGCTTGTTCTAGGCTCATCAGACACCTCCATACCACATAGCCTCTGGATAATCCTGTGGCCCCACAGCTGGCGGGGAGGGGAGAGCGGCCTCTCTTTTATATGCCTATTTATTTTTTGTATGTGTGTATTTGTGGGGAGGAGGTTGTTTGTTGCTTTTTTTTTTTTTTTTTTTTTTAAGGCTCTGGGTGTTGTGTATGGTTTCTGTTCCCATCCTAGCGTCCCCATGGACACTTCCAAGCACAGAGGGGGTTTCTCAGAACAGGAAAGAGAAATCCCCTGGAGCAGAGAAAGCAGTGCCTGCCAGCTGTGTGGACCTTCCCAAGAAATAAATATCCTCTAAGTTTTCAGACCATCCTGTGTGATGTTGGTTGATTAGATTGTCCCTGTGGGATTTGAACACCCTGGAGAACACGGGATGGGTCTCACTTGCTGGCCTGAGACCTTCTTCCTCCACAATCTGACATTGAACAAGCCACCATCTGCCCTTCAGACTTTTCTTTATGCAGCCAACACACTGACCTAAGTGAGTGATATCACACCTCCCAGAAGTGATTTCCAGGAGGAAGAAAATTGGGAGATTCCCATAGCTTGGAACAGAAAAACAGCAGTCATGCACAGATGTGGCCACGAGAGGGCACTAGAGTTCTTGGTCCAAATTCTTTCTCAAGTTTCAGCCCCTAAAGAGCTTGGGTTAGCTGACCTGGCCAGTGCAGTCCAGCACAGAGCCCCTGCTCTCCAGGAATGGGATTGTGGTGTTTTTGCATACAGCCAGGGCCTCAGCGACTTCTCTGACTGGAGCACCCCACCCCTGACAGTTTCCACAGAAGGGCAGCCCAGAAGGCACCGGATTCCCAGGCATGACCCCATGGGCGTTCTGGAGAGGCCGCCTGTGTTTTCCTTCCTGGTGGCAGATGCTGATCTCCAGCATCATGAGAACAGGAGTCGTTGTGGGAAGAGCAGCCAGCCCAGAGCCCTGGGTCCTGGCCCATAATTAGTGCACATGAAGCCAAGTCAACCCATCTCTGGGCCTCAGTTTCCACATCTATAAAATAGGATGTATATAGTCACTGCTAACTTCAAAGGACCCTGACATTCTGCAGTTCTGAAAAGTCAAAAGTCACAGCTACATCTGAGGCCTCGGGCTCCAAGGGGTCTCCAGGAGTCAGGGATAGTTTCCAATTGGATTGGAGAGGACATATTACTGGCCTTGGGAGGGCGAGGGAGGGCGATGTTGACTGTTCCTTGACTGTTCAACTTCACCCTCTGTACCATGTAGGAATTTCACCAGGTGACCTTACAAGGCCTTTCAGGAGTACAGTTCTTGGACCCTGCACCCACTTCTCTTTCAAGCACACATATTATGCGGCTCTCTAGGGGACCATAGCTCCCTTGGGGGCCGCAGGTGGCTCAGAGCCCACATTCCTGGGCCCCAGGTGGGGGACAGCTGCCTCAGGCTCCAAACATTTCCCGCATTCCTTCCCAAGGTCAGGTGCCTTCCCGAATTGGCTCTTGAATGCCACTGCCAGCCTCAGTCCACACTGAAAGGGAGGAGGGAGGAGGACAGGTCATTCTTGGCTGATCCTGAGGCTGCAAAGCAAGCAGTCCTGGGGCTCAGGAGCGAGTCAGCTGTGGCTACACTTCTGCATAAGGGGTGTGACAGTTCTAGCATGTGTCTTCCTCATGGTGCCAGCAGGACAACTAGAAAAGCCCTGCCATCCGGGAGTTGGGTTCGTTCCTCTGATAGTCACTGATTCTTCCTTATTTGTGTCTGAGCCTTTGCTCCCTCTGTAATGATGGGGTGAGTTACCCCAGGACTTGTTCCTGTCTCTTGTTCTCTTCCGGAGTTCATAGAGTGAGACATCAAATCAGGGTTGCCACCTCTGCAGAGGACCAACCTCCTTCCCACTACAGGACCAACAAGCAAGCCCTTCCCAGAGCATCTGTTCCACAGGCCTGGGCCACACGTTGGGGGCGGGAGGGCTCAGCCAGGTCACTGCACTCACTCCCCATGCCTGGATCGGGGGTAAAGGCAGCAGAAGATGCATCTCCACCTGGACTCCGTGCTTCAGGGCTTGGTGCAGCTCAGAGCTGGCAGGTGGCTGGCCGGCCGGCATGCTTACTGCGCCTGTGCAGAGCTGACATTCCCTGCAGCCTTGGAACAATGGCACCCAGCAGGTGCAGCCTTGGCAAACACCAAAGCCATCAGACAGTTCAGGCCAGCAGGAGATGATTTATCCACCCAGCCTAGGATACTCTCAGTACTTCTGGGCTGTGGAGGGAGAGAGGGGAGGAGATACTGGGGCCATAATGGGGTAGAGGAGGGGGATCTGTAGCCAGGACACCTGGAACGATCTTCTAGGCAGGCTTAATTTCTCCTTCAGTAGCAGAGACCTTAAGTAAAGCCCAGATCCCAATACTAAGGGGCCAAGAGACTTGGGCTCAAACCCCTGCACTGCTAAACCTCATCTGCCAATGGGAATGGAATAACACTGGCTCACAGGTTAGGTCACAGGAGACATGACACGACGTGTCAGGACTTTAGCATGGTGCCTGGAACATACTGGAGTGGCCCACGGCAGTTATTATTACTCCTCACTCTTGGACCTATGTGTGTGAAGGTGCAGGAGAACTGCTTGGAGAAGTCTAAGGCTGGCCCAAAGGAAGGTACAAGGCCAAAGGCGACTGAGTGAGTTTCAGTCTACGACCCTTGCAGGCCCAGTAGGCCAGAAGGCATGGTTTCCCTTCTCTGGGAGCTCAGAACCTGCTATTCCCTGAGGCCGCTCCCTGCCAGTCTCATACACAGAGCTGACCCAGTCCCAAGAGCTTGACCCAGAGGACTGGATGAGGCCCACCGGGCCCCTGTCACCCTGGTAGATCAGTGTGTGGGGCCTCAGTTTCCCCATTGGAAACATGAAAGTTACAATGCCAGTGTTACAGCCCTAGTAGGACATTAGTGAGGCTCAGTATCCCCAGTGTCCCTAGATTCCCCCAGGGGAGTTACCTGACAGGATGCTGCCAAGTCATTTGGGACCCCCCAGGGAAGGCTCCAATCTGCTGGGGTAGGGGTAGGGCTGGGTAGGCTTAGGATAGAGGCCAGCAACAAGCCCTTGCCTGAAGGCTTGCAGCCAACATCTAGATGGAGAGAGAGGGAGGAAGCTCAGGTCCCAGCAGACCTGCTGGAATGGTGTGTGGGGAGGAGGCAAGGCTGGGACTTGCCCTGGCACATCCAGTCCTGTTGACAGGTCCTGAGTCACCCAGACAGCCAGAAGGGCAGTCTGAGTGGGGAAAGCATCACTGCCAACCATGCACGGGGCCTTGCAGGAGAGTGCTCACTCCTGGCAGCCCAGCCCTAACTCTCCAAGGCTAATTGTTTAGATGAAGTATCCTGGGCCTAGCAGTGCTGGACTGGTCACCTCTGTCATGGTCTCTAGGCAACCACCCACCAAGTTGGCTCTGTCTACAAAAGTACCCAGAGATTTCACAAGTTTCCCTGGGTGCCCAGGCTTTGCACCCTGCCAGCCTCCCAGCCAGAGGCTTCTGGTTGCCTTATTTTTACTATTCTTGCAGCAATTTCTCCAGTAAGATGAAATTGTACTTAGATGTAAGAAAAAGAGAAAATTAGATGTACTTATTTGACTCCATTCTGTTTTTTTATTAATTTTTTATTGGTGCACTGTATTCATACATCATAGTGGGATACAAAGAAAACTTTTGTAGACATACATGCACACATCGCCCAGTCAGCCCCCACCCGATCCCCACCCCATTCCCTCCCCATCCCTCCTTCCCATGCTTGGCTTAGTGGTTGACATCTAGTATTATAGCAATTTATCCAAAATTAAAAATGATAATCTCACATAACAGTTTCATTTGTCTGATACCAAGCTTTTGATAACATAAAGATAATATTTTAATATTTCAATATTTCTTTTTGCTTTCTTTCTTACCAGAGAATATTTTTTTCTTTTTTTTTTTAGGTGAAACTATCATATATTTATATATTTATTTTTCAGAAAAAAATCTATCCTAATATGGAATATGGATTCTAGATACCCAAAACGATCTCGAAAAAGAACAAAGTTAGGAGATATATATTTTCTGATTTCAAACCATATAAAGCTACAATAATTGAAACAGTGTAGTACTGTTCTAAAGGGAGATTATTGGAGCTGAATAAGAGCCTAGAGCTAAATTCTTCCATATATTGTCAAGTTATATTTGACAAGGTTTCCAGGAACATTTGGTGGAGGAAATAATAATCTTTTAACTAAATAATGTTGAAAAATTAAAATTACATGAAAACATTTCAATATTTCCTTTTGCTTTCTTTCTTACCAGAGAATATATTTTCTATTTTTTTAGGTGAAACTATCATATATTTATATATTTATTTTTCAGAAAAAAAATCTATCCTAATATGGAATATGGACTCTAGATACCCAAAACGATCTTGAAAAAGAACAAAGCTAGAAGATATATATTTTCTGATTTCAAACCATATAAAGCTACAATAATTGAAACAGTGTAGTACTGTTCTAAAGGCAGATATATAAACCATTGGAGTTAAATAAAAGCCTAGAGCTAAATTCTTCCCTATATTGTCAAGTTATTTTTGACAAGGTTTCCACGAACATTTGGTGGAGGAAATAATAATCTTTTAACTAAATATTGTTGAAAAATAATACTTACATGGAAAAGAATAAAATTGGACCCCTACCTAATCCCATATACAAATATTAACTCAAAATAGATAAAAGACCTAAGTATAAATCTTAAGACTATAAACTTTTAGAAGAAAATCTGGGTCATAAAACCTCACAACATTGAAATTGGCAGTGATTTCTTGGATATGATTTCAATGGCACAGGCAACAGAAGAGTATACAAACTCCCTAAAAAAATAAAAAAATATTGTATATCCAAAGACAATGTAAACAGAGTTAAAAGTTACTAATAGAATGGGATAAAATATTTCCAAATGCTATATCTGAAGGTATATTATATTCCAATTAGACATCCTAAAAATTAACAACAATAAAGGCAAACAATACAATTTAGAGATAGGTAAAAGACTAACATAAATAATGAATCTCCACAGATAACCAATCTTAGTTGTCTGTTGGATGGAAAATCTTGTTTCTCTGGTTCTGGTGTGTGTTACCTATTTCTTCTTTGTAGTTAATCTCTTTGAGTATTTTCTCTAGCGCTGGTTTTGAAGACATAAATTCCTTCAGTTTCTGTTTGTCATGGAAGCTTCTTATTTTTCCATCTAATTTGATAGAAAGTTTTGCTGGGTAGGAAATTTTTGGCTGGAAGTTGTTTTCTTTCAGAGTTTGGAATATGTTACTCCAAGCCCTTCTGGCTCTCATGACTTGGTTTGGGAAGTCTGGAGTGATTCTAATTGGTTTGCCTCTGAATGTCACTTGGCCCTTTGTTTTTGTTGCCTTTAAGATTCTCTGCTTGGCTTCCACATTGGTCATTTTGACAATTATGTGGCGTTGGGATCCTCTTCTCCGATCCTGTCTAAAGGGAGTTCTATAAGTTTCCTGGACCTGTGTATCAACCTCTTGCTCTATGTTTGGAAAATTTTCTGCTATTACTTCCTTGAAGAGATTATTGATCCCTTTGGTTTCACTTTCTTTTCCCTCTTCTATTCCAATAATTCTTAGGTTAGCTCTCTTAAAATGGGCCCATATTTCTTCAATATCAGATTCCTGCTGTCGGATATTTTTTTCTAGATTAGAAACTATGCGTTCATTTTTGGAATGATCATCTTCTAAGAGCGAGATTCTGTTCTCCATGTGGTCTAATCGGTTGTTTGTGCTTTGAATTGAGGCCTTTACTTCATTAATTGCATCCTTTATCTCTTTTTGGCTCTCTCTGAGTTCTTTTCGAAGCACCTCTATTATTTCTACAGTTATTTTCCTCATTTGATCTTCTAGAAATCTCTGATTTTCTGTTTTATCGGGTTCTGATGTTGTGGGGTTGTGGGCATTCATTGCTCCAGTATTATTCCTCTTTCCCATGATTTAGAAAGTTTGTGCCTTCTCTGGGTTCTTCCCTTGGGTCACTATGACTTCACTTAAGGTGTTCTGGATCTCGAGTCTGTAGTATCTCAGACCCCACTACTTCTTTACTGGGTTGTATCACAGAGTCTCCGACCCAGGGAGTCGATAGAGGCTGCTTTAGACTATGGGGGGTGCCAGGTTGCACGTTCTCCTATGGTGTGATATCTCTGCCACCGCCACTCCCCCACTGGGTCAAGTCCCAGGGAGTACAGTACTGGGATTTCTCCTCTGTGGCCCGCAATCTGACTCACTGTTCTTGAGTACGCAGATGTAGCTGTACTGGACTTGGTGAATTCACTGCTGCTGCCACCGGTGGCAATATGGCGCCACTGCCACGCCCTCGGCCGTGAGACTGGAGTATTTTTTCTTCTCTGGTTTTGAGTTCCACTCTGAGTTCCTGCAGCGTGTGCTGAGCTCAGCCACTGGGAGCTTTAGATGCTTCCTGCGCTGAAAGATCCAGCCTGGCTGTTCTGCAGCGGCTCACCTCGGCTTGCTGTAGCCGTCCGATGAATTTGCCGCTGCCGCCGGCAGTATGGCGCTGCTGCCGCGTCCTCGCGCGTGAGGCCGGTGTGTCTCCTCTGTGGCTCTGAGCTCTGTTCTCAGTCCGCTTTCTCTCTGGGGCCTGGTGATTTTTTTGTTTCTCTGGTGATGGTGTTTTCTGGCTATGAAAGGCGCTGATTTTGTGGTAATGGAGATTGGTTGTTAGCGGGACTCTTAAGCTCTGCTTTTCTCGGTCGCCATCTTCCCGGAAGTCCCTCCATTCTGTTTTGAAAGCACTTTTTTTTTTTAAAAGAAAAATCTAACCAGGTGTGGTGGTGCACACTTGTAATCCCAGCATTTGGTAGGCTGAGATAGGAGGATCATGGTTTGTGGAAAGCCTTAGCTACTTAGGCCCTTTGCAACTCAGTGAGACCCTGTTTCAAAATAAAGAATCAAAAATAGGACTGGGGGTATAGCTCAGAGGAAGAATGCCTCTGGGTTCCATTCCCAGTTCCACAAAAAAAAAAAAAAAAAAAAAAAAAATCTAGGTCTCTGACTGGTCTGGGGCCTGGTTTTCTGGTCTGCACAAAGGACCAAGTTCTTTAATTACCACCCTCCATGAGAAGCCACCACCCATGCCAGAGATGGGTCACCAACACAGACCTGTTAGTGTCTCTGACTGGTCTCTTCACCACCTCAGCCAGGCGGGGCCAGTCCAGGCCAAGGATGGGGAGACCTGAGGATAGCCACCTGGCCGCTGAGGAGCAAGGGGTCGAGGAGGGATTCCATTCCTGTCTTTCTGTCCCCTCTGCTTCTCTTAAGCTCTTATCATTTGACAACTTGGAGTCCAGCTGTGTGAACTGGAACCACCTAGCCTTAGGTTCAATTCAATTCAAGAAATATGGTTTACAAGCACCAGTGTGCCTGCTTGCACACACATGAACTATTGACCTAAGGGCAGGCAAGATCAATGTGGCAACAGGGCCTGGATCGGGAAGGTCCAGGATCCAAAAGCTTCATTCGGATGGGGAGCCATGGAGAGGGTTCTCGGAGCATTGGAGGATGGGTACGAGGCAAAACAGCTGAGGGTCCTGCAGGAGGCTGGCTGTGGAGTTAGAGATGGGATGGAGGACATTGCTGGTGGCATGAACACCTATGCCATGGTGCCTGGCCAGCCCACATCCGGAGGGCAGGATCCCACGGAAGGGGAAGGGGCACCTCAGTTCATTACAATGAGAAAGAGCTGACATTTCAGAGTGAAGGATATCTCACCCCAAAGCTTTGGGGCTTAGGGACTCCAGAGGGGTTCTTTGTGCTTGTGTGCAAAAGGGAAGCTTTGGGAGAGAAGGGAAAGGGAAAGCAATCCCTTCGGGAGGAGCTGAAACCACCTAGCATTCTAGGGATGGGGAACTGACGCTCAGGGATACTGTGTGGCACTGGGTTGGGTAACAATGCCTTTCTGGGCCTCAGTATCCCCATCATCACACAAATAGACAACTGGGGATAGAGCGAACTTGGCACGGCTAATGAGAAACCAGGCCCATTGATCTCTGGGAAGATCCCAGAAGGTGTCTCTGCATGAAGTCAACTGAAGGGCAGGGGTGGAGCAAAAGATGAAAGAGATACCAGGGCTCCCTTCCCCGCTTGGCAGCTAGAAGATTAAAAAGGGGGTCGCTTCCACGCACAACCACCATCTACTCTGGTATGATTGGAGGGTGTGGGAAGGCCCCCTCCCCCGGCCCATAGTCATGGCAATATGAATACCTTTTGGGGAGATATACCTCCACTCTACATCCCCAATTCTTTTTATTTCTTATGTTGAAACAGGATCTTACTAAGTTGCTGAGGGTCACCCTAAACTACTGAGGCGGTCCTCAAACCTGCAATCCTCCTGTCTCAGCGGGATTCCACATACTGGGATTACAGGTGGATGCCACCACTCCCGGCTATTTGAATGCTCCTTTTCTGTCCAGGACCTTACAGCTAACATGCTTTTTGTGTGTGATGATTCCTTTATCCTCACAACAGCCCTAGAAAGTAGCCAGAGAGCTGTCCTTAGGCTGCGTTTTACGGTGGAATAGCTGAGATTCCAAAAGATGAGGGGAACCTCTCATGGACAGAGTGGGGGCACAGCAGACCTAGGACAAACCCGGGTTTTTGACAGTGTTGCTGTCCGTACTGAGGCCTGACAGCCCCTGGGTGGGCTAGCGTTGCTTCTTCATGTACAGATGCAGGTGCCCTCAGAGGGGTTGGAAACTGAGTCACTCATGTCTCAGTATGAATTTGTTTCTCTCATTGAATGATCCCTGATCTGTAGGAGAATGAGAAGGTTGGAGTTTGAGAAGCAGAGAAAAAAAAAATAACAAAAAACTTTTGAAAAGGCAGAAAGGGAAGGTAAAACTTCCACGAATTCCATTGACTTTTTTTCCCCTCCTCTCACAAGGCTGAATCCTTGAGTCACTAAACTCATCTCCAAGCCCAGAGGGGAAAGACCAGGCTCCAAAGGAATTGTCCATTTATTTGCTCATCAAACCTGTGGGGATATCAGATTCTTGGAAGAGATAGAAGATTCAGAGATGAGCTCAACAGACTCTCTTTGAACATCCCCAAATCTACTCCAAAGACAGAGATAAAAACAGATCACTGACCACAGAGCTTGATA
This sequence comes from Muscardinus avellanarius, assembly GCF_963383645.1. NCBI lineage: Eukaryota > Metazoa > Chordata > Mammalia > Rodentia > Gliridae > Muscardinus > Muscardinus avellanarius. The sequence continues at coordinate 84,935,524 of NC_137793.1, read as the reverse complement.
ACCCCTTACATGGAATGGCAGTCTAAGGCAGATTGCCCTGAAAGGGAGTCAGACCTGGGAGCTCTCTTTGTCTCCTTCCTCATAAACTTTCTACTCAGCCCACAGCCTCAGTAGCCCCCCAGCCAGAAAGTCCTGATACTTGTCTTGCTTAAGTCCCCCTTGCCCAGCAGCCCCTAATATGCCTGACCATGTGATACTTACCCTGTGACCTCAACAACTGGATAAAGAGCCATGGGGGTTTATGGAATTCCTAGCCCACATCCTCATTATGCAGATGAGGAAACTGAGGACCAGAAAAGGGGATGACTGGCCTCTGAGCACCACAGCATTGGCTCTCCTTGGGTCCTCACGTGTGTTGATGCCCTACCAACACACACACACACATCTGGATGGAGGAGCCCTGTACTCTGCATATGGCTGGAGAAGGACATAAGGCAGAGGGCATGGAGGGAGAGGGACCTGGACTCCATGCACAGAGGATGGTCTGAAGCAAGGAAGGAGAGAGAGGGTAAGAGAGGCTTGGATGACAAAGCAGGAGGCTTGGGCCTCGGGCCCAGCACCATCTTTCCCAGTCTTTCCCGTCAGTCTCTCTCAAGGTAGGGCTATTTAAATTCATCAAAATTAAATAAAATAGCCAGGCATGGTGGTGCATGCCTGTAATCCTTGGGAGGTTGAGACAGGAGGATCACGGGTTCATGATCAACCATCCTCAGCAACTTAGTGAGACCCTGTTTCAAAATAAAAAATTAAACAGTAGGGCTGGGGATGTAGCTAGAGGTAGACTGTTCCTGGGTTAAATCCCCAGGACTGCAAAACTAAATAAATAAACCTTTAAAAATTGAATAAAGTAAAAAAATTCCAGCCAGGAGTGGTGGCACATGCTTATAATCCCAGCATTTAGGAGGCCGAGACAAGAGGATCGCAGTTCACGGACAGACTCAGCTACTTTAGTGAGGCCCTTCGCAACTCAGTGAGACCCTGTTTCAAAATAAAGAATAAAGCGCCGGGCGTGGTGGCACACCCTTGTAATCCCAGCACTTGGGAGGCGGAGACAGGAGGATCACGCAGGTTCAAAGCCAGCTGCACTGGCTTAAGAGACCCTGTTTCAAAAAAAGAAAAAAAAATTGGTCTGGGAGTATAGGCCAGAGGTAGAAGGGCTTCCAGGAACCCCAGTACCACAAAAAAATAAAAATAAAAGAATAAAAAAATAGGGCTTGCGGTGTAGATCAGAGGCAGAATGCTCCTGGGTTCCATCTCCAGTACATACATACATACATACATACATACATACATACATATATACATACATATTCCAGTTCTACAGCGGTCCCAGCCACGTTTCAAGCACACAGCAGCCACACCTAGCTAGGGTCCACCATATTGGATGGTGTAGAACATTCCATGGTGGCAGAACCTTGGCCGAGGTTACTCTTGACCCTTTATATAACTAATCTCATTTTAAAAAGAGTTTCACTGCTACATGTTTGTTATAGAGAGTCGAGCAAGGAAACCCACAGGTGGCCCCCCTTAACCACAATTAGCATTTGGCGTAGGCCTTTCCGGTCTGTATTCTTCCTTTATAAAAAAGCTTAAATAAGGCATAGCCATTGTAAAAGATGCAAACATGCCGGGCGTGGTGGCGCACGCTTGTAATCCCCGCCCTTGGGAGGCTGAGACAGGAGGATCGCGCGCAGGTTCAAAGCCAGTCTCAGCTGGCTTAAGAGACCCTGTTTCCATATAAAATATAAAATAGGTCTGGGAGTGTCGCCCAGAGGTAGAAGGCCCCTGGGTTCCATCCCCAGTACCGCCAAAAAAAAAGAAAAAAAAAAAAGTGCGATGTTTTCTTCTAGTAATTGCAAAGTTTCTGGTTCAATTTCCAGGTCTTTGATCCATCTGGAGTTGACTTTTGTGCAGAATGAGAGATAGGGGCCTAATTTCATTTTTCTACATACGGATATCCAGTTTTCCCAATGCCAGTTGTTGAAAAGGCTGCCTTTTGCCAGGCGTGGTGGTTCACGCTTGTAATCCCCGCGCTTGGGAGGCGGAGACAGGAGGATCATTGCGCAGATTCGAAGCCAGCATCGCTGGCGTAAGAGACCCTGTTTCCAAATAAAAATATAAAAAATAGTTGTCTGGGAGTGTAGCCCAGAGGTAGAAAGGTTTCCAGGAACCCCAGTACCACCAAAAAACCCAACACACTTAGCCTCTCTAGGCCTCAGTAGTCTCATCTGAAGAATGGAGCTAATACTACCTACCTCAAGGTGTTATGACTGAGAGTTGGTGGGGAGCCGCTCTTTACTTCTCTCCTCTTAGGGTGCCTGGGCCTGAGAATCAAGTTCATATGAGACAGATCAGCAGGGAAAAAGCACAGTGTGTTTTATTTGTTTGCTTATTTTTTTTTGTTGTTAATAGTTGTTTGTTTTTGTTTTGTTTTTGGTACTGAAGATTGAACTCAGGTGCCCTCTGCCTCCAAGCTATACCACCATCCCTTTCTCATTTTTTATTTTGGAACAGGATCTCACTAAATTGCTGAGGGTCTAACTAAGTTGCTGAGGCTGGCCTTGAAACTGTGATCCTCCTGTCTCAACCTCCCAAGAACTAGGATTACAAGCATGTGCCAACACACCTGGCTGAGAGTCTCACTACATTGCTAAGGCTGGCCTCAAACCTGCAAACCTCCTATCTCAGCCTCCCAAGTACTGGGATTACAGGCATGTACTAGCATGCTGGGCACACAGGAATTTTACTTTACATGTCCACGAAAGTAACACCAAGAAAAGGAAAACCCAAAGAAGTTGCAAGACCCAGATGCTTACATAATAGGTTAGACAAAGAGTGGCAAATATGTGAGGACACCAAGACAAATGAGTTATTTATCAATGTCTGTTCCTATAGAGTTTTGTTTGTCTTAGCTCCTAAAGTGGGAGGCCAGAGCATCCCTTTCATATCTGATGGTTTTCCAGAGCATTTCACTCAGAATAATCTTGTGCCAAAATGACATATTTTGGGGGTGGAATATTCCGCCATTCTTCGGCATTGAATGAGATGAACACTTGTAAGATATTTTGCGTTGCGAGATGGCTATCCCTGTTATTTTACAGTGTGGAAATGGAGCCTTAGGAAGACCTGGCAACTCTGAAGGTCCTGCCAGCAGGAGGCAGAGGAACCAGGCTTCTAGCTTGTGTCTGCCTGGCTCCAAGGCCCATGCTGCTGCCCACACTTAAAAGTGAGCACTTTCTAACCTCGGTCCTTCGCCTCCAAACACTTCCTTTGGCCCAAAGAGAAACGCAGAAGCAAGAAAGCAGCAGCAAGAAAGCTGTAAGGTTGCCCCAAACCTGACTAGGCCCCAGATTGGAGGCCTCAGAGGACAACATTCCCCTGCCACAGAGTCCTCCCTCCTCACCTGCCCACCGAAGATTCAGCAGGGGTAAAATTAAATTGAATCCCTGTGCACAGGTGTGTGTGTGTGTATGTGCGCATGCACACCTGTAATCCCAGTACTTGGGAGGCTAACACCCTCAGCAATTTAGTGAGAAGTGAGAACCTGTTTTAAAATAAAAAATGAGCCAGGCGAGGTGGTGCATGCCTGTAATCTCAGTACTTGGGAGGCTGAGACAGGAAGATCACAGGTTCAAGACCAGTCTCAGCTACTTAGTGAGACTCTCATAAACCTGGGAGATCCTGTTTCAAAAAAAAAAAAATAGGAGTAGGGGTGTAGCTCAGAGGTAGAGGGCCCTTGGGTTCAATCCCCAGTACAAAGACAAAAACAAAACATAAACAAACCCCAAACCAAAATATAACAAAACAAAAAATCCTGTGCTTTACCCCTGCTGATTTATCTCTTGCCCTGCTGCATCCATTTAACTTCTGTGGACTCAGTTTCCCTCTATGTATAATAACACCAACAGTCTGGCGTTCTGTTCTCCTGGGACTCCCACCCCAGGAGACATCTGGGACATGGTCTCAGGCTTGACTGGGGTGGGGGGGGATGAAGGACCGAGCACTCTGACCAGCGTAGGCCCTGGTGGGGGCAAGAGTGGCCCCCGCATGCCCCAACCCGGAGTTACTCAGTGCTGTCCCAGGCTGCCCTGGGGCCCTGGGAGAGGGCGTGGTGTGGCCGGGCCTGCTGGGTGAGAGCCGGTTTGGAAGGAGGTTTAGGAAGGGCGCGGTGGGGAGGGTGTACCTCTCACGCTTAGGTGTGATCTCTAGAGAGCAGCAGCCTGCTAGCTTCCTGCAATGCCAGACGGGGCAGAGCAACTGGTCCCTGGAGCCAGGTCACCACAGGTGACCACCCGGCCCCTCAGCAAGGGCTGAGCAGCGCCTAATGGACGCCACATCTGGTCAGTGCCAGCTTGCCCTGCCTTGAGGGGTGGGGGTGGAGGGTAAGGGAGCCAAGCTCCACTTGTCCCCAGAGCTGTGAGGACAGGGGCGGGAACCTGCCCTCACAGGCCCAGCTGGCCAGAGGCTTTGTCTCCCTTAGCCAGCCTCCCACAGAGGGTGCAGAGGCAGACAATGGCCGGGTGACTCACCAGTGAGCCGCCTTCCCATCCACACCCTCTGGCCTGGCCCAGCCCAGCAGGCCTCTTCTCCATGGGAGCCAAAGACCAGCCTTCCACAGCGGCCCTAGGCTTCCCTCTCTGTCCTGCTCCCTGCCTGCTCTCTGCTATACCACATGGGGACCCAGGGAGCACCACGGGGTAGGCAGGGAGGAGTCTGACATTAGCTGGCGGTCATGTTCATGAAGGCGCCCCATGCTCATCAGCCCCACAAGGCGACACCAGACTCAGGGAAGTGTCACTATCATTTCTTCATCCCCTTCTTGCACAGAGTTTACATCCTGCCTGCAATTATTCCTTTCTGCCAGACCACATATGTCTTCCGGGAAAGAGTGAGGAGAGGAACCCTGTTCCACGACACATGTATAGGACAGGGCTCACTGTTAGAAAACTTTTGCAGAGTTACTGTCTCCCTGAAGAATCTATTAGTCAGCACTTCAAGCATCTCATGCCAGGGCTGGGCATGTAGCTCAGTGGTAGAGCGCTTGCCTAGCATGTGTGAGGTGGTGGGCTCCATCTCTAGCACTGGGGAAAAAAAAATCAGCGTCCACTTGCAAGGCCCACTCTAAGTCATTTTCCTAAGACATGGTTTCAAGGCCTCTGACAGGATGGGGCTGTAGATCAGCAATAGGGCACTTGACCAGCAGTGCAGGATCCTGGGCTCCATCCCCAACCCTGCAAAACAGAAACAAAAGCAAAACAATCCTGGTTTGGCCTGTGTCCTCTGGAAACATTCCACTGACACAGCACAGGGTGTAGAACGGAACTCTGTCTCCAGCAAAGGCAGTGGGCAGAGAGGGCGGCGCCGAAGCCCCGCCTCCTCGGCTTGCACACTTCGACCTTTACGAGCTCTGAGCGTTGTTGTCTCCTGCTGCCTGCACTGAGCTCGGACAGTGTGAAGTCCATGTGGTACAGGTACACTAGGTCATTAACTGTCCTTAGCAGCTGCTGGCTGGGGGGCTGAGAGGCCCCTCGGGCCCTCTGCAGTGTTTGGGAGATGGCACCCACAGAGGAAGCCCCCAGGGATCCCCTAGTGGCTCTTAACAGGCGTTCAGTTGCAAACCCCCTTGAGGGTCTGATGGGAACTCTGCATGGTCTTCTAAAAAAAAAATGCATCTGCTCAGACATTGTACGTGGCATCAGGGACCCCACAAACCATCCAAGAGCTGCAGATTAGGAATCCCCATCTGGAAGCTGACCCCTGAAAACTTGCACTCTGGACCGCCCACCTGGTCCAACTGCCTCATAGTTCGGCAAATTAATAGCAACCCCCTCTCATACCACTCCAGGGCTCAGAAACTGGTTATTCATGTCACATCTGCACCACCGCTGCCCTAGGGGACAGGTGATACATGGACAAATAGGAGGTCAGGGCTCAGAGAAGCCAATGACTCCCTAAGCCACACAGTCTGGATAGCCACAGGGGACTTTCCTTCCCCCTCAGCCCCTCAGAGAGGCCCCATAGGGTCTGCCCACCACTGGGGAAGATCCAGTGGAGAACTGGCTGTCCAGGGCCACAGGAGAGGCTGGTCCCATGGCCTCTGCACAGCTGTGGTGTCAGCACTCAGTTCCCCCTGGCAAAGGCAGAGAAGGGCTCAGGCAGCAGCCAGCTGTGGCCTGGGAGAGAAGATGGACAAAGGGTGGGCCTGGAGCCTGAGCCACAGGAACTCAGGGGATGGAGAAAGAATACCTGGTCCTGGCCTGTCCCAAGAATGGGTACAGTTGTTGGAGCACATACCCCAAAGAACAGTCTGTGGTCTGGGAGAGAAGGGGAACCCAGTGTATACCGCATCTGTGTGCCTGAAGTTTAAAGGCACTAGACTTTACTCCTTGAGGTCAATTTTTAAGTTTCCAAGGAATTCTTGCTTCCTAAAACCATCTCTATGTGACCCAGAAAACTCTTCAGCCTGCAGGGCCTCACTGCCTCCCTTCAGGAAGCTTTTGCCCAGCACCCAGGGCTATGGGCCTGGCTCTCCTCCCTTCCTCGATACAGGCCTTACTCTGGTTCTCACTGGATCCTGAGGACCTCTCTGGATTCTGCTGCCATGCCACCCTAGCTCCCTGCTAGATGAATGCCAAAGCTGGCTCTCAGAAACCAGCAGAAGCAGCTGGGGATGGCGGTGCATGCCTGAAATCCTACTACTTGGGAGGCTCAGATAGGCGGATCACAGGTTCAAGGGCAGCCTCAGCAACACAGCAAGGTTCTCAGCAACTTAGTGAGACCCTGTCTTGAAGTAAAAAAATAAAATAGGGCTGGGGGTGCAGCTTGGAAGTAAAATTCTCCTAGGTTCAATCCTGGCACCAAAAAATAAATAAATAGAAGAAAGAAAAAGAAAAGAAAGAAAAAAAAAAGAGGAGAGGTGACAGCAGAAACATCTAACAGTTTTCCCAGGCTGTGGTTGGTGGGTAAGGGAGATGGTTTAAGGAACCAACATTGTCCAACACTGGATGTTGTTTTTTTCTTTTCTTAGAGGTGCTCCACCATTGAGATATATCCCCCAACTCTTTTTATTATTTATTTTCAGACAGAATCTCGCTAAGTTGCCAGGCTGGTCTCACTAAGTTGTAATTGTCCTACCTTAGCCAAGTAGCTGGGATTATGGGCGTGTGCCACCATGCCTGGTAAAAATTGTCATTTTTTTTAATGTCTCTCCAAACCAGATGACTTCGCTTTGCTCCCAACAGTGGGCAAGATGCCTGGGCAGGGAAGAGCCAGAAGCTTGGAGACCTGCTCCGCGCACAGCAGGTGGGCGATTCTCCAGCCTGCTCCAGTTTGCAGCCTGGAATTCCAGTTATCAATTCTTACAATGAATTTGTGAATTTGCATGGGTTCTATGCATTTCTCCTCCAGTGGACTTCGGGCTCTGAAGACAGGGAGCACATTTTATTCAGTCCAGGATCCCTGGCCTCATACCAAGTACACAGTAAATGCTTGATAAATGTTAAGGAAAACAAGTTATGCACCACAACTCCCTAGCAGCTGGATATCTAGGGCACCCATCTGTCCCTTCTTCTGAAGAAGGCTGCTCAAAGCTCCTGGGCTGACCAGAGGAGGGACCATCATCAGCCTGTCCTCCTTCATTCTCCTCTGGGCTGCTCCTGAGGCCATTTGCCTATTTGCAACCCGAAGCATGCCTCTTGGTTCTTCTCCCCACCTGGCCTAAAGTCCTACCCCCACACACACCAGCTGTGCTTCTGCACAGGCCCACCCAGATCTCAGTTGGCCTTGCCCCTTCTACAACCACAGCTATTTTTAGCAGAGCACGAGGGGAGAGGGAAGCCAGATGACCTCACCTCCTTGTGGCTTGACATTCTCCCAGGAGCTCGGTTCCCCTGCCCCTACCCAACATGCACCCACCCAGTGCCACTTCCGCCCCTTAAAAACAACAACACTGACGCTCTCTTCCACTTTTCACCGCTTCCTGTGGTTGATTTATTTATTTTTTCGCTTGTCCTCCAGCTCCCTGGGTTTCTGGGAGGGTGGTTGAGTCTCTGAGTCCAGCTGGGGAAAGACCACTCCCCTGGTTTGAACTGTAGCCCTAAGCATTTGGAGGCCAGCCCACGGACACATTCACTGTTCTCCACGCAGCCTAGAATAGAGAATTCTCTGTCCCTGGGGTGGGAAGCCCAGTACTGACCCAAGTTCTTTCTGTTGTCTATCCTAAATCTTTCTGGCTATTAGGGTTGCCAGATTTAGCAAATAAAAATATAGGACATCAATTATATGTGAATTTTAGATAAACAATGAATAACTCTTTAGTTAAGCATGTACTGTGCAATATTATAATAACAATGTATTCATTGTCTGAAATCCACATTTTACTGGGCATCTTCTGTTTCATCTGGCAACTCTACCTGATACAGTCCTTCTCACAAGAGCAGCATTTTCAGATGTGTTCAGCTCAGGATTCTTTTGGGCTCTTAAAAGTTGAGGGTGCACCTGCTGGGTGCAATGGAGCACACCTGTAATCCTAGCAACTCGGGAGGCTGAGGCTGGAGGCCGGCCTGGGCAACTTAGCAAGATCCTATCTCAAAGTAAAAATATAAAAGGGCTAGGGGAGGCTGGGCATGGTGGTGCATGCTTGTAATCCCAGTACTTGGGAGGCTGAGATAGGAGGATAGCACAGGTTCGAAGCCAACCTCAGCTACTTAGTGAGGCTCTCAGCAACTTAGTGAGACTCTGTTTCCAAAGAAAACATAAAATAGTCCAGAAGTAGAAAGTCTCTGAGTTACACCCCCAGGACCACCAAAAAACAAGGGGGATTAGGGTACTCAGTAGTAGAGCACTCGTGTAGAGGCCCTGGGTTCAATAGCCAGTGCCAAAAAACAAAAAACAAAATTTAAATTTATTAATATAACAGTAGTAATTATTGCATGTTTCGATAAACATTTTTTGATGTGGTACTGAAGACTGAACCCACTCTACCACAGTACTATTTCTACAGACCTTTTTATTTTGCGATAGTCTTGCTAAGTTGTCAAGGCTCACATCAAACTTGAGATTCTCCTGAGCTGCTAGGATTAGTCATGTGCCACAGCACTCAGCAAATAAAATACTTTTTTATGAAAAAAATTACATTTCCCCCCAAAATGAGTGAAAAGAGCGGCATTGTAGGGGTTTTTGATTGTTTGTTTGTTTTATTTCATTTTGTTGGTGCTGGGGATTGAACCCAGGGATGCTCTATCCCTGAACTACATGTCCCGCCTATTTTATTTTCCAGACAGGGTCTCACTAAATTGCCTACGCTTATCTTGAACTTGATATCCTCTTGCTTTAGAGTCTCAAGTAGCTGGGATTACAACCATGTGCCACAGACCTCAGCAAACAAAATTTAAAAAAAATGAAAAACAACTATATTTCCTCCAAAAAATTAGTAAAAAGAGTAGCATTCCTTTTTGTTTTTTGTTTTGTTTTGTTTTTGTTGTTGTTCTAGGGATTGAACCCAGGCCCTCATGCATGCTAAGCAAGTTTTCTACCACTAAACTATATTCCCAGTCCTTATTTATTTATTTATTTATTGTACTGAGGATTAAACTCAGAGACATTCTACCCCTAGCTATACCCCAGCCCTATTTTATTCTTTATTTTGAAACAGGGTCTCACTAAGCTGCCAAGGGCCTCACTAAGTAGCTGAGGCTGGCTGCAAAATTGCAATCCTCCTGTCTCAGCCTCCCAAGTACTGGAATTACAAGTGTGTGCCACCACGCTTGGCCCATTTTAAAAAATTTATTTATTTTTATTTATCTCTTTTATTTTGAGACAATGTCTTGTTCAACTGACCGGGTTGGCCTAGAACCTGTGATCCTTCTGCCTCAGCTTCCTGAGTACTGGGGGTTACAGGTAGACACCACCACTTCCAGCTTTGTTCTGTTTTGCAGTTTTATGTATTTATTTACTTCTTTAGCTGCTGAGGATGGAACCAAGGGCCTCAGGCACGCTATACAAGTGTTCTACCCTCAAGCTACATCCACAACCCTCCGATTTCTTTAGATTTTTAAAAGTTTAATTGTGGTGAAAAAATATAATAAACTTAACACCACAACCCTTTATAAGTGTACAGTTTGACAGTGTTAAAACACACTCACATGGTTGTGCTGCATTGGACACCTCTACCTCCCGTATTTAGCCTGTTGTAATACCACGCGCATGAAGCTTCTCCACTGTACTATAAAGTGCTATAAAGTACTTAATATAAAGTATAGTACGTCGCCGGGCGTGGTGGCGCACGCTTGTAATCCCCGCGCTTGGGAGGCAGAGACAGGAGGATTGCGCAGGTTCGAAGCCAGCCGCGCGCGCTGGTTTAGGAGACCCTGTTTCCAAAATGAAAATGTAAAAAATAGGTCTGGGAGTGTAGCCCGGAGGTAGAAGGGCTTCCAGGAACCCCAGTACCACCAATAAATAAATAAATAAATAAATAAATAAATAAATAAATAAAAATAAAGTATAGTACGTCTCCACTCTGTAGTACTATAGTACATGAGTGTGCTCATGAAAGAACGAGAGTGAAAAAGGCAAACGGTGTTACCATTTTGGTAAAAGCCGGACGTGTTGGATCACACCTGTAATCCCAGTACTTGGGAGGCTGAGGCAGGAGGATCACAGGTTCAGCCTCAGCAAGTAGCAAAACTCAACATAGCGAGACCTTCCTCATTTCAAACAAAACATGAAAAAGGCTGGGGACTAGCTTGGGTTCAATCTCTAGTACCAGAAAAAAAAAAAAAAAAAAGGAACAAAACAAAACAAACAAATAAACAAACAAAAAAAAAAAACACATTTTATTGGTAAAAAACAGTTCTGACCAAATGTGCCCTCTGAAAGGGTTTGGGAACACTTCAGGGGTTCCCGAGCCACACTTTGAGAACCAATGCCAGAGATTTCCATGGTGATCAGTATCCTTTGCCCCAGAAGTTAATTTGGGGTGGGATTGGTGTAATATATAACTTAATGCGATTCAAAGTTGGTTCTTATTTCTGAATAAGTAGTGGAGTCAGTGGAGGCTGAGGCTGGATCTTACCTAGAGCCAGAGTAAGGAACGAAAAAAGATCTAGACAGACTGGCCCAAGGGGCCTGGGCACGGGACGCATGTAGGTGGACCAAGCTGACCGTGCAGCAAGAAAGAGCAGGGCATTTCTGCCTCCCCTGGAAGGTTTAAAGAGGCATGTAAAGAAAGCCACCTTCACCTCAAAAGTTTGTACTACGAGCTTAAGAAGATCGTTTATCTCTATAAAACCATTCCAGTTCCATTTTTGTAGTTGGGACATAAACATTTAAGGGGATACAAGTATATAGGTATATACATAGAAACAAATATGACTTGCATCGGAAGATGGTTCCTTCATGATTGGGGGCATACCTACATGTTTAGGCTTTTGTTTCTTTATAAAGGATATAATAACTAATAAAAAAAGAAAGCCAATCCTTAGCTGGAGGTGGTGGTGCATGTGTGTAATCTCCGTACTTGGGAGGATGAGACGGGAAGATCACAAGTTCACAGCCAGCCTCAGAAAGTTAGTGAGGCCCTCTGCAACATAGTGAGGTACACTTACAAAATAAAATAGGGCTGGGGGTGTAGCTGATGGGTAGAATGCCCCTGGGTTCAGTCCTCAGGACCACACTCATACATGTACACACACATGGACACACAGCCTTTTCAAGCATGGAGCAAGGATGAAACAGACCAGCAAGAATGCAGGTGGGGCTCCTGCTCCTTGGAAGCCAGGGTCAGTGAGCTGCTGCTTGCTGCCCCCTCCCCGAGCATGACTGGCAAGGGAAGGAGTTGGTCCACTCCACCTCAGACCCCCATGGCATATCTTCTTCTTGTACTGACCCTCTCAGAAACGGCTGGGGGAACGCAAGGCTAACTAGAGATGCGGAACTCTCCAATCCCATGGAGGGGCCTCAAGTAAGCTGTTGCTTCAGGGCCCAGGCATCCCCAGCCCCGTACTAGGTTAGGTCACTCCTTGCCCATCCAGTGCCCAGAGAGTAGTGATGGGTCACAGCCAGTGGCCTAGCCCATGTCTACACAGGGGCCCCATCACCACCAACTCCAATGGGACTTGAGCATCTCCGCACGAGACCCACACCCTTAGCCCACTCGCTTCTGTGCTGTTAACGACCATCCGTAGGTGGTAGTTTATAGCTCCCACTTTATTATACACAAATTCCTTGAGGGAGGGGACCCTGTCTTAATTGCTTCTGTATTTTCCATGGCACCTAGAACAATAGCAAGGGCTCAGTAAATTTCGGTGAGTTTATTAGGGGATGGGTTTCCACTGGTGTAATTCTGGGATTCCCGCTTTATGAGGGGCTGGGGCCAGGAGAGCAGGTGCAAGCCCTGTATTAAGCATTTATTGAGTGTGTGCTCTCACTCCCGGTGTTCTTCGGTGATGGATTGCTTATAAAGTATGTCATGTGTTGTCTCATTTGATCCCTGCAGCAAAATGACACATGTGAGTGGCCTGTGAGAGTGACTAAGTTCTTGCAAAGTGCGCCTTCTGATGGTCTCTTCCCTTCTCCCTCGGGCGGGTGGCCTTCCTGAGCTAATCCTACTCGGGCTGTTTCTCCCTTTCCCCTTTCTAGGAGTATTTTTTTAGGGCTAGCTGGGAGCATGAGTCATCCTAGCTGGGGGAGGGGGCTTCAAGTCCATAAATGGGCAAAAACTCTGAGTTCCGGCTCCTGTCTTTAGGAAAGAACTAAAAGAATGTGCTAACCCCGGGAGGTTGTCACTGTGGCATTGGAGGTGTGTGGGGAGCATGCCTGTGATCTCAGCACTTGGAAGGCTGATACAGGAAGATCAAAGTTTTGAGGCCAGAGTGTAGTAATTTAGCCAGACTCTGTTTAAAAATAAATACATACATACACAGAGTGGTGACACATGCCTCTAATCCCAGTACTTGGGAGGCTGCGACAGGAGGATAGCAGGTTTGCAGCCAGCCTCAGCAACTTTGTGAGGCTCTCAGCAACTTAACAAAATTCTGTTTCCCAATAAAAAATAAAATAGGGCTGGAGGTGTAACTTGGAAGGGGAATGCCTCTGGGTTCTACCTTCACTACCAAAATAAATAAAAATAAAAAGGCTCAGAAGTAGAGCATCCCTAGGTTCAATCCTCAGCACCACGATGAATGAATAAATGGTCAAACAAACAAACAAACAAACAAAATTAAATGTGTGCGTGGCACTCTCCAGAGCTGTGCTAGAGAAGGATGTTCTTTTTATTTATTTTTGTTGTGCTGGGGATTGAACACAGGGGCATTCTACCTTTGAACTATACCCCCAGCTCATTTTTTATTTTGAAATAGGGTCTTGCTAGGCTGCCGAGAGTCTTGCTGTGTTGCTGAGGCTGTCCTGGAACCGGCAATCCTCTTGTTGTCCAAGTACTGGGATTACAGGCATGCATCACCGTGTCCTGCTGTATGTTCTAACGTGACATCTTAGAGGCTGGCAGTGCTGTGAAAACTATTGGGCTGGCTCTCCTTGCCCAGCTTCCATGCTGTCCAGGTGACCTGCGCACTGAACTGGGGCTCCCCTTCTCCCATATAAAATCGCTCCTGGCAGCAAATGTGCTCATCAGCACCCCAAGTATCTGGTTGGGTTGGCAGCAGTTCAGATCTTCATTATAAATCAATGAATTGGCACCTTGATTGAATCTAGTCATTTCCTAGAGGTCCGTAATCTGCCTGAGCCTCCTAGACCTGTTTCTGAGCAAGCTTTCTCAACAGCAAAGTGAAACCTAGACCCATCATGGTGAAGAAGTTTCCGGTGAGGCCGGCCACCACATGAAGCCCAGCCAGCTCTTCCCAGGCACCACCCGGCCTCTTTGATGGCTTTCCCATCCACAGAGGATTGGGCACTGGGCTGGGAGGTCCTTTGTTGGAGAGGGGATACTGGCAGCGGCTGCCCTGTTGCCCAGTATGGCATTGCTACTAAGCAGAGACCTGCCTTCAAAGTGATGGTGATGGGTGATTGCAGCCAGGGAGCCCAGGCTGCCTGACGTTCTGCAGCCAGCGCTCAGGGGCCTTTCAGAATCCAAAGTGGGAGCTTTGAAAGGCATTGCACCTTATCCCCAGATGTGGGGAGGTCATACAGCCAGTACTGCGGCAGTAGCTGAGCTCCTCCGCAATCCAGAGCCCAGGTCCCTGCAGCATGGAGCTTCAGTCCTGGAGAGAGTGTTGGGGAGGAGGAAAGAGGAAGGAGGAGGGATGCTGGCTGGGCCCTGAACTCCAAAGACATAACTGAACACTTCCACTAGGAAGCCAGGACTGAGCCTCTGGGGCTGGGAAAATCCTGGCTGACAGTGTCTGTTTATCAGGGAAGCTGAGTCAGACAAACCAATCTACCTCCTGAAAAGCTGGGCTATTTCTAGAATCCTATCCGGTCAAAGCCAGCCCCAGACTCTTTCTTCTTCTCAGGGGAATTCCTTTGGGGGAGAGGAGTGGAGAGCTGAGTCTGACCCTTTCCTAGAGACTGAAACCTATGAGATTTTGCCCATGTATGGACTTGAAACCCCTCCCCTAGCTGGGATGACTCATGTGAAGTATACTCCTGGAGAGGGGAGAGGGAGAAACTGAGATTCCCTTGGGTCGGCTGAGGAAGGGGCCTGGAGGCTGGGGGGAAAAGGGAAGGGACCCCTGGGAAGAAGGGGGGATTCTGTGGGAGGAGAGCAGTTGATCTCTCAGGGCAGGGTTCAGAGGCAGATAAGGCAGATAAGGCAGAGAAAGGGCTGTCCAGAGGCAGCAGCTCTTTAAAAGCCCCCACCTTGAGTAAGTCTCAGACTTCAGTGTGATCAGAGCCACTTGCTATGCTTTGAAAATGCAGATTCCTGGCCCGCAGTGGGCTGGTCTCCCCAGAGATTTGAGTAGAAAGTTCTGGAACACAGGAAGATGACTGGGAATCCTTGTCCCTCTCCCTGTGTCTGCTCTCCAAAGCAATTCATGATCCTCTGTAGGGGCCAAGAGCCCTGGACCAAGGGTGACATTTCTTTTTTTTTTTTTTTTTTTTTTTTTTGCGGGTCTGGGGATGGAACCCAGGGGCATTCAACCTCTGAGCTACACCCCCTGCCCTATTTTTATTTTGAAACCAGGTCTCACTGAGTTGCAAAGGGCCTCACTAAGTAGCTGAGGCTGTCCTCGAACCGCAATCCTCTGGTCTCAGCCTCCCGAGTGCTGGGATTACAAGCGTGTGCCACCACGGCCCGGCTTCAAGGGTGACATTTCTAAGGTTCTTAGGAAGGCGGCGGGAGCGTTTGAAGATGTGCAAACATAGGGTTTCAGAGCTGGGGAGTCTTGAGAACTCTTACCTATATATAAGGAAATCGAATCTCAGCAAAGAGAGGCCATATGAAGAACTATTTCCCCCCAACCTTCTCCTTTCATCCTTAAAAGAAAGCCCTTTAAACTGTGTCAGGAGAAAAGAGCAGACCTCAACCTAGCAAAACCCGCCCCTCCAGCTCAGCACCTACCTCCCACCTCCCACAATTATGTCAGACAAGATTTGGTGAGGAACAAGCCAGCTTTGGAGAGGGCTCCTTTCCCACTCAATACAATCCTAGACTATACAGCAGGAAGGGACACCAGAGACTGACTAGTCTAATTTTCTACCCAAATCAGAAACTCCCTGTAGCACCAGCTCCCAGATCTCTATCTCTGACTCATGTCTCCTTCCCAGGCTCCTTATCTCCACTCATCTGCTTTGGTGGTCTAAGTGCTCTCCCCCTTGCCAAGTTTACCCCACACCTCCTACCTGCAAGCCACCCACCTCCCCAGCTAAAGGACACTCCATCCTTCCAAGTTCTTCAGGCCAAAAGCCATGGGGGTTATTCTTTATTATTTTTTAAATTGGGTACTGTGGACTGAACCCAGGGGCATTTTTCTCCAAGCTATACTACCAGCCCTTTAAAAAAAATTTTTCTTTTTAAACAGAGTCTTGTCAAATTGTTGAGGCTGGCCTCAAACCCGTGATCCTCCTATCCTTCTAAGTACAGGGATTACAGGCATGTGCCACCGTGCCTGGGTAAAGTATCCTTGGTTATCTCTTTTTATAACCCACATCCAATCTATCAGGAAAGCCTGCCATCTCCTCCTTTAAGACATCTCTCCCTAGTTGGGCATGGTGGCACACATTTGTAATCCCAGTATTTGGGAGACTAAGACAGGAGGATTGCAGGTTTGCAGACAACCTCAGCTACTTAGTGAGGCCCTCCCTTCCCCATTTAGTGAGACTGTTTCAAAGTAAAGAATAAAAAATAGGGCTGGGGGTGTAGCTCGGAGGTAGAATGCCCCTGGGTTCCATCCCCAGTACCTCAAAAAGCTATCTCCCCCAAACTGACTATTCATTCACTGCTGCAACTCCAGCCCGTGCCCCACTGCCTCTCACTAGAATTGGCCTCCTGCTGGGTCATCTTGATCCCAATTTGGCCTTCCCACCACTATTGTCAAGGAAAACTAGAGCAATAAAAAAAAAACTAAGTTAATTCACCTTACTCCTACTCCTTTGCCTGAAACCTCCTAGTGGCTCCCCATTGCACAGAATGAAGCTGGCGTATCCGCTCACAAAGCCCCATGTAATCTACTTTTCCCACCTCCATGACCTCTCCTGACTCCATCTTTTGCTGTTCTCCTTCACTCTGCTCTGGCCTTACTGATTGTTCTAGAACTTTTCTGAACAGCATGCTCCTGCCTTAAAATGTTCAAGTCAACTTTTCCCTTCACCTGGGATACTGTTCTTTCAGATAGACACACACGGCTTGACATTTTATTCTTGCATCCCATCCTGATTTTTAGTATTTCCCCTACTACTTAAAGACATTTTAATACAGTTCATAGCTTACTTCTTTTGTTTTGTGGTACTGGGGATCGAACCCAGGGCCTCCCTCATGCTAGGCAAATGTTCTACCACCGAGTTACATCCCCAGCTAGATTTTATTTTCTGTGTTCCCCAGGATGGCCTCAAACTCATAAGCCTCTTGCCTTAGCTAGTAGCCGGGATTACAGACGTGTGCCATCATGCTCTGCTAATTTACTTTTTTATTATATTTATTGTTTTTTCTGTCTTCTTCTGCTACAAGGGAAGCTCCCTGAGGGTAAAGATATTTGGTGGTTTTGTTTACAAGTATATCTCCAGGGTCTAGAAAGCGTATACTGTAGGCCCCTGGTAACTAAACACCAGTAGAGCGGACGGGTGAATGAGCAGTTGATGTAGGTGACTCCTTATGAAGCAGAATCCTGCACTGGTCTTGCTCCAAACTACCGCTTTCTCTTTTCCATAAAACCACCCCTGTCCTCTATGATGTGGTCCCCACCCTCCCACCCCCTTCTCCTGCCCAGTCTTTTCAGCCAATCTTTCCTTTGTCCTGAGTCCACCCTCATCTTCAAGACTTGCTCTTGCTGTCAGTCACTCTCCAGATTCTGCCTCCCAGAGCCTCAGCCCCTGCAAGGCACAATGCCCAGGGGATGCTCTGAGGGGGGTGAGCTGTGACCTGCAGGGGACCCCTGCTCCCGTCACATCTGGATAGCTACTGTTTCTCCTTCTACACTTTTTTCCTCCAGGAGGCTTAAGGCAGCAGCTGGCTGGGGCAGAGGGAGGAGTGAAGGAGTCATCCTGATGGTGGGGCAGGCTAACGTCATCTGCGATCCTTGCCCCTACAGAGAGAAGCCCGGGCACTACCTACTGAGGCCCCCAACACACACACAGCTCGTGCTCTGGGAGCAGGGAGCATTCAGAAGCCTTTCCTATCTTCTACCCCCCCCCCCCAGTCTGGGTTATTCACATTCCGGAAGCACTGATGTGGCACTAAATACTCCTGTGGCTCCAGCCTTCTCCCCCGGGGCCCAGCGTCATTGCTGAGCCTGCTTTCTGGAATGCTTTTGGTATGAAGTGTCCCGGCAGGTGAGGGCAAGGCTGTACAGATGGAACCCAGGACTCCATTTCTAGGCCACTTTAGGGTGGAGATCAAAAAGCCCCTTTCCACTTGGATTCTCCTTTGCCAGCAGGCTTTCCCCAGTCCTGTCCCCATCCACCTCACCCAGACCCTGGCTTCTAGAAGGTTAAGCAAATAGACCATAGAAGACCAAGATCTTGGGACCAAAGTATTTGTGCCCCCTTCACTGGAAGACCATCTTCCCTGCCACTGGCTGAGTGCAGAGTGTGAGGGGTGGATGGAGGGCTGGAGGGTGGATGGATTCCAGGGCTGTGTCCTCATCCTCCCTCTGAGTCTAGGTCTTCCCTCCTCTGTGACCTCTCCTTTTCTTTCTGTCCCTCGTCTTTATTCCTCCCATCTCCCTCTCACTCTTTCATTTCCCAGTTCCTTCTTGGGGCTTGTGAAGACCAGGGAAGGGCATTACCAGAAGAGGAAACTGCTGTATCCTGGCAATTGTGCCTGGCAAAGAGCACAACACGTAATAGATGTACTAAGTATGTGTAGCTCCATTCACTTCTAATCCAATTCTCCAAATCCAGTCGAGTCCAGATGGGCCTCCCTACCCTCCAAGATTTGGCACCACACAGACTGGGTTTGAGGTATGGCTTTTCTACTTACTAGCTAGGCGAGTTACCTAATGTTTTTTGAGTCTCCGTTTCTTCTGTAGAATGATAGAAATAGCACCAAAGCAAACACGCTCTAACAAGGCTGTGGTGAGTGCGAATGAGGCAGTGCAGAGCGCTGGATACACGAGCACTCGTAAATGGTGGCCCCAGTAGCTGCTGAGATGTCATTCTTCCTCCCTCCTCCAAACTCCAGTGCTGTCCCCTTTCCTCTTTGAGTTTCACTTATTTGTGCTAACTTGCCCTCAGTCTGCCATCTCAAGTCTAAGACCTTGCTATACCAGTGATGCAATACATTCCCTACCTTCTGCAGAGCTCAGCACACAGTAGGGCTTGAGTCATGAGGGGAATGAATAAACGATAGACTGCTAACCCCGCAGCTGAACTCTTCCCTGCTCAAGGGTAAAGCCCGGCCCCTGTAGTCTTCCAGTACCTGATTCCAGCTCAGAGTTCCAGCACTCAGTAGGACCTCACGAGACTTGACACCTGAAAACTCCATCAGTCACCTAAGCCATTTCTTGTTAGCTGTACCATCTTGACCTTGCTTTGCTTGCTTTCCCTTTCTCTTCTACAGACTCATTGACTTTTCCAGCCTGCGTCCGTGTGCGTGTGCATGTGTGTGCATATGTGTGTGTGCATGCGTGTGTGTGTGTGTGTGTGTGTGTGCTAGTTACTGGGGATTGAACCAGGGGCATTCTACCTCTGAGCTATACCCTCAGCCATATTTTATTTATTTATTTATTTATTTATTTATTTATTTATTGGTACTGGGACGGAACCCAGAGGCTTTCAAACTCCGGATTATACTCCCAGACCTATTTTATATGTTATTTGGAAACAGGGTCTCACTAAATTGCTGAGAGCCTCACTAAGTAGCTGAGGCTGGCTTCGAACCTGTGTGATCCTCCTGTCTCAGCCTCCCAAGCGCGGGGATTACAAGCGTGCTCCACCATGCCCGGCCCTATTTTATTTTTTATTTGGAAACAGGGTCTCACTAAGTTGCAGAGGACCTAAGTTCCTGAGGCTGGCTGAACCTGCAATCTTCCAGTCTCAGCCTCCCAAAGTACTGAGGTTACAAGTGTTTACCACCACCACAGGCTTCGGGTAAAGAGGGAAGGTCTGAGGTCCTCCACTAGGCAGACACCAGAGTTGGCAGACAGGCCTGCGGTGGAGAAGGGAGCTAAAGCTGGTCAGGACCCGGGTTACCGGAGGGCCTGTGAATCGCTGAGCAGGTCAGGGTTGGGGAGAGAGTCCGCTTAAAGCCAGAGCCGCCAGCTGCCTGCCCGCACTTTGTCCTTATTCTCCCTTTCATCCCCGTCCTAGGAGCCTGGGAGTTTCTCAATGGAGCTGGGTGTGGGGAATGCTCTGCAGGGGGCTGAGGGGGCTGGCCCATGGGGGGGGGGTGGACATTCCAGGCATTCTTTACTTCCTCCTCTGGAGTCTGGAGTGGGAGCAGGGGAGGGGAAACTGCCCTGCACTGGAGAAAAGGGGATTTCTTTGGAGGCAGAGAATAAAGGCTGCTGGTATCTTCCAGCAGCTGAGGGCAGGGTGTCAAGCAGATGGGAGGTGGGGGAGGCTGGATAATCTGCAGGCTCAGTTCTTCCTTTAGAACAGGTAGGAAAAGCTATCTGGGGCCTCAGCCCAGGGCTTTTCCACTGAGCTCTGGTCAAGCCAGAGCTGCTGGTACAAGTGTAACAGGAGCCTTGGAAAGCTTACAGTTGGAGTAAGTTGTTTTGTTTTAAATCATCATCATTATTATTTTGCGGTGCTCGGGATTCCGCGTGCTGCTAAACAAGCACTGTACCACTGAGCTACTGAGCTACTGAGCTACACTCCCAGCCCTTTGTCCTTTTTTTTTTTTTTTTTTTTAACAGTACCGAGGACCTAATCTAGCGGCCCTCTGCTACATCTTCAGCCCTTTTTATTTTCTTATTTTTAATTTTATTTTGAGACCGGGTCTAGTTAAGTTGCCCAGGCTGGCCTCCAGCTTGTGGTCCTCCTGCCTTGGTCTTCTGAGTTGTTTTGTTTTATTTTGATTAAGCAGTTTCTCTAAGTTCCAACCCTGGCATCCAGGGAAAATGTGTGCCAAGAGAAGGCCCTACCTCCCACTCTCCAAAGAAAACCTCAGGGGCTGTTTCCCAATCACCATTCTGGTTTTAATGGAGTGGTTTTTTTTTTTTTTTTTCCTTTTTTTCCTGGACACAGAGGAGGGTACACAGCTTCAGGGTATGGAGTAAAGGGCGCCCAAGACTCATCTCCACACAGTGCAACAGAGCATGTGGGTCTGTAAAAAGTTCTCTCTGATCAGCCGGGCATCATTACAAACATACCTCCCTGTACAAGAAAGTTGCATGTCATTGTGGATTTCCCCAGAACATACAATTCACATTTTTTAAAAAAATTCACTTAAAAAAAAACACCAGAGTCAAGAACACAAAAATAAATACAGACATTCTAGAGTCCTTAAAGTCTAGAGAAATAAGATCCACAGTGTAGACTTCAGGAGCAGCTTGGAGGCAACAGTTCAAATCTCTGAGGTCCAAGGTGGAGTCCAGAGGGGTCTGGACCCCTTGAGATGAAACAGCAGCCTGGGCCTTTTCAAGCCTTTAAGATTTATAGCAGCAACTCCAGGAAGATCAGGCCCAGACTGGAGGGTGGGAAAGGAAAAGAACCTTTGAGGAGACAGAGGCTGCATTCTCTTACTCCTAGGAGAGCTGAGAGTTGCTCCAGGTTACTCCCAGGACACCCCTGGCATCTTGGGGGAGCATTTCCAGCTCCAGCCATGGGTGGTGGTGGTAACGTGTATGAAGACGGTCCATCTCCACTTTGGCAGAGAAGGAGTAGGGAAGGGGCTGTGCTTGGAAGGCACCAGGCCTCAAACTTACTCTGAGCCATAAAGGAACAGGCACCTAGGGAGAGCCTTTCCTGGCCTCTGCAACCCTCACTATGGGTTCAAGATAGGGCAACTCCAACATGGGTCTTTGCACTCTCTCCATTTCTCTATTCTTTCCTTTCTGTTACCCCTGGGCAGAAAACAGTATACCCTTCATGTTAATAGGGCAGAAGATACTGTCCACTTCTCCCATCTAGCCCAACCCAGGGCTCTACTGCAAATCGTCTCAGCCTTCTGAGCTGGGACACTGGTCCTGGGAGGCAGGGAGAAGGTATCTTGCCCTCCCTTCGGGGTGCAGCCTGCTGCATTTAGAGCCTTACCCTGGCTGGGGCAATGCTCCCTGACCCTCAGCTGAGCTTTGAGCAGACCCGCAGTGCCTGTCGGTAGGTCTGTGTCACCTCCTGGCAGTCTGTCAGAGAGAAGCAGCTATCGGTCAGGGGGTCCTGCCGCCAGCGCCTCAGGCAGCTGCCGGGGCCCTGTGAGGAGGGCTCCTCAAGTCCCACGAGGTCATCCACAGACACGCAGCCCCGCAGTGGGGGCTCGGGGAGTCGCTCAGGCAAGTCTAGCTGGTCAAAGGACTCAGAGGACAGGATGCTATCCTCACTCACAGCTCCAGAGGGGCGGCTGGCCCGGGCCGGAGGGCGAGGAGCGGCCAGTTCATCCAGGGAGCCAAAAGTTGTGGGGGCCGTGAGCTCCAAGGTTGTGCGGGAGAACTTGCCATTGAGTTTGAGAATGCCCTTCCGATGGAGAAGCAGCCCAGAGGATTCAGGGGGCTTCTGTTCCTTGGGGTCCTCACTCATAAACACGTCCCCTGCATCCAGGAGCTCACCAGACTCACTGGGCTCCGGAGAGGAGTAGTAGCCAGACTCGCGCTGCCGCGGCTTCTTGAGGATGCCCCTTCTGGGGAGCAAGGGGGCCACCTGCCCTGTGCTGTCCAGCACCGGTCTGGGCTCCTGAGGGTCCTCCTTCACCCCCTCGGAGACAGCCGGGGTCCTCTTCTTGAGAATGCCCTTTGGCAGCTTGAGGTTGCTCTTCCCAGGGCGAGGGGAGTTGTCACTCGCAGGGTCGCCCTGGGGAGACTGGGCCATGTCATTCTCCTTGCGGGATTTCTTGAGTGAATGCTGGCGCTCCAGGCCTGGAGAGGCATTCCCACCACCAGGCGCGTGTTGCTTGAAGAAGCTGCATACCTTGGCTCCATTCTCCAGGAGGGGGCGGGAGGATCGACGGAGCCAGTCAGCCATGGAGGCCCGGGCAGAATCGCCGCTGGGGTGCCCACCCTCGCGCAGAGACTCCTGTTCTCCCACATGGGTGGTGTAACCCCAGTTGACCCACCAGTGGCTGGCCACGTCCTCCAGCGTGGCCCGGCGGATGGGGTTCACCATTAACAGCCAGCGAATCAGGCCGCAGGCGTCTGGAAAACAAAAGGTAGGGGGCTTGAAAACGGGTACCCCTTGATCCCCTTCCACCGGCTTGTCCCCTCTTAAGCTAAGACATCGCTCACCCCTGGGTCCAATACAAGCATTCCCACTTAGGGCTCCTTACACTCCACAGCCCAGGCTGGATCCCCAGGTTGGCTTCTCTCAAGTGACTCCCCCAGTTGCCTCTCTGACCTGTGATTCCTCATTAGTTTGTACATTTGTAGGTATTTTCCTTCTTTCCACTGAAATTAAACCCTCTGAGGGTAAGAACTATGCTCAAGAGTAAACAGAGGCTGCCATATGCCTCTTCTTGCCTTCTGCATCATGTGGGGAAAGATGGATTGCTGAGGATGATGGCAAAGCAATAGGACGTGAGACAATGGTAGCCAAGAGGCTGTCAGATGGACCTTAGGAAGCACTTTGAAGTATAAATGGCATGCCCACAGGGGAAGGAAGAGAGAGCCCCTTCTTTCTTGGAGGTTTCAGGCACCGCAGAAAGGGTGAAGGGCACCCTGACTACCATCAGTCTTTGCTTGAGCTCCACTGTTTAGTTCCTGCCTAGGGAAGGGAGCTGTACACCTGGTCTGGATGAGGATGCCCACAGTGCTCACTCACCAGAGGGTTGGGGTGGCTCCCGATAGGCCCCGTGGCTGATCTGCTTCACCAGTGTCTTATGATCGTGCCCATCAAAGGGCATGGTGCCATGTACCAGGACGTAGAGGAGCACACCCAGGGACCAGCTGTCCACCTGAGAGAAAGGGAGATCAGCAAGCGTGCCCACGTACCATCAACTGGAGGGCTGCCAGCCTCCCTTCTGATACCAGACAGGACGGTACATGCTGGGGAACCCAGAGGCCAGTAGATCTGATGATGACCCCCTCTCATATCCAGGGACAAAAAGGGATGGGGTAGAGGATGCTGAGGCTGATCACACCCCTAGAAGGGACAGCCACAAGCACAGGAGCAGAGGGTCCAGGCCATCCCTTCTGGGTCAGGGTAGGGTGGTCGTGATGGATATCAAGACACCCCAGGGAGGCTGGATTGGAAGGTGAAGGGCAAGGAGACCAGGGATCATGAGACCTCAGATTTAGTGTCAGGTTTGCTAGACCTGGTTAGAAGCCTGGTAAGATGCTGCTTTGGGGGCTTGAGTTTTGGCCTCTGAAAAAAGA
Organism: Muscardinus avellanarius; assembly: GCF_963383645.1. Lineage (NCBI taxonomy): Eukaryota > Metazoa > Chordata > Mammalia > Rodentia > Gliridae > Muscardinus > Muscardinus avellanarius. The sequence continues at coordinate 84,911,450 of NC_137793.1, read as the reverse complement.
AATAACTAGAAAACTAGTCCATCTATCCCATGGGATCTGAAGTCAGAGTAAACGGCAGGCAGGTGGGCAGAGAAGGGCTACTCACCTCGGGGCCCATGTAGGGTTTCCCGTTGACGATCTCGGGCGAGGCATAGAGGGGGCTGCCGCAGAATGTCTGCAGGAACTTGCCTTGGTGGTAGAGGTTGGAGAGGCCAAAGTCAGCAATCTGCAGGATTGGGTCAAACATGGACACAGGTCACACCAAGACCTAGGTTGCTCTACAGCTCTTGGTTGGCCCCTCTCCAGACACTGGGGAAACCAGGGCCTCAGTGGAAGAAAAGGGTCCCCAGCCCTTATTTCATACTGCGCACTGTCAACATAGCTCAGGCCCTGGAAGAAAGCACCCTGAGGATCCATGTCCATGAAGAGCACCTCAGCAGAGGCATGCAGTGCTCTGGGATCTGCACTGTACCCCAGGTCCTTTGTTCTACTCCAGGGGTGACCTCCTGAGGGTGAACACTTACTGACTACAGGGAGGGTCAGCCAGGTGGAGGAGGGAGCCAACCTCTCACACCACTGCCATAGCCCTCCTGGGCAAATGAAGCCCCTTACCGATTAACCACGGGAGCCTTGAGCTGCCCTTCCCAGCCCAGGGCTCATCTCTCTGTCCACACCTAGGCAGGATTCCTGGGTCAGTCCAAGATAGCTAAGGGTTGGCAATGGCAAAGGCTGGGTAACGACCAGGGCTGTGGTTCTGGTCTAAGAGAAGGAACCTTCTCGTAGGATATCCTGAGTCATCTGACTCTGTCTGAAAGGACCCAAACACAGCCTCTTGGCTACCTAGTGACCCTTTCCCATGTATCTTCAGCTAGAGGTCAATGCCCTGCTATTACTCTCCTCCGTACCCCCATCAGAGGGTTATGTATGGCCAGGGTGGGGAAGGGATGTTTATGAAACTCTGGCTCCTTTGTTTATGGTTTTATTGGCTTCTTATCAAGCAGTTACCAGGTGAAGTCTATAACGAGGCATATGATTAGTACATACAGGAAAGTCTATCTATACCTGTCCAGGTTATGTGGATTTACTGGCTCTGGCTTCCCCCACCCTGGTCAGCATCAAAGAAAGCCCCACCTGCTCTGGGAATTGGCAGGTAAGGGGCATGGACTTAGCACCAAGGCACCTCAGGGCACAGGTCAGAAACCCCTGGAGGAGACTATGCCCTGGGTCACGCAGGTGCCGAGTCACCCTCCCCAGCCCTGCCAGGCCAGCCTTCCTGCCTTGGCTGCTCCTACCATCTCCCCCGTCCAGCCCTGAGGTCTGAGTTTATCCCATCAACAAGAACTTCTCCTGTCCGACCTAAATTTAGCTCATCTAGCAGCTGCTAGAAACAGGAAGCTGGCACTGGGGTGCTTGGCAGATGGGGAAAGGTGCCAAAAGGCTACCTAATTGCAGCAGATTAAATTGTGCATGTGTGCGTGCATGCAAGTATACACGCAGGCAGAAAGGGAGAACTCAGCCGTGGCCCTGTCTCTGCCTGTCTCTGCTGGTCTCAAGGCTGTGAGCAAAAGCTGAGCCTAGATTTAGACTCCTGTCAGCCTTGTGACATCAACAGAGCACGGGTCTGGGAGTCAGAGTGACACCTCGTCTGGAGGTCTCAGTTTCCCATCCACAGAAGAGGTGTTAGAATGGATGATAGCTGGGGTTTCTATCAGTACCCACAGAGGGGTCCAAGCTTTGCTGTACTCCTTCAGGAATCTGCTAGGAGCTTAGAGCTACTCAGCTAGGGACAGTGCCGAAACATCTGGGTGGATGGGGAAGCTTCTGGAAATGAGAGGTGGGGCTCACCTTGATATTTCCATTGGCGTCTAAGAGGATGTTCTCCAGCTTGAGATCCCTGTGGACGACCCCATTCTGGAACAGGGAGGGAGGGAGGGAAGAGAGTCAGGGGCAGGTCACCAGGGGAGGGAAGGGACTTACAATTTCTAGAAAGTACAGTAAACACAGAGGAAGCCAAGTCGAATTGAGCACAGGTAGGCGGGAGATACCCATCTTTATTGGCATACAGCACAAGAACTCACAGGCCCTTCCTTCCCTGGACAAGAGGCTCAAAACCAGAGGCACAATGCTTCCTCATCTGAGAGCCCATTCTGCCTCCCTGTGTGATCCTGGAAAAGTCATGGAATCTCTCTGGTCCAAACCCACCCCAGGACCCACCCCCTTGAGCACATGGCAGGGGCAGGTGCTCACCTGGTGGCAGTAGTGCACGGCGGAGACAATCTGCCGGAAGAAATGGCGGGCGTCACGCTCGCTCAGCCGCTGCCGCTCACTGATGTAGTCATACAGGTCGCCCCTGCTGGCGTACTCCATGACAATCACAATCTTGCTGCTGTTCTCGAACACTGGGCAGAGCAAGGCAAGGGTGTCAGGCCCTCCCAGAGTGCACTGCTTCCCACTGGGGGCCACACACCCCTCCTTGACCCAGACCAAACACTCAAGACTTCCTTCCAGGGATGTCTGCTAATGGGGCCACAGGGCTGCGGAGAAGGACAGGGAAAGGGCTTTGGGGTGCTCTGCATTTTCCAGGGCAGTGGTTCTCCCTAGGTTTAGGCTTTTGAGAATTCTGAAAAGTACACTGCAAAATCCCAGGAAGGCAGACACATTGTTGGATGAGAATGGAAGGTCAGGCTCTTGGGTTCTGAACCCAATTTTTTCACCTTGTGAACTTGGTCAAATTTCTTCCAGATGTATCAGTAAGGGTGCAGGTTTGCTGGGTGATCTTGGACAAGTTATCCAGCCATTGTACCTCAATTTCCTCATTTGAAAAGTAGAATAATAATGAAAATCTCATGAGGCTGGGATGAGAAATACAGAATCAGTGACTGCTCTTGAGTCCGGCTGAGCAGGATGGTATAGGGTCTGACATACGCTCAAAAAATGGTACCTATCCTTTTGCATATTTATATCAGTGTCCTCATGCATAAATTTGGAAAATCATGCCAATAAAAATGCCTATCTTTTTCCTTTTCTTTTGGTGGTACTGGGGTTCCCGGAAACTCTTTTACTTCAGGGCTATACTCCCAGACCTATTTTTTTATACTTTTTTAAAATTTGGAAACAGGGTCTCTTAAGCCAGAGCGGCTGGCTTTGAACCTGCGCAATCCTCCTGTCTCCGCCTCCCAAGCGCGGGGATTACAAGCGTGTGCCACCACGCCCGGCAAAAAATACCTATCTTGATAGGCATTGATCAGGGTAAAGTATATGAAAGTGGACTGTGAACTCTGCAATGCCACAAAGAGCTAAGACATTCATCACTCCTACAGTGACTTTCCATCCAGAGTGTCCAGGGCAAGGTCTGGCATAAGGCCTCATGTAAATAAGCAATCAATAATTATGTGATAATTAACTGACTGGCTTGGTTTCCTGGCAGTCAGCACACCCTAGTTGGCCTGTCTCCATTTGTAGTAGAGGTCTTCTTGCCACCTCTGGCCTTGTCCTGGCTCCAGCTCCCTGGAAGGGCATGAACTGGATGCTTCACCAAACTGGCTCTGCAGGTGGGTGTGTGTCAGAACACGTATGCCCATGACATTGCATCTTTTTCTTTTGTTTTGCTTTGTTTGTAATAATAAGGGTAAAACTCAGGGGTGCTCTACCAATGAGCTATATCCCCTGGCCTTTTTCTTTTATTTTGGGACAGGGTCTCACTAAGTTGTCCAGGCTGGCCTGGAACTTTCAATCTTTCAGCCTCACCTCCCAAGTAGCTGGGGCTATCGAGGTGCACTCCTTGGCACAGCTGATGTATTTTTGTGTCAAACAGGACCTATGAGTTTGGCTTGCTTGGCCAGCCCCAGAGCTATTGCCATCCAGCCTCTGAAAAGGAGCTGAGAGATGAGACTTCTCCTAAGAGGAGTCCCAGCTCCAGGAAATCAGATACAAGACAGGAAGACTCTGCTTTTTTATCCAGGGAAACATGGTGGCCCAGCCTTCTGAAGGGAGCCTGGCTGAAACTCCACTCTTGTGGTTCTTGTTCTCTTTGCAGGGGCACAACCTCTGTGCCACGAGACTGGAGATCAAGAGTCAGCTGGGGAACATTTTGAGGAGTAACTAGATTAGAAGTTGGTTCCCAGAACTGAGCGGTTCCCCAAGTCCACAATCCCTATCTCCTATAGCAGGATGGGGATGAATCTAAGCTCTTCAGACACATAGCAACTATGATACCCTCGTGTCTCCTGCATCTGCAGGAGATGAATGAATTAGCATCTGCAGATGCAGGAGAAGCCACATCTTGAGCTTCAGAGCTCAGTTCTCAGACCCAGCTGGAGATACAGGTGTGGGGAAACCCCTCATATGCATACGTGCACACAGATAAACGCTGTCCAATCACCAAGCTCAGCCCAGCTTAACCAATCCTTGGCATCTGCCCAGTCCTCCCTGAGGAAAGCACACAGAGATGCAATAGCCTTCCCAGCCTGGGTTCCTCATGGGGCAGGCTCAGGCCACCGGACCACATTAACAGCTCTGCCCTTAATCTTCCTATGAATCTGAGAGCAGAGACGTCTCTTTTTTCCCAGCCAAGAGTCTTCAGACAGAGGGCAGAGCACAGCTCCCTCCCCCTGCTCCTACTAACACTGTGATCCCTGGCTTCACAGCTAGCTGATATTACGTAAAGGCTCGAACCAGACAGGTGTGTGTGGGAGGGTGCTCCCCCTCTTTCCCTGTCATCCTCTCGTGCTCACTTTGTTGTCTGGGTCACAGGGAGGAGGGCAGCCGTGATGTCAGAGGAGAGGAGGCCAAGAGGGACAAGGAGAGGTAGCAGCCAGCCCTGTGGCGGGAGTGATTCAGCACAGGTCAGACTCTAGGAGGACCGGCTCTTGGATGGGTGAAGCCCAGCACCCACGCGCCCGAGGAGGTGCAGGTCTAGGTGTGTTTCAGCCTCCCCCAGATGGCAAAGGCTCTCACTGGGCTGGGGTGGTAGTGTTCTAGTGGGGAAAACCTAACAGCATTTGGTGACATGTTCCAGTCTGATCTTTACAACTACCCTGTATGTAAATGAAGCTGTCCCATTTTTGTAGTGAGGAAGTGAGGCCCAGGGACTCTACTAAATGAGTGTGGGCCTGCCCTAGATCATACAGCTGGGCTTGAAATCCAGCTTTTGCCCAACTCTAAAGCCAGTGTCAGTTTCTTTGTGCCATCGGTTCTGACTTCTCCTATCACACAGAGACAGATCCTGACCCACAATTCCAAATGCCCCACACTGTACCTTCGTGGATGGCGATGATGTGGGGGTGGTTGAGTGAGGACATGATCTCAATCTCCCGCCGTATGTGCATCAGATCTTGCTCATCCTTGATTTTGTCTTTCCGGATTGACTTGATGGCCACCTGGGAACAAAGAATGCAAGAGAGTGAGAAGAAAGGTCGGGCAGGTAGAGGCATCTCTTAGGATGCTCGAGGGACCTTGGGGCCCTAGGGTGTCTGCCTGTGGTTGCTACAAAGGCCCCAGGGTGCACCCAGAGAAGCCGCTAGGCCTTTCAACAGGATAGGTAGCAAACAGCGTGGAAAATACCTTTTCTAGAAAAGGTCCTCATTTGGGTTGGGTACAGTCCACACAGCAGAAAGGAGCATGGATGGACCAATGGCCTCCTTACTTAGACTGTACAGGTGTACAAGGAAGGTAGCAACCTGCATCCCTGAGTCTGATACCTTATGATTTATAAGGCAGATTTGCCATATTGCACCAGGATTGGGACTGTTTTGCTCACCATCAAATCCTTGATGCCAAGTACTGTGCCTGGCACATGGTAGGCACTGAGTAACTGTTTATTGTATTAGTAAATGAATCGGCCCTTGCAACAACCCCAGGAGGTAGGTACAGAAAGCAAGGCCATTCCCATTTACAGCTGAGCAAACTGGAATCCAGAGGAACTAAATGACCTGCTCGAAGTCATACAAGCACTAACTGAACTTGGGCTATTGGCCATCTGATTCTGAATTTAATCCTTTTTCTGCTCCAGCACCCTCACTTGCCATCAGCAACCAGTTTAGCTAAAAGGTAGAAACAAATGTCCATCAACAGATGAATGGATAAACAAGATGTGGCACTTATAATAAAAAATTATTTAACCATCAAAAGGAATGAAAAAAATTTTGTGTGTGGTACTGGGGTTCCTGGAAACCCTTTTACCTCTGGGCTACACTCCCAGACCTATTTTATATATTTTTTAAAATTTGGAAACAGGGTCTCTTAACCCAGCACAGCTGGCTTCGAACCTACGTGATCCTCTGGTCTGTGACAACATGGCTAACTCTTAAAAATATTATGCTATTTAAATCTGGACAGATCTAAACTTCTCTTTGCAGTACTCCTTGCATGGTGGTCTATATTAACAGTGAACTAAAGTTTGATTTTTAGAAGGCTTTGTATTATGAACCACTCTGTGAGGGTCTGTGAAAGTTGAAACTCTAATCTGGGTAAAGGCTCCTTGTGGTCATTATTTATTTATTTTTATTATTTTAGCTCATTTTCATCAACTTTGTATAGTCTCTTCTTTACTCTTTGTGGTAATTTTATGTTATGAAATCTTTTGGTCTAAAGAAATGAATGTCTAAGCCGGCTATGGTGGTGCATGCTTGTAATCCCAGCATTCGGGATCGGAGACCAGAGGACAGCCTCAGCTACTTAGTGAGGCCCTTCACAACTCAGTGAGACCCTGTTTCAAAATAAAGAATAAAAAATTGGGCAGGGGTTGTAGCTTGGAGGTCAAATGCCTCTGGGTTCCATCCCCAGACCCGCAAAAAAAAAAAAAAAAAAAAAAAAAAAAAAAGAATGTCTAGCGGGGCATGGTGGCGCACGCTTGTAATCCCAGCATTTGGGAGGCTGAGACAGGAGGATCGTGGTTCAAAGATAGCCTCAATCAGCTACTTAGTGAGGCCCTTTACAACTCAGTGAGACCTTGTTTCAAATTAAAGAATAAAAAATAGAGCTGAAGGTGTAGCTTGGAGTAGAATGCCCCTGGGTTTCATCCCCAGTACCACCCCAAAAAAGAAATTTTTGATAACAGAATATTAGAGCATATGTCTGTTGGTATTTAAATCAACACTATGTCTACTAGGCTTTATCTTTCTACCTTAACTATGATTTTATTGACATATACCAACAAGAACTCTGCCAGCTTTAAAATCTCATTTTTAAAACCCATTATGTACATTTAATTCAATTGATTAAGTGCCCTACTACCTTAATAGAGTTGATGTATCTTATCAAAGATGCAATTTTAAAATCCATAAAGTGGTATCAAAGGAGATACAAGTGTATATCAAATGTAGGTTAGTATAATTAAGGATTACAATTGATTTTGAGGTTTCTTTTCTTTTTTCTTTTTGCAGTACTGGGGATGGAACCCAGGGGCATTGTACCTCCGAGCTACACCCCCAGCCCTATTTTTTATTCTTTTTATTTTTGAAACAGGGTCTCACTGAGTTGCAAAGGGACTCACTAAGTAGCTGAGGCTGTCCACGAACCATAATTCCTCCAGTCTCAGCCTCCATAGTGCTTAGATTATAAATATATATTTTTAACCACAATGAAGAACATCACCAAAAACATTATGGGGAAAAACCTCCAACCAATCTCTTCAGATAAGAAATGTCTCCTCCCTAGCAACAAGCAAACAAACAACTAGACTAACAGAGTCCTTCAGGACTTTTATCTTAGTCCATAAAGGTGAAAACTACCATATAAAGATTAGTGCTTCTGGCTGGTGCATAGTGGGTTCTGGAGGGATGGAGAAAGCTAGTCAGATGCCGCTCAAGTCTTAGAGATAAGGGATCTCAGGAAGCAGGGCCAGGAACTCGTGGTGGGTGTGACAGATCCCCCTCCCCCTCCCCTGGAGATCCAGGGGACTGCGGTTCTCCAGATTCTGTCCCTATCCCTGTGGGAAAATCCCACTCCCTCTCAGAGAGCCTCGGGTTTCTTTTCTGGGAGATAAACAGGTTGTACTTTTGCTATCTGAGGGGCTTTCCAGCTCTGAATCTCGTTCTAAGCATCTGGTCCTGGGCGGGGTGGGGTGTCCCAGGGCTAGTCAATTCCTGGCAAGTCCTGTCCAAGGATGCAAATAATAAATACAAGACTTCCTCTTCACGGGAGGTAGGCAAGTTATGAGAAATGTGAAGGCACAGACTGAGGTAAACAGCGCCTCATTCAATCTCCCAGGAGGGTTTGCCTCCCCTCAAGACTCTAAAGGAGACAGAAAAAAGGAACCCTTGCTGGAGGGGAGGGGCCTCTAATCCACCCTTTCACAAGCTCTGGAGACAGACAATGGCTTCCGGCTTGCGGGGACTGCGGGCCCTGCTGGCCAGTGTCCCCCATTGGACAAGAATGCGGAAAGGCCCTAATCCCTTAAGAGGAGCTGCTCACAATGCCCACTGCCTGGTCACCCTGGTAACGGGCCAGGGATGGTGTGCCCTCTGCCCCGCTCCTCCCCTGAAGCTGCATCTGTGAAAGAGAGGAGGCCCAGCTCTCAACCCTCAGTGAGCAGGGCAGGGAGGACAATAGAGGTGGGAGGGATGGTCACCATGGAGCCTCCTACCCAAGATGCTGGGGAGGCCCACATGGCAGCTGCAGGGATGGGGCTGCCCCCCTTCTGCTCCAGCCCACCCATCTTCCCCCAGTGAGCTCAGCAGAAAAATCTCTAGGTCGGAATTGGAGGGTGGGTAGGGGTAGAGGCCTTGAATCCTCCTTTAACTATAGGGCACCGCTCCTGGATTCAACCTGGAATACATTTCCACATCTCTTTCTCCACATCCCCTTTTCTTTTCTCAGCGGGGAGATTTTTAGACTAGTTCTTTTCTCTCTCAGTCTTTGACTCTGTGAGCTCTTCAGGGGCAAAGGTCTATAAAAATTATACTAATAGTAGAAAATAATCATATAAAACAAGTCACTATCTAGACAAAAATATTTGAGAGCTTAAAATGCACACATAAGCAAAGACTAAACACATCTTGAACATTCATTGCAAACACCCAAATGTATAGGACAGTGAGATAATTACAGGCTTAGGGACAGAGCTCTATAAATAATGAAGCCTATAAGAAATGAGGTTCAAAAAACCAGGGACTCTGAGGTTCTAGGAGTCTCTGTGTCTGTGTGGCTAGAAGGTATACAGGTAGAACCCTGAGAACCATCACTTTCAACTTGGGAATCCTGGAGTGTGTGTGTGTGTGTGTGTGTGTGTGTGTGTGTGTGTGTGTGCGCGCGCATGCATGCATGCATGTGGTGCTGGGGATTGAACTCAGGGACAGTCTACCTCTGAGCTAGACCACCAACCTCATTTTTTATTTGGAAACAGGGTCTTGCTAAGTTGCTGAGGTGGCTTTGAACCTGTGATCCTCTTGTCTCAACCTCCCAAGTACTGGGTTTACAGACATGTGTCACCATGCCCGACCATGAAGCCTCCAATTCTAAATCAGAATTTTTCCCCCCAGGTACTGGGAATGAAACCCAGGACCTCATGCGTACAAGGTAAGTTCTCAACCACTGAGTGCATCCCAGCTCTCTAAATCAGACTATTTAACCCTGGACGGACATTCTTCGGCAAGTTGGGACTCTGGCCCGAGAGAGTAGGTCAAGGACCCCCAGTTATATCACTGCTTGGCTGGCACTTCTCAGGAAGGAAGCAAGTCAAGTCATACGCCATTACTCCCCAAGCAGGTACAGATGGGAAGAGTGATGTATCGCTGCCCTGGTGAGGCTGTGGCCATTTCCCCCAGCCTCTCCCAGCCCCTTAGGAGAGGCCTCTAGCTCTCCTCTGGCTAGCCTATTAAAATATCTTAGCTAGAGCACCAGCTCTGGCCTAGACAGCTCAACACACAGAAAGCCTCCAATAGTTATTTACTGGTGAACCCAAGACACAAATAAGTATCTATTGGTCAATTACCAGACTGATCTTTGAATGATGGAACTAGCACCTAGATAAGATTTATTTTTTCTTTTCATCCCAGGCCTGGGTGAAGTCATTATCAGTTATGAGAACTAACTTTTAGGGACCTTTGTTCTCACCTGAAAAGACAGTTGGCTGACTATGCTTTGAATAAAAATGAGGTAGCCAGGTGTGGTGGTGCACACCTGTAACCCCAGTACTTGGGAGTCTGAGACAGGAGAGTTGCAGGTTTGAGGCCAACCTCAGCAACTTAGCGAGATCCTGTTTCAAAAATAAAAAAGGATGGGGCTGGGGGTATGTCTTAGAGATAGAATGCCCCTGGGTCCAATCCCCAGTACAATAATAAAAATAATGAGGATGATAATAATAGTAATAATAATAATAATAATAATAATAATAATAAAGCTGAGTAAAGCCAAGGAGGAGGGTAACAATTGCTGTCTGTTCCACTCAGAGGTAGAAAGGCGACAAGTCTGGAGACAGTTCTGGGTTATCCTGGTGTAGTTTTTTTTTTTTTTTTTGGTGGTACTGGGGTTCCTGGAAGCCCTTCTACCTCCAGGCTACACTCCCAGACCTATTTTTACATTTTTATTTGGAAACAGGGTCTCCTAGGCCAATGCGCGCAGCTGGCTTCGAACCTGTGCGATCCTCCTGTCTCTGCCTCCCAAGTGCGGGGATTACAAGCGTGCGCCACCACGCCCGGCCTGGTGTAGTTTTTAATATTTCCCATTTTTCTCTTCAAAGCACTTAAGTTTAAATAATATGGTCAGGCCCAAAGATGATAATGTGAACATGAGCATCTGACCAGCAAACATCTGAGCGTGAATCTTATTTGCCTGTTCAAGCTCTGCAACTCAAGGCAGGTTGCTTGGATGATCTGGTTAACCGGTCTGGCTAGTTTGCTGGCCTCATCTGAAAAACGAAAGGATTAAGCTGAGCGCAGTGGTGCTCGCTTATAATCCTAGTATTTGGGAGGCTGAAACAGGAGGATTGCAGGTTCATAGCCAGCCTCAGCAACCTCGTGATGTCCTCTGCGACTTAGTGAGAACTTGTTTCAAAATAAAAAATAAAACAGGGCTGGAGGTGTGGCTTGGAGGTAGAATGCCCCTGGGTTTAATCCCCAGTACCACAAAAAAGAAAAGATTAATTCTCTAAACAGCTGCTGAATGCCTACCACGTGCATGGTATTGTTCTAGCTGTTGGGGCTTCAGACAGCATTTGGACAGTCCCTGTGTCAAGACCCCCACCCAGCCCAGGGGGAGGACTGACAATTAAATCAGCGGTAGCCTAGTGTGCTTAATGTGACAGCTGAGGTCTCTGCCTGCCGAGGAGTCCTGAAGTGCTGCAGAGGGGTTTCTTTGTATGGAGGAGTAGAAGAAACCAAACCTGGGAGAAAACTGCTTCAGATCTCAAAGATGGGGGAGGCTGGCTAAGCTGAGTGGTGGGCCAGGGAGGGACAAGGGCATTCTAGGCAGAAAGGAGTCAGTCGTGAATGTGTATATCGGGATGGATCTCTAAGCTCCCTTCCACATTCTAGCACTCTATGCTGAACTTTGGGAATGAGTCACCTGCTACTATGCCAGAGAGGTTCGAGGCAAGAATTGCTTGCGAGGCTGCCATACTATGGCCGTGTTGACCTGCCTTAGTATATTTCTGCTGATAGAATCCCAGTGATTGTCTTGCTGCCCCTGCAGCCCTGGAGAGGCAACAGGGTGAATTCCTTACCCCATCTAGCAAATGGAGAACAGCGAAGTCCAAAAGAGTAAGTTGGCTTTTCCAACGTATCAAGAGTCAGAATCTAAGCTGGAGGAGTGTTGCCTGGAGAAGCTACCAGAAGACAAAAATTCCTTGGAGGTGTCTAGCCCTGCCTCCATGTCTGGAGAAGGGAATGCCCCATATCTTGCCTGGGGCCAGGCTGTACAGCCATCCAGATATATAAACATGCCCCACTCCTTTGCCAACACCCTAGCGAGGTGTTGCGGGGGCTCAGCTGGTAAACACTGCATCCTCCCAGGAGCTCAGATTAGGAATGATCTGCATTCAGGAGAGGGTGGTGGAAAGTTCTTAAGAAAAAAAAAAGAAAGAAAATCCAAGAGATGCTGGTTCCAGGTACCAGAAGAGAGGGTCCAAGCTGCACATTTCTGATCATAGCTATTGCCCAGAGTTGAAGCCAACATCCTTGACTCCTTGCTGCCCTTTCACAGAGCAGCTGCTGTCAAGGAGGCGGACAAGGAGCCGGAGGATGACCCACTTAGATAGCAGAGGAGAGGTTGGGTTAGGCTGGCCTGGGCTCAAAAGAGTGGGGATGGGCCTGGGGGTGGCTTGCTAACCAACCAAAGGACCAGGCAGGTGCAGAACTTGGCCAGAGAGTCAGGCAGGGAGCAGAAATGGGCTCTCAGGGGAGAACATCGCCTAAGCTCCATACTGTGCCACCCCTCCCTGCCACCGTCCAGCCCACTCTGCCAGGTTCCTGGGTAAGGAGCTTCCTTGCCCAGCCCTTTTGTGTGGTTTGGCTGGGGCCCAAGGACAAGAGTCGCCTGCAGCCTCCCTCCCTGCTGCTGAGCAGGCAGGTGCAGGCGGAGCTGGGAGGGCAGTACCCACTGAACAAGCCTTTGGCAGCTGGCCAGGCGGAGCCCTTCTCTGAAGCCGGAGCCGAAGGGGACACTAGGGCTTTGAACAAAGCAGAGACCAAAGCGGATTGTCTCAAGGAAGGCTAAGCACAATCCTTATTCTTTCTTTCTTTCTTTCTTTCTTTCTTTCTTTCTTTCTTTCTTTCTTTCTCTCTTTCCTTGGTACTGGAGATTGAATGCAGGAGTGTTCTAACTCCAAGCTACATCCTCAGCCTTTTCTTTTTTTAAAATTTTTCATTTTGAAACAGGATCTCACTAAGTTGTTGTGGATGGTCTTGAACCTACAATACTCCTATCTCAGTTTCCCAAGTACTGAGATTACAAGTGTGTGCCACTGTGTCCAGCAATCCTTACTCTTTCTTAGGGTAGGACAGCCCCTAGGGTATCAGGGTTCCCAGGAATGAGAAGGTATGTCTTGGGTAATCTCTGCCAGATTTGCTGGATAATCGTGTTGTATGTGTTATATTCTGTGCTACACACTTATGTATATTCTTATTTAATCCTAGGAGAATCCCACAAGGCAGGAATTTTTATGATCCCCGTGTTGCAGATGAGGAGACAGATACAGAGAGCACAGAGCTTGCTGGTAAGCAATGGGGCCATGATTTAATCTCTGTAGTCTTAACACTGAGTGAGGACAACTCCCTGGCAAGGTTTAAGAACTTAATCCTTCAGTTTCCCTACCCAGGATCCCTCAACATAATCAAGTGTGTGTGTATATGGGGAGGGGGGAGGGTTCTGATGATTCTTCCCATCCTAAGCATTGCCTGGAGCACTGGGCAAGGGATGAGGAGCTAGCCGCTGGAATGACAAAGCACTGAGACAAGCCAGGGCTCATCTCAAGGCCGACTTCCAGACCAAGACTCAGCACTTGGTCATCCAAGGCCGGGGAAATGAGTCTGGAGCCTATGCCCTAGGCCCACCACTAAGCAGCCAGAGAAGTCACTTACCCTCTCTGGGCCTTAGGAATCAGATCATCTTGATCACTTTCAAACATTTGGAAAATCGACTCCACAATTCATTGTATAAGAGAGACAGAGGCACCCCCAACTCAGAAAACTACCATTCAGAGGCCCCTCAAGGAACTCCTTGGAGGTGAGAGAGACTTCCACACAGTTCATCCTACAGGCTTTGGTGGACTCCATTATTTCAGAGACCCCAGTATGTGTTTTTCTCTTAGGGGCAGGAGTAGTCAGGGGAGTTGAGAATCACAGAAGGAAATGTCATTTGGATACCAGGAATGTGTCCAAGATCCAGAGCAAATATTTGTTTTTCCTCTGATGCCCTTCTGGTGCAGCCGTTAGTCCCACCCACCTGCTCCTCCCTGGACAATACCATCTGGCCCCTGCTATGCCCATCTAGACAGGGTGAGAATGGGAGGATAGGAAAAAAGTAGAGAGAATTTGGGGATGGAAGTCACTCGGCAGGCTTTCCCCAGAAGCAGGGCCCACCAACAATCTCAGTTCCTTTAGGGGAAGGTATGGGGCAGCTCCCAGGCCCCTCTCCCCAACTTAAGCATCCTGAGGCATCCGGTCTTTCTCTCTCTTCAGGGAGGACAGTCAAGATGGGTGAGTGGGAAAGAGGGTTGTGCTCCAGAATGAACAAAAACATTAGCACAGCAGGAAGTTGCTCTCCAAGATTGAGGAGTCCTGAGCAAGTTCCCAACAACAGTACTGGGCGGTTATGGATCAGGGAGGTTCTGAGCAGGTCCCAGCCTACTGATCGGCTCCCTATATATAGCAAGAGGCTTGAGGCCAGGCAGCGTCTTCTAAATCCTCTCTGTTATGATGTAAAGAGCTGGAATCCCTTCCTAGAACCAATGAGGACTGAAAACTGAAATCTAGTTTCGCTTACTCTGAAATAAAATGAGATCTCTGTCTCTCTTTCTTTCTTACACACACACACACACACACACACACACACACACACACACACACACACAGACACACAGACACAGTGACCCCAGTAAAAATCCTGCTGGAATCTCTGAACTTCACTCTCAGATTCTTTATTTCTGGGCCATCCCAGGCCCCATGACCCAGTCTTCCCTCCAAAAAGAGGTCCAGGGAATAAGGCACGAGCAACTATTTTCTAGCTAAGACCCTGACAAAGCCTGGGCCAAACAGTCTCAAGCCGGGAGCCTCACCAGGCCCTCATTCTTTATAGAAAGAGAAAGAAAAGGAAAGCCAGGAAGTACATGATTGCCCAATAGCTGTAACCTGGCAGCGGGCAACTGGGGACCGTGCCAGGCGTTAGCAGGAAAAACATACTTGGTCCTATTGATGGAGCCATAATCTACCCCTTTCTCCAACATTCACTCTCCTTTACCAATGAAATGACTTCTTGAGTTTCAAACCAGCTACTGACTGGAAAAGTAAACACCATCATGGCCAATAGGGCAAACTATGCAATCTCTCTCTCTCTCTCTCTCTCTCTCTCTCTCTCTCTCTCTCTCTCTCTCTCTCTCTCTCTCTTTCTCTCTCTCTCTCTCGTTCTCTCTCTCCCCTTTTCTCCCTCCCTCCCTCTCTCTCTCCTCACAAGCAGCGCCCAACTAGATTACTAGATAGATTCAGCAAAATATAATCCCTAATGCATATAGTCTAAAAGATTGGTTAAAATACAAATTTTAGACCTTCAGAACAAATCCCTATGGGCATAGAACCAGTAAATAAGTTATTTTAAACAAGCACCCAGCTGATTTGCATGCACGCTAAACTCAAGTTTGAGAACCACTGTTAACCTAACTTTTGGTAAATCTGCCATCCTTTCAGGATTGGCCTTTCCAGATACAAATATCAGTTCTCACTGCAAGTTCTATGCATCAGAAACAATTTAGGTCAACATTAGTATTTTATTCAAATTGTCCCAGCAGCTTGTGAGGCAGGCCATATTTTCTCTATTTTTGCAGAAAGGGAAACTGAGAATAGAGATGAAGGAAATTGCTCAAGTTCACAGATTACTATGACTACAACACACACACACCAAATCAACAGGACAAGTTCCTGAAAAGGCCCTAAGCCCCAAAGTATCATGGGGCACAATGGGTCTGACACCAAAGCCTGGTGTTACATTTCCCAGAACCAAAAACCCATCATAAATCAGCCATGGTGGCACTTGCCTGCAATCCCAGTACTTGGGAGGCTGAGATGGAGGATCACAGGTTAGAAGCCAGCCTCAGCAACTTAGCCCCTGTTTCAAAATAAAAAATAAAAAGGCTGGGTATATAGCTCAGAGTTGGTCCCATCCCCAGTAAACACACACACACACACACACACACACACGCACGCACGCACGCACGCACGCATGCACGCACACACACACACACACTCCACACCAAACAGCAAAAAAGAAACATCATAATTAAATTTAGACTCAGTCTCAGAGCTAGAAAGGACCAAAGTGTCAACAGAGTTGAGAATGCCCACACTTTGTTCATTTACTCAGCCACACACTAGTTATCAAACCCCTGCTAAGATCAGCGCCTCCCGCTGCCTCTTCCCATGTAACTCTGCTGAAGAATCTATTCCAAGCAAAACTCAATTGAAGTCCCATCTTCTCTAGGGACACGCCATCTGGGGTTCTTAGGTCCACAAACATTGTCCCTACAACCATGGGCAGACGCAAATAGAATGGACATCCGCTCCCACACGCCCCCCGAAGCAATCTCCGCGTACCGAGGCTGCAGGCTGGCAACTCCACTGAGCCGCGCACGCTCTGCCACCCGCCTACCCCAAGAGGCACTTACCAAGCGCCCCGAGCTCTCCCGCGCCTTCTTCACCTTCCCGTAGGTGCCCTTGCCCAGGGTCTCCAGGAACTCGTAGCGGTGCCGCAGGTTGTGCTTGTGATGGTGCCGCTTCACCGCCTGCCTCTTCATTAGGGGCTTGGGCGACTTGATGAGACCGTCTGCCATTGGCGGGGCGAGCTCTGCGGTCAGGACGGCGCCGGCCGAGGGAGCCGGGCCTGGACGCCGGGGCGAGACTAATGACTCCATGGAGAGCTAGAAGTGAGCGAGGGCGAAGGACAGTCGATCTGCTGTGCGTGGAGAGCTAGGACCCGGGGCACATGTCCCGCACCCGGATCGGGAAGTCACAGCCGCACCAGAGCGAGCTCCAAAGCGCCGCATTCCAAATTGTTATAAACGTTCGGAGCCAGAGCCTCTGGCCACGCCCCCCGAAGCCCATTGGTCTGCACGCCGGCAGCACGTGACCAGCGCCTCCCGCATTGGCTCTCGCAGGCCCCCGACCCCGCCTCGTCCCCTCCGCGGCGGGGAAAGGTGTCAATGGGGTCCCGCCCACCTGGACCCCAGAGGGACTGGAATGGGGACTAGGGAACGCCAGTGGAGGCTGCTGAGCCTTTGGAAAGGCTGTTGCCTCTGCGTGGCGCTTGATCCACAAGGGACACTTGTTCTATTGTGTTCCCAGTTGGCAAGGAACAATCTGAGGGCGCTAGAGGTCACCTAAGTATTTCTCCCTTAAGTAATGCCCTTCTTCCAAGTCAAAATTTGTAAAGGTGCTTGACCACTTACATCCATAGAGGAGAGAGGGGAATGTATGGGATGGGGTGGAGGCAGACGCCAGCTACGTAGGGGGAGGCTGGTGGAGGGCTCCCCTTCGGTTAGATAAAGCTTAACTAGATCTTGGAATCCCACGTTCTTGGAAAGTTCTTACCTGTCCGTCAAAGGGGGCCTTCAGGGTTAAGTAGATTCCTCAATATGTGGTGGAATTTATGGGGTGTTGGCAGGATACATAGAGAACAAACACCAAAAGAAAAATATTCATTTATTCATGAAAAATTTTACACACTTATTATTAGCCTGTATCACTAAATTAATTAACTAATTTATTTAATTAAGTAATTAATTAATTTATTGCAGTACTGGGGATGAAACCCAGGGGCATTCTACCTCCAAGCTACACCCTCAGCCCTATTTTTTATTCTTTATTTTGAAATAGGGTCTCACTGAGTTGTGAAGGGCCTCATTAAGTAGATGAGGCTGTGAACCCCAATCCTCCTGTCTCAGCCTCCCAAATTACATGTGTGCGCCATCACTCCCAGGTATCACTGAATTTATAAAGCTACCCTACCCAAGGTTTTCTTTTCTGTGATGTTTAGAGCCAGGAGATCTGGCAGTGGGTCCTGAGGCGCAGCTTGGTTTTTGAAGCTTGGAGGGTGAGGTCCAGCATTCCCACTTAGAGTGATATGAACAGGCCTTCGGCTTTCCTCCTCTCTCTGAGAGGGGAGAAGGGAGCGGTTCCCTGTAGCCTTCTTGATAGCCCAATTCTGTAAGGTGAATACTATTCTGTAGTTATTATTTTGTCCAAGACTACAGATGAGGGAGAAGTTGGGAGGCCAGCAGGCCTGACCCCCTTCCCGGGGGAAACCTCCCGCCAGTGGACAGAGCCCTGACCTAATTCCAGCTGTGCTAGGCAGACCATCTTCCCTCCATTTCACTAGAGGATGGTGTCTCCAGCTGTGTATCCAGGACATGTGAAGGACCAAGAAGAACTAGATCTGCAGTTGCTAAATTCTGCACTTACTATCTGCTTACTTTCTTGCTTCCACTAACCCTTTGGCCCTTTCTAGACAGTGTATGAATATCTCCATCCCTCCATGGACCCCCTTGTCTCCTTTGTGGCTGGAAAAGAGCTGCCTTCCTGGGGAAACGAGCCTCCTCCCCAACCTGGAGGGTCCCTGGAGGTCTGCACACACATTTTGCTCCGGGTTACCTGTAAAAGCAGAATGAGGCTCAGGAGACAGTTTTCCTAATGTGCTGTTTCCTTCCCCCCAGCGATCGGTGTCCATTCCTGGAGGCTCATCTAGACAGATGAAGCCTCTGAAAAGCAAGTGTGAGTAATATAAGAGCACACCCAGGGCTGAACACCCGGAGACCCAAGTTCTAGTCCTGATTAACACTGACCAGTTGTGCGGCCTTCTACTGGTCTTTCACTCACTCTACAAACACAGGTGCCTGCTAGGCCCAGGGCCTGGGAATATAATAGTGAGAGATGGTCCTGGTTTCGTCCTTCAGAGAATTCTCAGACCAGTGAGAAATACACACACCCTATACAAAGGGAGAAGTATCCATGATGGGGAAAGAACAGGGTGACCTTGGGTGTTTACAGGAGGGAGTCCCTAGCCAGGGTGGGAGGAGGCAGGTTGGGAGGCGAGACAGGGCTTTTTAAACTGGGACTTGAAGAACACATGACATTTAGCCAACTGGGTTAGATTTCCTCATTAAAATTTTTTCTGCTGGGCACGGTGGTACATGCCTATAATCCCAGCACTTGGGAGGCTGAGACAGGAGAATTACAGGTTTGAGACCAGATTCAGCAACTCAGAGAGACCCTGATTCCTGGATTCAATCCCCAGTGCCCTCCAGTTTTTCCTCATTAATAAGATAAAGAATTGTATAGATGAGCCTAAGATTCCCTTTCAGACTTCATCTAGGCTCCTGTATTTCCAGGTATTTCCAATACTTCATACACCGCTGGACATTTAAAAAGCCCTTAATTGATGCTCATGGACCAAAGGAATGGATGTGAAATGGAATCCAAAGACGAAAGTGAGGGTACCTACGGACGACTGATCCCCGTCTGTTACCAGCTAAACGGGTGGTAGTAGAGGGGGGACATCACCTGCAACCTCTTAGACCTTCACCCCTACTCAGCTTCCTTGACTACAATCTGAATCCCCATTGAGGGGGCAGAACCTGGATGGGCAGGGACCTCAGAGAAGAGAGTCTCTCCTGTTTCCAGCCAAGGTGCGGCCCGGTGGCCCACAGGTACTGAAGATTAGGGCTTTGGTGACATCGTCTTGGCTGCTATCTTTCCACAGCTGGCAGCAAGGTAGGCAAACCAGCAGACACAGATCTTGGCTGGTATGCTACTGCAATGATCCTAACTGCAGGAGCTCAGCCCCCACATTCCTTATAGGGAAAGCTGGTTGGTGGCAGAGAGAGAGTGTGGGACAGGGACTGGCTGTTGGTGGATCTTGGGGGAATTCCTGGGTCATGTGCTTGGATGTCTGGGCTGAGCAGAGACATTCTCAATCCTGTCTGCCTCGTTCTCTAGTCCTGGGAGAGGGAAGCCTCCTCCCACCCCATGCCCAGGCAATGATTAATGTCTGAAGGGCTCTTGGAAAAACCATTCACTGGGCCTACTATGTGCACACAGGGGAAAAACTCAGGAACAACACTTACCTCTGTCCTTACACACTCTACTGTCTGTGTGTATGTGTTGCAGAGGATGGAGGAGCCTGGGTCATTCAAAAGGCTTTGAAGAGCTGGGCATGGTGGTGCATGCTTGTAATCCCATTACTTGGGAGGCTGAGGCAGGAGGATCGCAGGTTTGCAATCAGCCTCAACTACTTAGTGAGGCCCTTTGCAACTCAGTGAGATTCTGTTTCAAAATAAAGAATAAAAAATAGGGCTGGGGGTATAGCTAAGAGGTAGAATGCCCCTGGGTTCCATTCCCAGTACCGGAAAAAAAAAAAAGTGCTAAGGATTGAACCCAGGGACATTCTGCCTCTGAGTAACCTTGTAGTCCCTTCCTTGCCCCCGTTAAGACAGGATCTCTCTATGTTGCCCAGGCTGGCCTCATGCTTTCATTCCTCCTGGCAGTGGCTGGAATTACAGGCATGTGCCACTGCACTAAAATGAGTCCTAAGGGATGATTAAAAATGAACTCCCTACACGGGCATCATGGCGCACGCTTGTAATCCCAGCATTTGGGAGGCTGAGATAGGAGGATCACGGTTCGCGGACAGCTTCAGCTAGTTAGTGAGGCCCTTTGCAACTCAGTGAGACCCTGTTTCAAAAATAAAGAATAAAAAATAGGGCTGGGGATGTAGCTCAGAGGCAGAATGCCCCTGGGTTCCACCCCAGTACCAAAAAATCAAAACCAAAACAAACAAAAAGAATGAGCTCCCTGCTCTCTGGAAGTTTACAGCTTAATAAGGGGAAAAGATAAATGCACAATTTATATATAATCCACAGCAGAAAGTGGGAGGACCCCTGAGAGAGTAACACATGGGTCCAGCGAGAGCCTCACAGAGCAGTGAGATTTGAATTAACCTCCAGGGTTGAGATGGGGCAGTGGGGTGAGGGGAGGACAGAAGGGCCCACAATCATGCCCTGTGACCCTGCTACACACCTTCCCTTGGAATTGTCTTTGTACAGATGCCAGAACCCCTTTCCCTTTTCTCTGGGGACAGAGCAGGCTGCAGGGCTAGGCTCACCACCTGCTTCCAGCGTGAGACCTCACCATCAAACTGCCTTCCAGAGCTCAGAGGATGAGTCACAGCCCTCAGTCAGCTTGGAAAGTGCTGAACTTCCACTCTCAGGGGCTGGTAGAACTGCCTGGGCTGGAAACTACCTGTTAGAATTAGCTTTCCAAGAATGGGAGTTGTAAATTCAAAAAGAAGGGGTATAAATCCTGGTAATCTTTGTCAAACTGAAATGCCTGGCTCAAGGCTGCCCTCTGCTGACCAATCTAAGCCTAGCAAGTTTCTTGGGATGCTCTAAGCTGTAACTACACACAGAGGTTGGCTTGGCGATTTGAACAATTTATTTGTTCACGTGTTCAACAAGTATATACTGAGAAACTGCAATAGTAGCTGTAATGATATTTAACATTTTTGAGCCACCCTGGTTATAAGAACCTTAGGTCTAGTGTTATATTTATGACAACCAAGCTGGGGAAGTATCAGAAGTGAGAGGGAAACCATGTCAGTTTGACATCACGGCTTGTGCCCCTAACTATTGCATTGCTTTATGGTGATCAAATATGCTCTGGAAATACAAACTGAAACTAGCGAGTGGCGCACAATCTGAATTCTACTAAGAGCTTGGAACAGTGGTACATGGTAGCCATTCCAGTGACTAGGGATGTTGAGGCTGGGGGATTGTGAGTTCCAGGCCAGCCTCAGCAGTTTATCCAGACTCTGTCTCAAAATAAAGAAATAAAAAGGGCCTGGGATGTAGCTCAGTGAGAGAGTGCCCCTGGGTTCAATTCCTAGTACCACATTGTTACTAACACTAGTCAACACAGTAAGTCTTACAAGGAGTTTGGAGAATGTTGTCCAGCAAATAACGGAAACAGTCCTCAAGCTCTTAGTTACAACAGAGAATTAAATGTCCTTCACAGGCCAGGCCTAGGAGGAGACACGACTAGTGAAGAAGCCAAGCCAGAGAGCTTTCCCTGTCTCCAGTCTAGAGAGAGAGGGATGGTGTACACACAGGGGCAGAAGCCAGGCGTGATGGGATATGTCCTCTTCTTCCCCCAACCCGCAAAGAGACCATTACCAAGACTGTGTGTGTGTGCTTCCTTACTAATAAAAAGAGATTTGGGTAAATCAACTCTAAGTCCCATTTCAAATCTGTTGTAAGCCCTGTGCACTATCTAAGCAGAGACAAATCAGAAACTGCAATCACTCTTCTTTTGTGCCTGTGGTACTGGATTCCCTCACTCCTGGACACTCAGGAGCTCCATTTCCTCTCCCAGCCATGGGGTTGGCGTGATGTTTTGGTTCAGTAGTCCTGCAACCTGGGCACCAAGCTCTGTTCTACCACCGATTCGCCACATCCACATCTTATCTCCCTGAAACTCTATGGAAAGAATGATATCCTTTCATACAGCCGGCATGTGCAGCAGCCACTGCTCCTCAAGGGACCTGTATCGGTGAATTCAATCCTCACCACTGGTCCATGGAGCAGGTACTATATGCTTATCTATTCCACAGAGAAATGAACTATCTGCCTCTGTAGGGTCACAAAGCTGGCGAGTGATTCCAGAAACTTTGCCATCGTGCTTTGGATTGGAGATGATTTCTGGTTTGCCCAGAGTCTTCAATAGACCAAACTGCTTTGTGTCATAGTTTACTCATCTGAAATGCCCAATATGACAATCTTGTGGTGTTTGCTATGGGGCAGAATGATCTATGAACTTGTCAGATAGATAGTTTCCTAGCAGTCTGCATGGGGGCTTGGCTGGACTCAGTTCCTCCCAAGTCCTTTCTTCCAGCTCTGGCAGGAATGTGCATATGTGCACGTGTGTGTGTGTGTGTGTGTGTGTGTGTGTGTGTGTGTGTGTGTGTATGCATGCATGTGCATGCATGCAACTGCAAGGGGTTTATCAGATGCCTAAGAATCCAGCTGATTTAATCGAAAATGAAAGGCAGTGCAGTCAAGCTCTGAGCTAGGAGGTGGCCACAGAAACTATCTAAGGCAGAAGTTTTGTTTTTTGTTTTTTGTTTTTGCTGGGGATGAAGAGGGACACCAACTTGGGGAAGAAGAGGAAGGACCTCTTAACTACCCTCCCTGCTGGTTTTTATTTTTAACTCCAGAACAACTGCTTTCTGGGTGTCAATAGATGGAGTAGGTTCGTGTTGTATAGGTTTAAAAGCCTAGAGTTTCTAGTCCATGTTTTGGAAAAGGGCTTCTTCCTCCATTGTTATTGGCAGAACGAAAAGACCTTCTTTTGTACTTCTCCTCCTGTGTCTTTTCCCTGAGCTCTGAGGTTGGGGAACTTCCATTCGTGGCCTTAGGAAATAGGGGTGGGGTAAGCTTATGACTACAGTCAAAGGTTTCACAGGATTTCTCCCCAGGCACCCGAGTCTCTAAATACTTTCCAATGACTGACCCAGCAGTGTCCCTGCCGTAAGTCACCTGACATCCTGATGGACTGAGTACATGCAAATAACCCCCATCTTTATGGCTGTCGACACTCCCACTTTCACAAATATATGGATCCTTCACTGACTGACCTGGGAAGTCAGGGCTTGGGGAAGGTTGTGGGCGCAGAGACTGTTGATGTCCTGCAGCAGGGGACTCTCAGAATGCAAGTCAGAGATGGGGGTTCTATAGCCAGCGTTGTCACTCGCTGGCCACAGGTGGCTCAGTCTCCCTAGGTCTCAGTGCCTTAGGAGTCAAAGGAGATCCTAGTAGGAGGTGCTTTGTAGACAGAGCCAGGCTCCACAGCAAGTGGAACTAGGACCATGGGTGTATGGCTCAGAGCCTGGTCACTTCATGCTCCATGTAAATGCTCCTCCCCAGAGAGTATCTTCTTCCTGCTCCCTTTGGGGAGGCCAAGGACTGACCAGGCAGGGCAGGATGGTTCAGGGGAATGGGATATGTCCAGGGGAAGTATGCCCAGGAGGGAGGCAGGAGGCAGGCCTGCCCAGCGCCACCTCCTTGCTCTGTGCCTGGCTCTTGCTGGCAACTGGAGCCCTTGGCCTCCCGAGCTGATCCTGGAATGTAAACTCCAAACGAAGCACATTCTTTGGCCGGGTCACTAGCTCCTGGCCCTTGGTGAGGGAAAGTGGGAGCCAACATTTCTCTGGCCCTGGCACAGTCCAGTACGAGGAGGCAGCTGTTACAAGTCTGGATTAACTGGCTGGTTGTTACTCACAGCTCCTGTTAGAGCCCACAAGAGGCTGAAGAGGCGACCGCATCCCAAGTGTGTGGGGGACCTGAAATGCAGCTCATCTCCTGGATATGGTGCCTGTGTCAGCTACAGGCTGGAGATGAGCTTAGAGGAAATGGGAGAAGTGTAAAGATTTCTTACAGCTGGTACTGTCTCTATGCTCTTATTTTTGTTTGTGTTTGTTTGCTTTTGGTTTTAGGGTCTATTTTATGTTGGTATTGGAGATTGAACCCAGGGGCATTCTACCAATGAGCTACACCCCCAGTTCGTTTTATTTTTTATTTTATTTTGAAAGCGGGTCTTACTTAGTTTCTGAGGGTCTCACCAAGATGCTGAAACTGGTCTTGAACCTGTAACCCTCTTACCAGCCTTCCAAGGACTAGGATTACAGGCATGCTCCACCACATGGATTCCATGTAACTTGGTTGTCTACTATGCACTTAGATGCTATACACTGGGCTGTCCATGATGCTTGGACCACAAAGATTAGTGATGTCATCATGATCCCCAGGGGCATCTCAAAGGTTGTGTGCATCTGGAGTGAGGTAGGCTGAGGAGACAGTGGCATTGGCCAGGTACATGTGGAGGGGGCATTCAGGCAGAGGGGCACGCTGCACAGGGCAGGGAGCTGAGAAGCAGTGGATGCATTCAGGGAACACAGCAGAGTGGGAGGCTGAGAAGGACCTTACAGACCAAGCTGGGGCTGGGAATCTCCTGGAGGGCCAAGCAGAACAGAGGGAGCATATTCAGGGCTCATTAGGATGTAGTCAGATCTACAGATAGAAAAGTTTCTGAAAGGGTAGAGGAAGTCCGGAGGACCACAGAAAGGAGGCTGAAGTTCTCCTTGTGCAAAGCAAGGTTCAGAACAAAGCTGATGGCTGTGAGGGAGAGAAGATGGAGAGTGAAGAGACCACTTTCCACCCAGGGATGAGCTGGCTGCCCCGAGGGGCTGGAAGCCAAGGTCTAGGATGGAGTAAGGCCAAGCTGCAAGGGAAATTCCCATGCAGTCCCTTTCTACAGAGCAGACCTGTGGATCCAGAGCAGGGAGCCTGGGGAAGGGACTCGTAGTACGTGACTGTTCCCTCATCAGTGTTTGCTTCTGAGATGAGACCTTTCTCACTCACCTTCCCACTCGGCACCCAATTCCTGCTTCCTGGAGTTCAGGAGCTCTTGCAGGAGTCATGGGATGCCTTTGATCTCAGTTTCCTCATCAGTAAAACAGACCAGTCCCATCCTTAAGGAGGATGCAAAAGTTCCCTCTAGCCATGATGGCAGGCTGCAGCACAGGACCTGCCTGGGGGTGCTGCAGTGTGAATTACACAGGGCAACAGATAGTCCTGCGTGGCAGGAAAGCAGACAGTTGCAGC